>NC_092746.1:79476179-79787151 GCF_047496795.1 Chiloscyllium punctatum | reverse complement strand
GGTGTACTTCAGAATACGCAACAACGCAGAGTTGTGGAGCAGAGGCTGAGAGCCAATTTCGGTATCCATGAGGACGGCCTCAACCGGGATCTTGGGTTCATGTCACACTACAAGTAACCCCATCACACTATACGCTCTCACACACACACATTCATACACACACACTCACACACACAAACACACTCACACATACCGTCTCTCATATATACACACACTTGCACTCACAAACACACACACTGTCTCACACAAAAACACAAGCATACTCACAAAGACCCTCTCTCATACACACACACAGTCTCATTCATACTCTCTCACAGGCATATACTTCCTCACACTTGTGAACATTCTCTCTCATTCACACTTGTGCACACTCACACATACTCACACACATATGCACCTTCACACACACACACACACACACACACACTCTCAAGCACACACACTCTCTCTCTATGTCTCTTTATCTATCGATCTATCTCTCTCTCCAGCATGCACACACATGCACACACTCTCTCTCCCTCTCCCTCATACGCACACAAATACACACCAATCTATGGAGTGAAATTGCATTTGCAGATTTGAATTTGCAGGTACGTTCTATTTTATTCAAAAAGCACATCAACTGTAGACAGCCAGTCAAGGTGGCATTTTATACATTCCTACTTTAGAAATAAAACCAGCACCTCCACTCTAACTGGTTGGTTCACATTTTCATGCATACTCTTGCATATGATGACAAAGAATTCGGGCAAAGACTCATACAACAACTGACATTCAAGAATGTCAAGGGGCAAGAGTTGGAAATGGAAACCTGACTCCTCTATGGCAGAAATATTACTTGCCACTTAGCAATGAAGATCCACACCTCCCATCATATTTTGGAGCTAAGGTTATTAATGAAACAGATGAATAATGTTGGAAATAATCCTTGCCCATGTTTGACCTGATGCTATAAGACATCGTGGGGCCCAGAGTCAATGTTGAGAACTTCCAGGGAAACTCCCTCCTTGCTGTATACTGCTGTGTTACCACCTTTGGTGAGTCTGTCGTTTCACAGGCTCATGAAACTCGATATTCTGGGAGGAAATTCTTAAAGGGTCCACTTTTAATTGTCATTTATATAAACAATTTGTATGAGAATATAGGAGGTATGGTTAATATGTTTGCAGATGACATCAAATTTGGTGGTGTAGTGGACAGTGAAGAAGATTATCTAAGATTACACTGAGATTGTGATCAACTGGATCACTTTGCTGAGGAGTGACAGATGGAATTTAATTTGGATAAATGCATGATATTGCCTTTTGATAAAACAAATAAGGGCAGGACTTATACAATTATTGGTAGGGCTCTGGGTAGCGCTGTAGACTGGAGAGATCTAGGGATTCAGGTACATAATTCTTTGAAATTTGCATCACAAATAGACAGGGTGGTTAGGAAAGTCTTTAATATGCTTATTGCTTAGACATTCGAGTAAAGGAGTTGGAACATCATGTTGAAGTTGCACAGAACTTTAGTGAGGCCTATTCTAGAGTACTGTATCCAGTTCTGGTCACCATAAGACCATGGGAGCAGAAATTAGGCCATTTGGCCAATCGAATCTGCTCCAACATTCAATCATTTTTCCACTTTCTCTCTGTAACCTTTGATCCCCTTGACAATCAAGAAATTATCTGCCTCTGTTTTAAATAGACTCAATGACCTGGTCTTCTGTGTCAATGAATCCCACGAATCACCCTAGGAAGGATATTATTAAATTGGAGAGGATTTACCAGTATGTTGCCAGGAATGGAGAGTTTGAGTTATAAATATTGGTTGGATAGGCTGAGACTTTTTTCACTGGAGCATAGTAGTTAGAGGGGTGACCTTATACTGATTTATAAAATCTTGAGGGGTATGGATAAGGTAAATAGCAAGGGTATTTTCCCAAGGATGGGGGACTTCTAAACTAGGGGGCATATTTTTAAAGTGAGAGGAGAAAGTTTTAAAATGCCATGAGGGCTAAGTTTTTTACACAGAGACTGCTTAGTGGAGAATGAACTACCAGAGGAAGTGGTGGATACAGCTACAGTTACAATGTTGAGAAGACATTTGGATAAGTACACATATAGGAAAGGTATGGAGGGATATGGGTCAAATGCAGTCAACTGGCGCTAGTTTAGTTTGTGAACATGGTTGGTATGGACTGGTGAATGAAGGATCGGTTTCCATGCTGTGTGACTCGATGACTCTGTGACTCTATGACTCTATAATTGCATTTATTCAAGCTTGAAAGCTTAAATTGCAAAATGTGCTGAATTATTCTGTCCAGTTGGTACTTATTAATGCCAGCATATAAAACAAGCAGCCATGCCTTGAAGGCCACCTCTTTTGGAAGGAAATCAGTTTAACTTTAAATATGCTTTCATATCAGTCGGTAAACAGATTGACTCATACATGAGTCAAGTGTTTTTTCTAATGTCAGGGTCGCTGGAATCAGCATTTCACTAGAACAAGTCACGACTTTTCACCAGGAATTTGGGGAAGGCTGGGGACTTACAACTTTTGCTATAAATCTTATTCTCCCCAACTACCTGATGAAGGATCAGCACTTTGAAAGCTAGTGCTTCCAAATAAACCTGTTGGACACTAACCTGCTGTTGTGTGGTTTTTAACTTTTTCCACCCCAGTCCAACACTGGCTCCTCCAAATAATCCTTACCTTCAAACATCCTTCTTCCACAGGAATCACCTCCTCCTGCCCTTTTGAAAGTGGTTTACGTTTGCAAATATATCCATACTGTTTTTCACACACACGATCTGCCCAGTAGCCAATCTAATAAAGACAAGCATTAACTTTTACTTTAATATATGATTACATATGGATATAGTCATTACCTGCAGAGGTCCCTGTACATTAGGTTACAGAAATATGCATACATATAAACATAGCAGCAAGAAGCAGAAGTCAGCCTCTTAGTCCCTCAAGCTTAATCCACCATTTGAAAACATCATAGCTTATTTAGATGGAACCACAAATCTATATTACTACTCATGCTGCATGGCTGGAGGTTCTGCACACACCAATCAGTGTGCTGACATATAGACTTCCAGTTCCAGAGGCTACTGCCATGCACATATCTCAGAGGTCCATGTAATGGCAGGAAGAATCATACGAAACATTGTTCTGATAACATTTCACCCTTATTCTACTGCAAATCAATCCACCACCTCAAAAATATCCAAATGTTCTGGTTCTACTGCCTTTTCAAGAAAAGTTCAAGACTCATGACTTTGTGAGAATTCCTTTTGCTGCATCTCTGTTTTAGGTAAGCTACTGATTTTTAAACATGAAGAATAAAGAAAAAATTATTTTATCTAAATGGTGAGAGATTGCAGAGGCATAAGATGCAGAGGAATCTTGGTGTCTTAGTACTTGAATCACAAAAGGTTAGTATGCAGGTAGGCCATGCTTCAGTAATACTGGCCCCTGGTGAAATGATACCTGAGTACCACATAGAATGTTGGTCACCTTTTTTTAAGGAAGGATGTAAATATGTTGGAAGCAGTTCACAATAGGTTTACCAGTGTAATACTTGGAATAATGAGAAACATTATCTCTGTACCTGATCTGTCAAGAACTTTCAGCATCATATATATTTTAATCAAGGCACCCCTTAATCTTCTGGACTCCAATACATTCAAACATAGTATGTCCACCCTTTCCTCATAAACTGTCCACACCAAGTATTACACTGGTAAATCTATTGTGAACTGCTTCCAACATATTTACATCCTTCCTTAAAAAAAGGTGACCAACATTCTATGTGATATTCAGATATCGTTTCACCAGGGGCCAGTGTTACTGAAGCATGGCCTACCTGCATACTAACCTTTTGTGATTCAAGTACTAAGACATCAAGATTCCTCTGCATCTTATGCCTCTGCAATCTCTCACCATTTCGATAAAATACTTTGTTCTTTATTCTTCATGCTGAAATGAACAATTCCACTTATCCCACATCATATTTGCTCATTCATTTAACCTATTTCTATCTCTCAGTGGCATTCTTCTTTCCTCTCCACAGCTTACTTTCCTTCCTACTTTTGTGTCATCAGCAAACTTGGCAAATATACCTTCCATTCTTTAGTCAAAGTCATTTATATAAGTTTTAAACAGTTGAGGTCCCAGCCCTGATTCCTGTGATACAACACCAAGTCTTGACAACCTATAAAAGAAGCATTCATGCTGACTCCCTGCTTCTATTAGCCAGCCAAAATGTGATCCATGCTAATATACTATCATCTATACCAAGAAATTTTATTTCCAGCAAGAACCTTTGATTTACCATTTTATCAAATTTCTTCTGTGATTCTAAGTACAGTACATTCACTGGTTTCCTTTTATCCATAGAACATTCTTTGTCAAAGAATCCATTAGATTGAATAAACATAAATTCCCTTTCACAAGACCACATTAATTCTGCCTGATTATCTTGAAATTGCCTAAGTGTCCATTATAATAATAATAGCATCTAACATTTGATGGTGGTCTTCTTGAAGCAGACGGGGACTTCAGACCATAGTAAGGAGAGGTTAAAGCTAGTCTGCACAAAATCGGAGTACGCGGCCGGGGACTCCATCCAGGCCAGTGGCTTTCCATGTGTTCACTCTTAAGAAGGCCTATCTACCATCTGCGGTAGTGACCTTGGGTACAGGTGCATCCAGGTTTTTAGGAAAGGTGACATCTTTTCACTGACCTTCTGTTCAAAGCAAGAGTAGAATGTATTGAACCTTTTTGGATGTGGATCTACTGTTGTCCATGATTTGGTTCAACTTCACTTTGTAGCCTGTTATGTTGTGTAAACCTGGCCCCAAATGATGGGTATCCATGGGGTTAGTGTAAGTCTCAAACTTAGTTTGGTATTGCCCTCTTGGCATCTCTGATAGCCTTATGAAGGTCTTATCTGGATTTCTTGTAAAGGTCAGGATTGTTTGACTTGTATGCCTCAGGCCTATGCTTCAGTAAGGAGTGGATATCCTGGTTTATCCATGGTTTCTGGTTGGGGAACATTCAGGTTAACTTCCTCAGCATGCAATCTTCTACACACTTACTAATGAAGTCTGTGACGATGGTAACATGCTCGCTTAGGTTGGCCGCTGAGTTCTTGAATATGGACCAATCCACTCTAAGTAGTCCCATAAAAGCTGTTAGATGAGATTATCTACAGTATAAAAACAGGCCCTTCGGCCCAACAAGTCCACATCTATTATCCGAACAGTAACCCACCCAGACCCATTCCCCTACCCTGTATTTACCTCTGGCTAATGCATCTAACATTATGGGCAATTTTGCATGGCTAATTCACCTGACCTGCACATCTTTGGATTGTGGGAGGAAACTGGAGCACCCAGAAGTAACCCATGCAGACACGGGGAGAATGTGCACACTCCACACAAAACGTTGCCCGAGGGGGGAGTCCAACCCGGATGACTGGTGATGTGAGGCAGCAGTGCTAACCACTGAGCCACCATGCCAAAGATCAACACTGCACTACTCTTTGTACTGGGTCCTCATTATTCAATTTCTGCTTGTAAGCCAGGAAGAGGAGCATAGTGTTGTGAAGTGATTTTCCAAAATGCGAATGGGGACTGGAGCGGTAGACATCTTTGATGGTTGTATAGCAAATAAACATGGGCTCAATTCCCCCACTGGCCGAGGTTACTATGAAGGACTCTCCTTCTCAACCCCTCCCTTCATCTCATACATGGTAACCCTCAGATTAAAGCACCACCAATTGTCTCTTTCTCTCATGGGAGAGCTGTGCTACAGGGTCCTCTAGGACTATGTCAACATTACTTTTATCTAATAGACTTAACATTTTCCCAATAACTGATATTGAGTAATTGACCTATAGATACCTTAATTTTTGTCTCCTGTCCTTTTTAACTAAACATGTTATGTTGTCAGTTTTCCAATTCTCTGAGACTTTTCCAGAATCTAAGGATTCCTGGAACATTACTACAAGTATATCTGCTATCACTGTCGCCAATTCCTTTAAAATTCTAGGATAATCCCATCAGTTCCAGAGGATTTTGAGGACACTAGGACACTTTAGATCCATTAGTTTCTCTGGCACTTTTTCTGGAGTGATTATTATATTTATTTATTCTCCTCCATTTGCCCCTTGAAATTTTACTAATTTTAGAATGCTGTTAATGTCAACTACCATGAAGATTGCGGGATGGGACCATTCGCCGCCGCCAATTAGCCACTGCCCTTTCACTGCCAAGGACACTTCGCCATCGCCCATTGGCCGCTGAGGATGCTTCGCCACCGCAAGTGTTTGTAACTCATTTTTATGTATAAACCAATAAAATGATATTTATTTCACTTTTTTTTATCAATATGTATTATGTTGTTGTATAAATAAAGGGGACTGAGAAGTATGAAAGAACAGGCGGGAGGGAAAACAATCAGTACATATATACCTTTCCGGTGGTGAATAGTCTCCGGAGGTCAAATGACCCCAGTGGAGAAACACTGGTGGTGAACTGGCAGTGGTTAATCGGCAGCAAATCCTCACCAACCCGAAGATTGATGTAAAGTACTTATTCAACTCCTCTGTCATTTCCTTGTTCTCCATCGTTATTATTTCCTTCTTTTCTGAAGAGTGAAAGCTAGGCTGCAGTACATAGTACAAAGATCAATTGCTTAAGGCCTACACATAACTGCCTACTTGATCATTATGCAAAGGTGACAGTACATTCGTGCAAGTGGCATGCAGGGGCAAGGAAATACAACCAATTTTGACTGGCATAATGCTGTCATCTATTATCCTTTGTAAAGACTAGTTATAGTATCCGTCATAGCTGATGATGCACAATTTATATGCACAATATGTGTGTGTGTCTGTGTGTGTGTCTGTCTGTCTGTCTGTCTGTTTGTCTGTTTGGTTTTGTTTTTGCTGTAATTGCTAATGGTATTTATTTTCTGCATATATCACAGTGTCAAATTTCATTTTAAGAAAAAGAATGCTAGACATTTTACTTTTCCTCTGACTAAATACACTGGCCTTTCCCAATCCTATACATTCCCAGGCTAGTTTTTAAAAAGTGGAATATGCTTATTTCATGGAGCTGGAGAAACAAACATTTAGAAGGTAAAAACAATGACTGCAGATGCTGAAAACCAAATATTGGATTATTCCTGATGAAGGGCTTTTGCCCGAAACGTTGATTTCGCTGCTCTTTGGATGCTGCCTGAACTGCTGTGCTCTTCCAGCACCACTAATCCAAACATTCAGAAGGGCCAGTTGCTCCAAGATAAAGCACATTGTTCATACATTAACTTTCCAGAACAGTGAACAATATATTCCAGATGATAATGATCTTTCTTTGCCATGAAATGTGCCTGTTGTCTGTACAAATATGTGAAAACTATGCTCATATTCTGACCTGGATATAATAGAACACTGATTCAAATAAAATTCTGTCATTGGAATTTGTTTACTTTGTCACAGATATTCTAGATCTTATCATAGAGTCATAGAGATGTACAGCATGTAAACAGACCCTTCGGTCCAACCCGTCCATGCTGACCTGATATCCCAACCCAATCTAGTCTCACCTGCCAGCACCTGGCCCATATCCCTCTAAACCCTTCCTACTCATATACCCATCCAAATGCTTCTTAAATGTTGCAATTGTACCAGCCTCCACCACTTCCTCTGGCAGCTCATTCCATACACGTACCACCCTCTGTGTGAAACAGTTGCCCCCCAGGTCTCTTTTATATCTTTCCCCACTCACCCTCAGGCTATACCCAAGCAGGACACCTTGGATCCTGAATTGTTGGTTCAACGACAAACGACATCTTGGACCTTTGCAAAGAGTGAGGAGTTCATCCCAATAACATTCAACCTGGTTTCAACTGGAAGTACTAATACTAGCAAAGATTTATGATGAAAAATAACAGGGTCATGGAATGAAACAGCGCAGGAGACCAGTCAGAGCCACCCAATTAATCCCACTCCCTAAATCATCGCCCCCATAACCTGCTTTCACTGTACTTTCAGTTAGTGCAGTCCAGATCAGAACAACTCACCACGTTAAAAAAAATCCTATTTCCTTTCTGATTGTTTTGCCACTTATTTGTTTCAATGTATTAGTAACTTTTGTGACGTGATTTTAAACTTATTTAAAATAACTTGTCCATTTTGCCTGCTGGATCTTACATTTGTCAGGTTCCAGACCCCTGGACATCCAAACATTAATTATTAGTTTTAAATAAAGTCATAGAGTCATAGAGATTTACAGCATGGAAACAGACCCTTCAGTCCAATTCATCCAGCCGACCAGATATCCCAACCTAATCTAGTCCCATTTGCCAGCACTTGGCCCCTATCCTTCTAAACACTTCCTATTCATTTAACCATCTTGATGTCTTTTAAATGCTGTAATTGAACCAGCCTCCACCACTTCCTCTGGCAACTCATTCCATATACGCACCACCGTCTGTGTGAAAATGTTGTCCCTTAGGTCCCTTTTATATCTTTCCCCTCTCAACCTAAACCTATGCCCTCTAGTTCTGGGCTTCCCCATAGGGGACCTTGTCTATTTACCCTCTCCATTGCCCCCTCATGATTTTATAAGCCTCTATATCATTGCCTCTCAGCCTCCAACACTCCAGGGAAAACAACCCCAGCCCATTCAGCCTCTCCCTACAGCTCAAATCCTCCAACCCTGGCAACAGTCCTGTAAATGTTTTCTGAATCTTTTCAAGGTTCATCACATCCTTCCCATAGGAAGGTGACCAGAATTGCACATAATATTTCAAAAGTGGCCAAATCAATGTCCTGTACAGCAGCAAAATGACCTCTCAACTCCTATACTCAATGCTCTGACCAACAAAGGAAAGCATACCAAACACCTTCTTCACTAGCCTATCTATCTGTGATTCTACTTTCAATGAACTATGAACCTGCACTCCAAGGCCTCTTTGTTCAGCAACACCCCCTAGGACCTGACCATTAAATGTGTAAGCCCAGCTCCGATTATTGTACTGTTTCATTCCTGTTATTTTCCAAAATGCAGCACCTTGCATTTATCTAAGTGAAACTCCATCTGCCACTCCTTAGCCCATTGGTCCATCTGATCATGAATAGTTTTGCTTTTTCTTTGGGCCCCCTTGCTTCCTATCCCAGTTGACTACAAGATATGGTTTGCAACTTAGGTATTTAAGAGTTACATTTGGTTCTGAATTCATGCTGCCTCCTTTTGCCTCCAGCTCCATCTCCTGTTGCAAATATGCATTGACATGTTATTGGGTAAGTAATATTTATCTTTCATGTATGGGTTTAGATTGTGTGGAAACATATTTAAATTTTTTTCCTTCTTCAGTATTTCCCACATCAACTTTCTGTAGCTCTCTAGCCAAGATTCTCTAATGTTTCATTCCGATCTGTGTTGTAAATCTCTCTCAATAACCCCGAAATCTGTCTCTGTCAACTTTCTGTGTGATCCCAACCCATTGCCCATGGTAACCTAGATTTATTTGAGTCCAAATGCCTGCGTTCCTTGTCAGAGATTTTGATGCAAATTTTCTCTGCCCTCCAAATCACACATTGTTCTAGCTTGGATTTATATTGGCTTTACCAGATTAATAATTTGATAGCCTCAGTTGAACTGTCACATAGCAAGTTTGAGAATTTGAATGCAGTTAAAATATTTTCAAGTGAAAACACAAACTAGGGTTTTCAGTTGCCGATGGACAGCCCAATACATTTTGAAATCAGTGCTCCCAGTTCATGTGTCAGTGCTCCTGTACCACCAGGACACACATTTTCAACATGAGGGTGAGGCAAGTGGAATCAGGAATTCATCAATCTTTCAAGTACCTTGAAGAATTTATTAGCATACCAGGGATGGCAAGAGAGTTATTGTTAATCAGTAATGAAAATTACCGAATCCAAATAGTCTGCTGTGTAACATTAGTGCACAGCTGTCAGATTCAATGTGAGGAGGAATTATTATTTTTTTGACTAAAACATGTGGAAGGTAGGGGTATCTAACCCAGATCAGGAGCAATATATTTCATTGACCATTTTCCCACTTACATGCTGGAGTGAGGCTCTGAGGTGTTGTTTGGTCTCTTCTGTAAAGTAGTCACAAGGCCCCATTCAGATTGACATCAGATTTGCTGTTAATATTCAGCAGGCAGCTTCCCTGTCCTGATAACACTCAATGCCATTAATTGGGTGCTGTGCTTGCTTTACATACTGTGGACCCTAAAATTTATCTGAGGCTTAGATTCCTGACCCTAAATTGAAAATTTAACATGTGACATAAGTGAAAGGGAAAGTGACACCAAACTATTCAATGATCATTAAAGCTCCAATGGGTTCTTTAATATTCTTTAGGGAAGGAAACATGCCATCTAAACATGATATAGCAACTGTAACTCTATCCCCATTTAACTGTACTCCCAAATGGCACTGCAAGTTATTCAGTTCACCAAAAGTTGCCTTATTCGGAAATCTAAGGTTGGGCAATAAATGACAAATATGCTGGTAATGCTCACATCCATAAAAAAACATAGACTGTACGAATGAGAGTAGGCTTTTGGTCCTTCGAATCTGTTCCACCAGCCAATAAGATCGTGTTTGATCTGGTAGTTGACTCATTGTTCAATTTCCTTTCTGATCCATAACTACTTACTCCCTCTTCTATCAAAATTAACTCAGCCTTGATAAGATTTACAGATTCAGCCAATACTGCTTTCTGGGGAAGAGAAGTCTACACTCAAATAATCCTCTTAGCAAAAACAATTCTCATAATCTTTGTTTTAAAGAGACAGCTCATTCTTGAACTCTTGAACAAGAGGAAACATCCTCCTGATTTACACCCATCAAGTCCCCTCAAGATCCCTCCATCAGAATGAGCCTGATCCTTAAAGACTAAACAATGAATACAAGTGCCACTCAATTTGAACAAGACTTTTCAAAATGTAAAAAACATTGAACACTTTTCAGCTGGTCATGCCTCACAGTCTAGAATTCTAGCCAGCTATTTGATAGAAATGCCATTTAGCATTAAATTAATAACACTGATGTTCTGTCCTAAACCCTGTTTTGTCATTTTTGCAGGTCACATTGCCACAGCCTATATCTTCATATAACCAATGTTTTCAGCTGAAAAAGGGTCAAGCAGAATGTGTATAAATGAAGCAAAGTCTCTCTCTCTCTCTGTCTCTCTCTCTCTCTCTGTTTCTCTCTCCAGAACATCTAGCAGAAAAATCTCAAATGGAATTTCATATTCACAGAAAATGATTAAATGGAGGAAAACTGTAAGGGTTTCATCTCTCATGTCTTACAAATTTGAATATGTCTTCAACAGATAACCTGAGTTAATTTTTCATGCTTTTTTTCTCTTGTCCAGCTGTTCTACCTTGTCTCTCAGTCTATTCTCAGGGCAGCTGGAACTTTCCTTGGCAGATGTTGAACTGGTCTTACATTCGAGTTTAGTTTGGAGATCATATTCTCCAAGAAGACATCCTGACTGTATTAACACCGTTCTCAGAATCCTTTGAATTTGTGTAAATATAAGGTGATCTGATTAAAGACGGAATTGTATTGGGCATAAGAGATCCCCCAGTGACAGCAAGTCAACTGAGAGAGGAGGAACTTATTCTCACAAACGTTATCAACATTGAGGGTGTAGTTTACGCATAACAAAACAAAAGGCCAAACCTTGCATTAAAATCAAACAAAAAAAAAGCAGATGCTGGAAATCCAAAACAAAACCAGATAAAGTCAGCAGGTCTGACCGCATTCTGTGAAGAGAAAGCAGAGTTAATGTTTTGCGTCAGGTGACCTGCTTCAGAAATACTCCCAGATCTGCTGAATTTCTTCAGTAATTTGTTTTTGTTTCAGACCTTGCATTATGCTGTTAGACATTCTAGACCAAGAGGGCAGAAAGATCACAGGGAAAGGATAGGATACAAACCCATCTCATAAATATATTATATGGGTCTTTACTAAATTGAAATGGCAGATACATGCAGATGAAAACATCTTATACTCTGTTCACCATTGACACTAGTTGCCTTAAGAGTCGGGTGGCACTTGGGATGTGGTAGTCAATGTTTCACCCCTTTGAGATTACACAAGAACTTTGGCACTGCTGAGACTTGGATGTTTTCAAGTGGATGCTGCTGGAGCTATAGCATGGATCTGGAAGAACCCACAAAGGAAATTCAGGGCCTTTTATTGTAGAATCGGTCATTGATTTTAATAAGATCATTCAACTGACCTGGAAAGTAATCCACTTGAACTGAAAACAATCACTGCTAATTTAGCACACAGCCAGAGTCCCAATTAAAATGAATTGTGCCCTGCATTCTACTTTAAGAGAATTTTAAACTGGTCTTTTTTGAAATGACTGGCAAAGTGCCCCTTCTCTTGTCCAAGTCTGGTTCCTCTACTATGTATCTTAGCCTTTATCACATTTTTAAAAATAAAGTATCCTTCACTTATTATACATCAAGACATGCAAAACATGGTCTCACTATAATTTGCTGAATGAGTAGATTTATTATAACCTTTGTCCTCATGACGACACAGTCCTCTCGCTTATTATCAAAGTGGCTGGGTTCATTATGCAGCCAGGCAGTGAAGGTCACTGGGGATCCATCTGTCCATTCAAACAGCATTTGTGTCTTGAGGTCATTCATCCCAAGCCATAGTTCATCATTGGCTACTGCAAGAAATACACAAACAGCTTTTTTAAAAAAATCTTAGAATAGAAGCATTTAAGGAACTGGCATCCTCTGGTAAAAAGAGCAGGAAACTCTGACAGGTGTCCTTCCTGCGTGGGTTGCCCTGGTGTTACACATATCTGCATGAATCTGTCTGTAAAAAGAATGCAGGCCCTCAATGAGATTTTAGGAAGGCTGGATAAGATATTTCTGCTTTTCCATTCTTTCTCCTAACATACTTATTCAAGGTAAAAATCCCATTGCAGGGATTTCTTTAAAAATTATTCGAGCTGTGATCTCCACCTGGCCCCTAATAGAGCAAAAGATCGGTAGCAACCATAGTTACTGGCTAACGATGCTGTAACATCATTTTGATGGTGGAGCCCACAGCGTACCCCGAACATTAACTCTATTTCCCCCTTCACAGATGTTGTCAAAGCCAGAGTTTTTGCAGCACTGTTTTAAATTCATTGCACCTCCTCCTATCTTCCCAAACTCCCCTATTGTGATTCCAAGCATTAAAAGCAGTCTTTCTTGCTACAGCTCTCTGCCAACAACCTCATTGGGCCAGAATATAACTGCAGGGTCATGTTTGGATTTCCAACATTAGATTGAGGCAAACAGCTCAGCAAGGAAGTCTGTAAAGTGAGTTCCTCTGGGCCTTGTCAACAGACCAAAGGACAAAAACATTGACACCTCTCTGACAGAGTGAAATACATGGGCTCAGTAAGAAACTGAGAACACCTGAAAATTTCCAAAAAGCATAAAGACCCTAAAAACAATTCAGTGGAATATCCTGCTTTACCAAATATTTCTGTTGAAAGAAACTTTTGATCATTCACTTTCAAGTCAAATGTTAAAAGCTTAAAACAGTTGGTGATGTTCTAAGGACAAACTAGTGCCTTTGAGAATCACTACATGCATTGGCTCATTCCTCCTCCACTATAGAACTTTCTAGAACTGCAATAAAATGTGCTTTTTAAATCTTGCATCACAGATCACCCAATGAAACAGCAAGCGGGGATCCTGACAACTAGCTGTGAATTGTAGCTCCGACCAATCCAAGACAGCTAAAATGACAGAGGTGAAAGAAATGTATTCAAAATGGCAAGTACTAAATGGCACTTATATTTGACAAAGGTCTGACTGACATATGTGCTGAGCTAAGTTTAAGTTCTCAATCTATCCATGTCATGGTTCAGTAGCTTGGTCATGAGTATTATCTGTTAAGTGTATGTTAAGTACAATTGCATGTTTAATGAGCTATGAATACTGACCTCGACATGTAAGAATCTATTGAGGAGTAGATAAATGAGTGAATCATGAACAGGTACAATTACTTTACACATGACATATAGCTTTAAGAAATGGTTTTGCTGTGGTAATCATTGCCTGTCATTTTGAATTAGTGCTTGCTTCATTGGTTTTCCATGTGCATCAGTGGTACAGAACTTGTTCTTCACACTCTTCCTGTGCCACAACTTTTCTCATCATGCAGTAAGGTTTATTCACAGCATGAAATGTGAAACATGCATCAGCTACTATTATTCAAGAAATGGTTTGTATGAATTGCATTTTAAGATGTTGGCACATATTTATTCAGCCAATCCCTGAATAGTCAAGACATCAAAGACAGAGCCAAATTATACGTTCAATAATCATTCTGGCTATTTGCACTTAGTTTCTGCATGTGACGACCACAAATGTGTGCTGTAGAATTCAAGGTACTGTCCTTCCATTCTTCCTTCCTGTTCAAGACCATAGTGATTGCCTTTAACCTAAAGGTGTCTTTGATGTTCTGAGTTGTAGGCTTTTACTGTATGGTTTTGTGTAGTGGTTGCATATCAGTGACATATTGATAGACTAAAATCCTGCCATAGGAGACAATGGTACACATTGGTACAAATACAATGCTGGTGCATAGAAAACCTCCTGAACTCTGGGTAAACCAGCATATTGCAGAGGTGTTTTGCCATCTCAGTGTTGCCATGGATCATCAACAGTAAATATAACGTTAAACTTATTGATTAATATATTTGTGACTTCTTTGATGTCCACGTGAACAGAAAGCTAGCTACTATTGTCAAAGTCCAAAGATGCTAAGAGGGAACGATACACAAAGACTCTGAGCATTATTAACAGATAACATTCATGGGTCTTCCTGAAGGTGATTGCAATGTTGTGCCCTACCTCCCCTTATTACAGTCTCATGTCTTTTGGCTTTGCTAGGCATCTTTGTCTGGTATCGCTGCCATTTTAGATCCCAGTAGGGTTTTATTGTCTGTCTAGTGTAGGACTGGCCAATAGATTCAGATGCCCTTCAAACCTTGGTCATACGATGCAAAATATCTGCAAAAGGTGGGGTGAATCCAGTAGCAATCTCCCAAAGGTGAATTGGGATTTAATGTCAGGAATAAAGGTAGAATCATAGAATCCCTATAGTGTGGAAGCAGGCCATTCAGCCCATCAAATCCACACTGACCCTCCAAAAAGCATCCCACCTAGACCCACCCCATCCCAATAACCCTGCATTTCCCATGGTCAATCCACCTACACATTCTGGACAATCTAGCATGGCCAATCCAGCAATGCAAAAGTGAGGACTGCAGATGCTAGAAATCAGAGTCTAGATTAGAATGGTGCTGGAAAAGCAGGTCAGGAAGCATCTGAGGAGTGGGAAAATCTTGAAGGGATTGCCCGAAACGTCGATTTTCTTGCTCCTCACATGCTGCCTGACCTATTGTGCTTTTCCAGCAGCAGTCTAATCTAGCATGGCCAATCCACCTAACCTACACATCTTTGTACTTTGGAAGGACACCAGAGCTCCCTGTGGAAATCCACTTAGACAGAGAGATAATGTGCAAATTCCACACAGAGAGTCACCCAAGGCTGGAACTAAACCTATGTCCTTGGCACTTTGAGGTAGCAGTGTTAACCACTGAGCCACCGTGCCACCCACAATGATGTGCTGCAGTGAGATAGCTGCTCTATCGAAGAATATCTTTCGAAGCAACTAATCACTGCGCAGCATCTGACTGCAATGTAGCATCTAAAATATGCTTTCACTTACTTCAGTGGGGATTGCATTATCACTTGCCTTAACAGGCAAGTTTTTATATGATCAAGATTGCTTTTACTGCAGGATTTCCTACTTATCATTGTTATGGCCATGGATTGTGTCAACCATCTTTGGCCACATAGACATCTGTTTTAAAATCTCTGACTTCATGTAGAAAATCATTTCACCACACATTTGGCACTGATTTGCCGCATGTGGCTACTGGCAAGTGAATTAAATAATATGGTGTCATGTGACATTGGAGTCTTTTTCAGCGAATGATGTAGCAGAGAAGGAGGCTGTCTAGTCCCTAATGCCAATGTTGGCCCATTCTGTCAACTAATGCACTATTGCAAAAGAGTTGGTAGTATCACATTACACTCTGGGATTTTATGACCATGGAAAGCATGTCATGACATGGCCAAGCAGATGATAATCAATCTGTAAATTCTTCCAATATGCCCATGACAGACAGAAAGGGAGAGTGGGGGAGTTTCCTTTTTAGAGGGATCATGTACCAGCTGCAGTGCAAGATGCTGCATGTAGATTTTTACCATGAGCAAGTGACGTTTTTGTATTGAGGTGGGGAGGTGATGGCTTAATGTAATTACTGCCCTAGTAATCCAAAGCCCCAAGCTGTAAATTTCTGGGGACAGTTGGAAACTCGCAGATGATGACATTTGAGTTCAACAAAAATCTGGAGTTAAATGTGAGTCTAATGGTAACCATTTAACCTATTTCTTAATTCACTCACGAACTGTAGGCACTGGGGGCTCGGCCAGTATTTATTATCCATCCCTAATTGCCCAAAGGGCAGTTAAGAGTCAACCACATTGCTGTGGGTCTGGAGTCACATGCAGGTCAGGATGGCAGTTTCCTTCCCTAAAAGACATTAGCGAGCCAAATGGCTTTTTCCTGGACAGTCATTTCATTGTTATTATTAGACTCTTAATTAAAGATTTCTTTCTTTATTGAATTCAAATTCCACCAACTGTCCTACAAGATTCAAACCCAGGTCCCCAGAACATTCCATGAAGTTAGAATTAGAGGAGCACATTTTAAACATGGGAAGGATGAGACTGCTGAGGGATTTGGAAACGTAAATGAGAATTTTACAATCAAGGTGCTGCTTAAATTGGAGCCAGTTTAGATCAGCAAGCATAGGACTTATAGATTAATGGAATTTGATGTGAAAAGTATTTGGACAGCAGAGGTTTGGAAACTACATACAGAGGGTAGAATTTGGGAATCTGGCCAGGATAACAACATTACATTCAGGTCTAGAGGTAGCAAAATATAGAGCCATTGAGCTGAAGCAGACCAGAGCTGAGTGAGTGGAAACAGGCAATCTCAGTGATGGTGCAGGTATGTAGTCAACAGTTCAACTCATGATCAAAGATTATCCGGACCTGGAGAGATATTTGCTTCCTTCTCACCACCTCCACAATTAATTCATGGTCCATTTGGGACTTTCCCAACTCATTAGCAGTCACCTGAAGACCACAATTCACCATCTGCCAGATTTACCTGCCTTCTCAGCAGGGAAGAAAAGTGACTCATTTCCTGATTGGGAACCCAAGTAGAATCCTGTCAGGTTTGGGATAGACCTCCATTTTCTCCAACTTGGAGCTAATTGAGCACAATGAAGCCGCAGGGGTGACCCTTGAAATTAAAACCCCTGCCTTTTCCTTCAATCGCCCTGATTCCCTTCTTCCTATGAATCCTACTCCATATAACCTGAAGGAAATAAAACTTCTCAACTCCCTTTCGCATCCCCAATGATGAGGCTGCTACTGACAATCTCACAGACCTGAGGCTACAGCCTCTGACTGGCAGCTTCTCACAAGGCCGTATTTCAAATTCGAAGTCTACAATGCACTGAGAAAAGCACCAGTCAAAAGTTAACAAGCTGCTGCTCTTGCTCGGAAGCTTACTGGTTAAGGATAGTAACATATCATTCTCCCAGACTTGTCTGCCATATCTATCTATTTAAGTCAATGAGATTGATGGTCACAATGGCCAAGGTGAGAGTCAGTAATCATTTTTTTGGATTAGATTACATTACAGTGTGGAAACAGGCCCTTCGGCCCAAAGTGTCCACACCGACCCGCCAAAGCGCAACCCACCCATACCCCTACATTTACACTTACCTAACACTACGGGCAATTTAGCATGGCCAATTCACCTGACCTGCACATCTTTGGATTGTGGGAGGAAACCCACGCAAACACGGGGAGAACGTGCAAACTCCACACAGTCAGTCGCCTGAGGCAGGAATTGAACCCGGGTCTCAGGCACTGTGAGACAGCAGTGCTAACCACTGTGCCACCGTGCTGCCCACTTTAGAGGACCCAATGGCATCAGAGCTATAGGTGATGATGAGATTAAGCAAATCAATAGGTGCATAAATGTCACGGTGAATAAAAGAGAAAAGATGAAACAGTTGAAGTTCAAATATCATCTTATAAGATAAAAGGAAACAGGAGCAGAGAAGTCCATTTCGTTCCTATTTAATATGATTATAGCTGAACATTTACATCAACTCATGGTCAGGATGGATCTTTTAAAGGGACCAATGACCAATGGTCATAGTTTTAGGATAAGGGGCTGGAATTTGAGAGGGGATATGAGTAAACATCTTTTTCACCCAGAGGGTGATAGGATTCTGGAATTTTCTGGCTGAAAGGATGGCAAAAGCAGAAACTTCCATAACATTTAGCAAGTTGTTAGATGTGCACTTGTGACACCAAGGTGTACAAGGCAATAGGCCAAGTGCTGGGAAAATGGGTTTAGAATAGGTAAGTGCTTCTTTTGACCAGAACATTTTCTGTGGGCTGAAGGATCTTTTTCTATACTGTGGACATCTACGTCTCAATCTCTCAATTTATGCCCATCAAATAATAAAGGGAGCAATCGTTTCTTATAATTCCTCTCAAATATATACTTGCTGTAGAAAATCAAAGTTACAATATTTAGTACTCACAATATCCAAGCTGGGTAACGACAAAGCTATGTTCTTCAATATTATGAATGCTAACCAAGTCTCCTTCCTCCTTTCGACAGGCAGCCAAAGACTTTTGCCATGTCTTGCGATCTCTGCATAGGATGTAACAATAACCTGCATATGACTGCCATCCCTTTGGGCATGAAATGGGTGCATTGTTCACTGAAAGACAAATTCAAATTTAGTTTAAGTCCAACACAAGTCATTGCACAACAAAGGCATTGAGTTCAAAGGCACTTTCATTGAATCCATATTTTTGTCAGCCACTCACACCACTGATCTTATTGTATACATTATTAATTTGCTTTGTGTTGGCATGAAGCAGGTGATTTTATCCTTGAGGGTACAGGAACTATTCATAAGCCAGCACAGACCCCACATGAATAGACTATCAGCGGTAATGTCTATAAGTGTGGAAACAATCAAACAAACACCTGCAGAGTTGGGTTGCATTTATTCTACATTAATGATAGAACAGGATTTATGAGAAAAGAGAAAGATTTCCAATGATTCAGTGAGTTTAAATTTTGAATTTCAGTTTCGATCCACAATCTATATTAAATGGGATGGTCCTGGATTTAGTGGTATTTAGGGAATTCTATTGGCCTCAATATTCTAGTACAATGGAGGGAAAGGTTTGGCTTGGGTATCTCTTTCTGAAATCGACTTATCAGGAAACAAGACAGTTTCAAGTTTTAAATGTGAAATGGATTGATCTCAGCTGTTTACTGAATCAGTATGGAGGGACTCACAAATATTTGACACTTTTGGTGAGCGGTTTTTTACAAGGTAGGGAAATAAACACGAAAAAGAAAGTAAGGACATAAATGTGCAGGGAAATCTGTGGCTCCTTTTAAACACAAGTACTCTCAAAACTTAACAGAATTATGTACAGAAGTTGAACAATGAATATCACTTCATTAAAAAGCTCAGGAGGGATGTATTCCACTTGTACCATTTGGACACAGTGGGTCACCACTCCATATGGATTGGATCGAAAATCGCCTTTATGCTCCTTCCCCTACCACTAGGGATTATTCTATTAGAAAAAGTAACACTTGTATTTATCTAATAACAAAGAAACCTTTTAAATATTTCAAAGGCCTCGCAGAAATCCAGTTGCTGTTGCAAAGGTGAGGAGTTAAGCCAAAAATTGGCACATGACTTTGGTAATCTTGTATAATTAATGTACACTCTAGTCCCATAGTTACTACCCAAATTAAATAGCTTGCAAACAGCAAGTTGATACATTTTTACTCGAAGATTTTGTTGAGTTTCCTTTTCATTTTTTCTGTCAAAATTAATTCTGCATCTTGAGCATTTCTTCATACCACAGTCCCCTAAAGCCTGTAATCACCCTGGGTTCTCCTCCTGTGAATGCTTTCTAATCTATCCCAATCCATTTTGAGATCATGATCAAAACTGCAGACAATATTACAGAATCAAGTTCACCAGTTATCATGAGACATTACCTTAGGTATGTCTGCTCTCTCAGGTGTGCATACAAAAGTCCAACATCACCATTTTGAAGAAAATGAGGATAGTTCTCCACTATCCTGCTTTATACGTATCTTTTAACTGATATCAATTATTAAGTACAAATTATCTTTTTTTTATCAAACTCCTGTTTATGAGATTAGCTGCTGCATTTAGCACATTACAACATTGACTACTTATAATATTAAAGGTGCTATATCAATATGGGGTAGTAAAGTGCTCTGGCACACCTAAAGATTATGAAAGGCGCAGAAAAATTCTAATTCTCTTGATTTTCTTTATTAATTATGTGCTTGATTTGTTCTAATTTCTATTTAATGCCCTCAAAAATTTACTGGACTAGTAACCGCCTGTATGCCTTCACCGTATGATTAATGTGTCCTCAATTCCTTTCTTTTAATGACTTATCCCAATTTCTGGAAATATGTAAGAGATAGAATTGTTCTGAACCTCCTATCAAATGTATGTTTCTCATGGAAGCTGATGAAAAAATTAGATAATATGATTTGTTCTCATGGTATGTATGTATCCACATATGAATGGGTGGCCTAAGACCACACAAGATCCCTTGTATCCCATTTTATCTATGATTGTTCTGCACAACATGAATTTTCCAAATGGTTGAATGAGTTACAATAAACAGTTCTGTGTGAGTTTTTCACGTACAAGATGGAGGATTCCTCAAACTAGGCCAAAACCATACAGAACCTAAAGCAAAGCTGTGACCATGTGATCAGTGGACATTGCTAGCCTATTCATCAATGTGATACTCAAGGAAGCCATAAGCAAAAACAGAATGCCATTATATCGTGGTACTCCAAATTCACAGCCATTATCTGAATTCATGAACTTAGCAATTCATGCAGTTGGGCTCAGTTTTAATGGCACTGTGTACTTCCAAAGAAGTGTGGCCATTTGATCCCCTTTACAACAGCTCTCACTAATATCTCTGTTAGTGTTGATGAAAAACACAAAGTCATTTGAATGATCTTTAATCTCAAAATCTTGCAAATTTCCACAATATGAGTGATATACTTTGAATCTGCAATTTATAATCACCTTATTTCAAAGGTAATGATGTATAAAAATAGGGAAATCTTCATCAAACTATACAAGGCACGAGTTGGACCATTGCTGGAAGACTATGCACAGTTTTGGGACTCTTATCCAAGAAAAGATATATGGCATCGGAGATAGTCCAAAAAAGATTCTCTATGCTGACACCAGGTAAGGAGGGAGTGTTCTTTGATGTAAGGTTGAATCGGTTAGGCCTGTTCTCTTTGGAGTTTAGAAGAATAAGTGGCAACAATAAGAGGTGGCATTCAAGATTTTTAAGGGACATGAGTGAGTAAATGCAGAGAATGTTTCACCTTGTGTGAAACTCTAGATTCAGAGGCCATAATATCAGAATAAGGCGTCACTTATTTAAGACCCAAATGAAGGGAAATTTCTTCTCTCAGAGAAGAAGGCGTTACAATAAGCAGTTCAGTGTGAGTTTTTCACATACAAGTTTGAGGATTCCTTGATAGTGAAATTCTTTACAGCGGAGAGCTGTTGAGGCTGTTGGGTAGTTTTGTATATTGAAGGCCAAGATAGACAAGTTTTTAATCAGTAATGGTATGAAGTGATTTGGGGAAAAGGCAGGAAAGTGGAGTTACAGATAATCAGATAAACCATGATTTCATTGGGAGGGCAGACAGGATGGCCTGAATAGCATAATTCAGCTCCTACATGACATATGTAAATCATTAAAATAGTTCTGTAATTTGTTCTGCAGCTTGTTGCTCTTCCTTCTTTTGTTTAGAGCTAGGTTGTATAAATCATTGCTCCCTTCCAATGGAATCGCATCATTCCTCTAAACCTTGTCAAAATTAATCCAAACCCACAATTGCCATTGTGACACTTAGAGTAGAACTCCTTCAAATGGATATAATGCTATTGAATTCCCAAGCTGGAGAACTTCCCAGAAAAACAATTTATAACATATAATTAGATGTTTCCATGTATTCTGTTTAGATGAAAAGCAGGATGTGAATGAAAAGCGCAGGATCTCGGAGGAGAGTAGACCATTCAGCCCCTCAAGCTTGTTCTGAAATTCAATAAGATCATGACTGATTTGATTGTGGCCTCAACTCCACTTTCCTGTATGCTATCCATAACTTTTGCTTCTCTTGTTGATCAAACACCAGCTAAAGTCAGCTTTCAATATTCAGTATTCAATGACCCAGGCCAGCCTCCTGGGGAAGAGGATTCCACTGAGCAAAGAAAAAGCATATCCATCTCCAACATAAATGGGAGATGCCTAATCTTTACAGCGTGTTCTTTGTTGTAGATTCCCTCACGAGAAGAAACACCTTCTCAGCATCCATCCTATCCAGTTCCCTCAGGAACGATGTTTCAATAATGTCACCTTTCAGTCAACAAAACTCCATTGAACACAGGCATAGCCTTTCCAACATTTCCTCATAAGACAATCACTTTATTCTAGGAATCAGTTGAGTTAAACCTTCAATGAACTTTTCAATGAAATCATATCCCTTCTTAAGAAAAGAACTTGTGGCTAATTCAGGGGTTACTTATAATGACTTGGATGTGATTCAATATAGATATGAGCCAAGATACTCCAAAATATTGACATTTATGTTGTAGTCAGCATTAGGGAATCCTTGCCTTGTATTCCCTGCCTCCATTTGTTGATCACATGCTTTGTATTATCTATATTCCTGTTTCCTTCCTTTGTCCTTAGCAAACTCAATTAATTCAGAATTGTTGATTACTAGCTGATCTTGCAACAATTCTAAATATTGCTAAAGTTGCAACTAGAGTGCTTTGTGTAACATAGGTGACCTACTTTCGGAAGGATAGAACATAAACAATATAGATTGACTCAGATAATACCAGAAAAGACAAACTGCAGACATGAGAAGAGATCAAGATATTGAAAGGAGAAAATACATTGATAGGGTAACTAAAATTACTCCTGGATTTGAGTTTTAACAATAAGGGATCATCAATTTAAAATCATTACCAAAAGGATGAAGAGGTAGGGAAATTTCTTTACATGTCAGTTGTTGGAGTATCAGTTGGTTTGTTAAGCTTGAGGCCGAAGCTATAGTTTGCTTTGACAAAAATTGAAAGAGTACTTGAAGCACAAGAAGGTAGATTTTTAAGGAAGATGAACAAGTGTAGCTTTGGTTTGAGGTGCTCTAGCAAACAGCCTGCTCCATTAAGATGGGTCAAATGGACTCCTATTCAGTGAAGCAATATGGCTCTGTGTCTTGTTTACCATTCTGTCAGTCTGTTGTCTAGGTACCTGAAATACTCAGCACTAGAGAAAGGAAACAGAACATGACACATATCCCATAGGAAAGCTATAACTCAAGCAATAAGGAACAACATAAACCAATAACATAAAATGATGTCAGTTTTGCAACAAAGAGAATCTGAATAAATAAAGTGTCTGCCTCTATATGGATCAAGTCAATAAGGAAGGATGTATTCTATGTACAATATCCAAGAAAACTATAATCAATTTAAACAAAATGCACTTCTACTTGTAATGTATCTTTTTCTAATATCTATTGAGAAAGGTCACCTTGAGGTATCTCAGTCCATTTGGAATTTCCTCCTAAGGACATTATGGGTCAACCCGCAGCAAGTGGATTGCAGCAGTTCAAGAAAGCAGCTCACCACCACTTTTTCAAGGGCAGCTAGGGACAGGCAATAAATGCTGGCCCAGCTATCAACATCCATATCCCAAAAGTGATAAAAAAAAGAATAAAAATCAGTAGTTATGATTTGAGAGATGTACCTGAAGCACAAGAAAATAGATTTTGAGAGGTACAATTTTTAAAAAAAATGTTTCAAAATCAATATGTAGATCAAATTTGTAGAAATTATGACCAGTCAAGTATGTCATCTATTATTAAATATCAGTCAATGAAATTCTGCAGAGCTGGGTTGCTACAGATGTGACATACAAAGCTGCGCAACATGCATTGAGTACATTCTATTATATTCTGAGCTTGTACAACAGGAGGGAGCAATGATTTATGCAAGCTGTTATAAGTTTATAGAATTTGAGACCACTATATAATTCTGAACATTTCAAACCACAACATTTTACTTCTTACAGCTGCAGATTCTATTAGCCACTTCACCTGTGGCCATCCATCATACAAATATCTCAGCAAGGGGCCCAGCAATCACTTTCTGAGCTTCCCACAAAGTTCTGGGAAACAACTGATCAGGTCCTGAGGATTTATTCACCTTTATGCATTTTAAGACATCCAGCATCTCCTCTTCTATAATATGAACTTTTTTCAATACCTATTTATTTCCATATCCTTCTCCACAGTAAATGCTGAAGTGAAATATTCATTTAGTATCTCACCCATCTCCTGTGGTTCCATACATAGAAAGCCACTTAGATCTTTAAGGGGCCCTATTCTCTTCCTAGTCACTCTCTTTTTCCCTTAATGTATTTATAGAATCCCTTTAACACTATTTGCCCTTTTTGTCCTCTTGATTTCCCTCTTCAGTATATACTCCTACTGCCCTTATTCTCCAAGGGATTCACTTGATCCACTGGATATACCTTTTTCTTGACCAGAGCCTCAATTTTTTCAATCATCCAGCATTCCCTACCCTGCCAGCCTTGCCCTTAACACTAACAGGAGCATACTGTCTCTGAACTCTCATTATTTCATGTTTAAAGATCTCTCACTTCCCAACTGTCCCTTTACCTATTCCAATCGGTTTAGGATTAGAGTTAATAGCACACAATCAATATTCTATGATGTTACCACTGACCAGAAACTTAAATAGTTCAATCACTCAAATAATTTGGGCATAAGGCCAGATCAGAGAGACTTCTGCTAAAATTAATTCACCTCCTGCTTGCCCAAAGTCCAGTCACCATTTAGAAGGTGCAAATCAAGAGTGTGATGGAATAATCTCCACTTACTGGAGCATGCAGCTTCAACAAAACCTAGACAGCTTCACATCATGCAAGTCAAAGAATCCCATTCAATCAACATCTTATTCCTCCTCTTATACATTCCCTCTGCCACTAGTGCATAATGACACCAAGCTATATCACCTACAAAATGTACTGCAGCCACTTGCTAAGGCTCATTCAATAGCACCTTTCAAACCCAAGACTTCTACAATCTAGGTGGACAAGGGCAGTGGTCTCATGGGAATGTCATCACTTGCAAGTTTCCCACTAAACCATGTGCCATCCCAAAACAAAATTAGCATTCCCCCACAATTGTTGGGTCAAAATCATGTAATTTCTTCATTGTACTCTTGGTGTAAGGTGCTAAGCAATGTTTCAATAAAGTGGCTAACTACCAATTCCTGAAGGTTAATTAGGGATGGATAGTAAATGTTGGCTTTGCCAGTGAGACTCATACTTCAGGGATGAATAAAATGAATAAACCTATGTGAGGAGAAATTCTGTTTAGTTATTGATAATGATGTTGATATCTCCCAGTCTCCTGATGTTATACTGGTAGATGATCAGTAGAGCTCCAGGAGAAATGGCATATGCTCTTATTCAGTCATTTATATTGTTTCTTTGGTAGCTTCATCAATCTTCCAGCAAGGTTATAACATTGCAGAGGAAATGCCAGGCTGAAATATGAAAATGCTAATAAAAATTACCTCTGTTTGGTTTTGCGAGATAAACCTATTATATGTTCTAAATAGAAAGCTTCCCGACCAATACACTAACAGAAGCAGGAATTCTTAACTCAATTAAAGCAAGATCGTAAAAACATCTATCCATGTGAAATTTGTTGTTCTGTGTTCAAACAGTATCAGTTTAAATGGTTATACACAGAAGGACTAACCTTCAACAGCTTTAGAAGAATTTCTGTTTCCAATATCATTCTGACAAATATATCCCAGTCTCAGAGAACAAGCATTGTTTTCCCACTTTGCTCCCACTGAAGGATTCATAACCACGCATGCATGCTCTGGCTCAGATGATGGATATCCTTGAGTTTGCAAAGAAAGAAAAACAAAGTTAATGCACCATCAACAAGTTTGCATATGACACAAACATAGATGAGAAGGCACGAGGTAAGGACAATGCAAAGAATCCATAGATAGATATAGACTGGTTAAATGAAAAGGCAAAAATTCAACAAATGGGCTATCATGTGAAAAAAATGAGCTTGTGCACTTCAATGGGAAGAATAGACAAGGTCAATATTATTTAAATGGAAAAAGACTGCAGAAAGCTGCTGGACATTGGGATTAGAAGTTCTTGTGCATGAATCACAAAAGGTTTGCATCCAAGTTTACAGAGTTATAGGTAGGAAAAGAAAGAAAATTAATTTCGGCCCATATTTCAAAGAATTTAAAGATCGGGAAGTCTTATTAAAGTTATTCATGGCATTAAGAACTTTCCCCAGTTTAGGGCAACTGGAGCCGCAGATGAGAAAAAGTGAGCTTCTGTAAACCAATTCCCATTCTTGCCTCACTCTTCCCTCTTCCTATGACCCCAACTCCAGAAGAAAAATAAAAATAAATTTACTTTCTTAAATGGTAGACTTTAAGAACCAAATATCTGAAAGGCACCCAGCCACCAAACCGCAAATTGGTGAACAATATCTCATCTTTTGCTTGGGCAGCCTACAGCCCAGAAGACTCAATATTGAGTTCTTTAATTTCAAATAACCTCCCGTTCCC
This sequence comes from Chiloscyllium punctatum, assembly GCF_047496795.1. Taxonomy (NCBI): domain Eukaryota; kingdom Metazoa; phylum Chordata; class Chondrichthyes; order Orectolobiformes; family Hemiscylliidae; genus Chiloscyllium; species Chiloscyllium punctatum. Next base: position 79,760,158 of record NC_092746.1, on the reverse strand, counting down.
ATCCCCTGACTCCCTTCCCAGCTCTTCCCCTTTCCTTTCACTGCTCCCTGTCACCTAGCGGATTCATTTCTCCCATTGAGCAACCAGGTCGTACCCACTACCTGTCTTCACTTATCCCTACTTCACCACCCTGCCCCTGCCACCCCCTTTATCTGCAGGTTCCCCCAGACCTGAAGAAGGATTATATCCATAATGTAGACTTCATAACCTCCTGATGCTGTGTTCTTCCAGCCTCCTGCCTGTCTACTTTGAATTCCAGCATCTGCAGTTTCTTTTGTCTCTTAAAGATACTTGACCTTGGTCACCTGTCAGCTGTTAATGAGCTGACTTGCAAAGTGATGAACTGATTAATAAGTCAATTTTGTAACGACACTCCATGAACATAAAATTAATTTTTCAGAGCCATTTTGTTGTTTCTCAAATGTGATTGATCTCAGCACTGCTGAAACGACGATTGGACAAGTTATAACATTTTATGAATTTTAATAAGGGTATGTGATGGGCATGTTAAAATTTGCACTGATTTCAATAATTTGCAGGTCTGGGGAAGAGTGCAGCAGATCACAGCCTCTATCTGAACCATGAATGACAGACCAAAACTCCAGGATTTCCATATCACTCTACACACTCTACTCTGATCTGGAAGAGGGCACTGTTGGTATGATCAGCAAGTTTGCAGATGACACGAAGATTGTTGGAGTAGCAGAAAGCATAAGGGACTGTCAAAGAATACAGGAGGATATAGATAGACTGGAGAGTTGGGCAGAAAAGTGGCAGATGGATTTCAATCCAGACAAATGTGAGGTGATACATTTAGGCAAAACTAATTCTAGGGCAAATTATACAATGATTGGAAGGATCTTGGGAAAAGTTGATGGGCAGAGAGATCTGGGAGTGCAGGTCCATTGTACCCTGAAGGTTGCTGCACAGGTGGATAGAGTGATCAAGAAGGCATATAGTATGCTTGCCTTCATTGGATGTGGTATTGAGTATAAGTGCGAGCAAGTAATGTGAAAATTGTGCAAGACATTGGTTCAGCCACATTTAGAATACTGTGTACAGTTCTGGGTGCCACATTACCAAAAGGATGTGGACGCTTTGGAGAGGGTGCAGAGAAGGTTTATGAGGATGTTGCCTGGTATGGAAGGTGTTAGCTATGAAGAGAGGTTGAGTAGGTTAGGTTTATTTTCATTAGAAAAAAGGAGATTGAGGGGGGGATCTGATTGGGGGTTTACAAAATCATGAAGGATATAGACAGGGTGAATAGAGACAAGCTTTTTCCCAGGGTGAAGGATTCAATAATGAGAGGTCACGCTTTCAAGGTGAGAGGTGGAAATTTTAAGGGGGATGGACACGGCAAGTACTTCACACAGAGGGTGGTAGGCATCTGGAATGCATTGCCAGCAGAGGTGGTGGAGGCAGGCACGGTAGATTCAATTAAGATGCGTCTGGACAGATGCATGAGTAGGTGGGGAGCAGAAGGTTACAGATGCTTAGGAATTGGGTGGCAGGTTTAGACAGTAGATTTGTTCACATGTCCAACTTCCAGAAGTTGTGTTCTGTTGCAGATGAATAATTATGGTAAATGGTAATAGTTTACCAAAATCCCCTAACCCACCCACCTTAAAATCCACATACCCTTATGTTCAAATTTCATTGCACGCTGCTTGTTCTGAAATATCAACTTACCTGTGTGTCCACAAATGGTGCTAATCCAAACCAAGACTTGTGATCTAATTGATATGGTGCGCAAATCTAGTGATGCTCAGTATGAATTTGTGACGTTGGAACCCAAGAATTCTAGGGCACAGGCAATCAGCTCAAGAATTAGTTATTATTTTTATTTCCATTTTGTTACGTACTGAAACATTTCAATTACTTACCAGGAGCCCAATTCAAGTATCTGAAGGGACTTTGATCACTCCATTGCCAACCTCTATCAAGATCCAGGCTATTTAGTCCTATCCAAAGTGATGTCCCAATATTATTCATCAGTCCTAAATGAAAAATAAATGCATTGCTCAGAACAGTTACTAATAACATCATCTTATTCTCATGTTTTGGGACAATTGATTTCCTAAAACAAGGTGAGAGTCTGCAGAGTTAGAACCTTAGTCAAAGTAGGGCCTGTAGCAGCCTAAGGAAGAAATAATTGATTATTAGTATTACAGTGAAATTGAATACATTTCCTTAACGAACAACACAGTTATGTGTGCATTGAAATTTATATCCCTCAAACAAAGCTGAAAACAGGAAATAACAAACGTTTACACGAACTCTCAGAGTTGTAACCAAGTGGTAGATCTTAACACATAGAACTGCAGAGGAAAGAAGAACAGCTTCAATTAGTATTAACTAACCCAAAGCTAAGAAGAAATGGCACATAGAAGAATGACAGTGACAAGGGCCAAGCTCAACATGACAGGAGACACAGAAGGGTCAACAGCAATCCAATAAGTGAGGTCACAGGTCATTGGAAGTTGGCTGGAAGCAATTTCATGAAATGAAACTTGCTGCCAAAATCTTAAGGAAGTTGGTGTCATCAATATTGGGACATTTGAGCTTTTAGCATTGCAAATGCCCAGAATTGGATACAGAGAATCACAGAATGATTACAAAACAAAAGGAAGTCATTAAGCCCATTCTGTACAGGCTTTCCAAAGGTGAAAGTGTTACTGCCAGACCTCCTCTCCTCAGATGCACAAGTTATTCTTTTTCAGATGACCCACTTTCCCCTTGGTTGCCTTTAGTGAAGCCACCACCATCACACTTTAAGGCATTCCAGATCCTTACCATTGACGATGTTAAAAAGCTTTTTCCTATGTTGTCATTACTTCAGGGATCCCTTGTTCTTGATTCTTCCACCAATGGATGTAGTTTTTCCCATCTACTCTGCTTATACTCCACATGGTTTTGAATCTATCAAATCCCCTCTCAACCTTCTTTTCCCCAAGGAAAGGTTCCCCAACCTTTCCAATCTATCTATGTAACTTGAGTTCTTTTTCCTTTCAACCATTCCAGTGTATCTATCCTGCACTCTCCCCAGTTTCTTCACAGCCTCCCTGAAATGTGATGCCCAGAACTGGATGCAATACTCTATCTACCACTTGCCTATTCCTTCATTTTGCCAATGTGTTTTTGAAGTTTCTACATGATACTCCTTAGAGTTAACAATACTTCCAAGTTTTGGACTGAAACAAATTTTTAAGTCTAGGTCATTAGGCTATATATGAGAAACAGCATAGAACCTAACACCAATTAGGGTGAATGTTGCTCAGATTTTTTCCCAGGGTTGGGGAATCGGGGACGAGAGGGCATCAATTTAAGGTTAGAGAGGTAAAAATAAAAGGGAACCTGAGGGACTTTTTCTTGACACAGAGGGTGGTATGCATGTAGAATAAGATGCTAACAGAAGTGGTTGAGGTGTGTACATTAACAAAATTGAAAAGGCATCTGGACAAATACATGGATAGGAAAAGTTTAAAAGAATGTGGGCCAAGTGGGGGGATTTGTGGACATTTTGGTCGGCATGGACCAGTTTGGGCCAAAGAGCCTATCTCCGTGCTGTAGGACTCTATGACTCTACGACTCTCTTCTATGGTCTAACTTTGTTCACAGATCTGTTGTGCGGAAACTTATCAAATAGTGCACACTAAATTAACAGCAAGAGTTCTGGGCTGCATATTATTTAACTAAATAAGTGGTTTTGTTTTTTTTAATTTCGATACTGTGTGCAAATTATTAACTGTAAAATATGCAATTCGTAATACCCATGACTTGCCACCAAAACATACAAGCTAAGTAGATGAATTTCAAAGAGAAATAATTACATTTCAATAATACTTCATTGGATGCAAAACAATATGATACCTCTAGAGGTCATAAAAGACACTGTATAAATGCATGTTCTTTTTATTAAGGAAACTTCCTCACATTATTTATAAGGAATTGGTAAAATATACACAGAAATGATGGTTGGAAATTTAAGAACTAAACGAATGTGTAATTAGATTCCTTTCACCAAATAGCCATCATGAGACACACAGGTAGATTTTAATTCAATTTATTCCCTTGGACAGGGGAGATCATAATCAGTTTGCAGTTGAATGGGCTTTATTGTGAGTTTATTTTAACCAAGCTATGAAATTAGCATCTCCAATGAGCACAGGCCCAATCTACTCACCACTTTTTAAAAGACATCCTCATCTACTTGGCATCAACCAGTGAACCTTCTCTGGCCTGTCTCCAGTACAGTAGATCATTGCTTATATAAGGGGACCAACTGTTCACAGTATTTCAGCTGTGGTCCAACTAATGTCTTGTACAGTTTTAGCAAGCCCTCCCTATTTTTATACTCATTCCCTTCGAACTAAATGTGGATGTAACTTGTAAAACATTCAAGTGGCACCCCTTGCTGAATCACTCTTTCCTCACTCTCTGTAGATACTTCATATCACTATCTGAACAGCCAATGCATGAGGCCAACACAGGTCTTCATTTCATTTTAACATCTTAGTGTCTTAGTCACACTCCACTACTTCTCCCTTTCACCTAATCTCTTATCAGACTCAGAACCCTCTACTTTCTTCCTTCAAGATTTGGAGGTGCCAGTGTTGGACTGGCTTGGACAAAGTTAAAAAGCACACAACACCAGGTTATAGTCCATTTGAAATTTGGAAGCACTAGCTTTCAAGGCACTGCCTCTGTGTTTTGTGATTTTTAACTTCTTTCTTCAAAGGAGAAGATAATGCAGGACTTCCAGCTGAGAACTGAGATTGATAGATATCTCCTCTGATACTTATTGTGGCTACATTTGACTCAGAGGAACAACACTTTATCTGCTGCTTGAGCACCCCACAACCCGGATGACTCAACATTGAGTTCTCCAATTTCAAATAACCTCTGTCCCCATCCCCTGACTCCCTTCCTAGCCCCTCCCCCTCCATTCCACTGCTCCCTGCCACCAACTGGATTCATTCCTCCCCTTGACCAACCAGGTCATACCCTCCAACTGTCTTCACCTATCCCCAGTTCACCACCCTGTGCCCGCCACCCCCTTTATCTGCAGCTCCCCTTACACCCACCCTCAGTCCTGATGAAGGGTTACACCCAAAACGTCAACTTCTCCACCTCCTGATGCTGCCTGTCTTGCTGTTTTCTTCCAGCCTCCTGCTTGTCTACATTTGACTCAGAAGTAGGAAAGAATGATGGAGAAGCAGAAAAGTCTTTGGGAGGGAATTGCAGAACATAGGGCATAGGCAGTGGAAGGCATGGACATCAAGGATGGGGGCTCAACTAAAATTGGGGATGGACAAGAGACCAGAATTGGAAGAGGTGCAGATATCTCAGGGAATTGTGGAGTAGAGGAGATTACAAAAATAAGGAGATCAAAGAACATGGAAGGATTTGAAGCCAAAGATGAGTCATGATTTGTTGACTCAGGAGCCAATTTGGTCAGTGAGTGCAGGGTGATGGGTGATGAAGACTTTGTGAAAGTTAGGATACTGGCGCAGAGTATTGGTGAGTTCCCATTAATTGATGGTAGAATGTAAAGGGCCAACTGAAACTTTGTTGCAATTGTCAAGTTTAAAACCTTAAAATATATAAACATAGAAACTGTAAAATAGGAGCAGCAGTAGGCCATTCATCCCATCGATCCTACAACAATGATTCATCCTCTATCTCAATGCCAAACCCTTGTCACCATTAGTGTCCAGAAAACTATCTTTTTTGTTACAGATGTACAATGACCTGGCACCACTCTCTGAGCAAAGACATTTCTCCTCAACTCAGTCCTAAGTGATCCACCCCATTTCTTGAGACCATGACCCCTTGTGCTGAGCCTCATGGCCTCATAGGGAAACATTATCATTGCAACCAGTCTGTCTGGCTCTGTTGGAATTTTACACATTTCATGAGACTCCCTCTCATTCTTTTAAACTCTAATAAATAATGGCCCAGTTGACTCAATACCTTCATAGATGACAACAATATGCTATTCTAACAATTATTCTGGTGAACTTTTGTTGCATTCTTTCTATGGTAATTATAAGCAATAGAGCCATAGATGAAAACATCAGAAGGAAATAAATTGGAATAAGGATGGAATACACAACGTGCTCTGCTTTCTAACTTATTTTTAGCTACAAACTTGAATGCATTCCTGAATCCAAGTCATTGATAGCCATGGTGAAAGTTGAGGCCCAAATACAGGTGAGTAGGGAACATTACCTCGTTACATACCACTAATTGCAAGTCTCCCGAATTTCCTAACTCTGAACCTGTTATCAAATGATGTGATACAAGTAGATTCACATCTATATATTTTCAGTTTTGCAAATAATTTCTTGTATGATTCTTTGACAAGAGTCTATTTGGGATCTATACAGATAAGCATGCATAGACACAACCATCTCCACCTGATAGTGACCTCTTTAGAAATCCGATTCAAATATGAGCTAAACATCCTATTGATGCTGCCTGTCTTTGCAGAGCTCAAACTTGTCCAGTATGTTCAATCAACAGGATGCAATGCAGCAACTCACCAAGATTAGAGTAACAACAGTTGCCTCAGCAACAATCCTTACAGTCTGAGAATTAGAAATAAATGTTTGTTCTTTATTTCTCATATTTTTAATCTCATTTAACACAAATAAATGCTCTAAACATAAATATATTCCATGTTCAAACAAGAAATAGCACTGACATATACAACCTAAAAATATAGGTATTGGAAAGATTTGGTTTTCACAAACTAATAATAGATGCTTTTGAGACCATTCCTGCAGCAAAAAATCAAAAAAATTAATAACTTGCTAGTCATGGGTAATGGCATCTTTGTTTTGCTTGAGAATAACATTTGAAAAACATTTTTGTTCAATAATTTGTTACCTGTGAGGTATGTCTGTGTATGCAGCTCTGTCACACTCAGCAAGTCTGAATTCTGTTGCTGACAACTCCTTCTTGCTTCATGCCATGTTAAAGCTGAATTATAGTTGATTTGGTAGCAGGTGCCTGTTAAAGGATCTTTCTTCCATAAAGTACCACAGCTACTGGCTATAAAAACAGACAGGTTTTACCATTAAATCTGTGTATCTCTAGAAACTATTTAATTTTTCTGTAAAGTAAAAGAAAATCTGTCTCTTCTGGTATGAAGTTAAAAATCACACAACACCAGGTTACAGTATAGTCTAACAGGTTTATTTGGATGGAATAGCTTTCAGAACGCTACTCCTGCATCGGCTACCTGATGAAGAAGCAGCGTTCTGAAAGCAAGTGCTTCCAAATAGACCTGTTGGGCAATAATCTAGTGTTGTGTGATTTTTAACTTTGTCCACCCTAGTCCAACACCAGCACCTCTATGTCTTCTGGTATATAAATAAGCAACACATACCTATTTGCATCCACAATTAATTAAATATTAAGTCCATATGTCTATGATATTTTTTATGTTTCAGCCAGCATGCACATACCATGAAAAATTGGAGGAAGTTGCAAGACTTTATGAAATATTTCCTCCAGAAATGAATGAGAATATGATTGAGAGTTACTAAAATGGAGCATGCATTACTTCCAGTGCAATGTTCCACAAGTGGTCAAACGTAAAAGTTAATTGGGTTGATACTTCATGTACTGTGAATAGAGATTAAAGACAGTTCAGTTAAACATAAAACCATCCAACCACCATCGCCTTAAAGATTCCTCCTTCAATATCACTTGGTGTCAGCAGTTTGTGCCATCTGTAAAAGACACTGCAGCAACCCACCAAGGCTTCTCCAGCAGCATTTTCTAAACCCATGTCATATACCAACCAGAACTGCAAAGAGTAGCTTGGAACACTAAAACCTGCAGGTAGCCCTTCAAGTCACACTCCATCCTGAGTTGCAAATATATTACCATCCCTTCACTGTCACTGGTTCAATGTATTGGAACTTCTTTACAAACAGCCTGCACTCTCTCTGGGTCAAAATCCTGAGCTCCCTCCCTAACAGCACTTTGAATGTAGACCATGTAGATTGCAGTAATTTAAGAATGTCAAGCACCAGCATTTTGTGGGATTAAGGATGAACAACAAAATGTAGTTTTTTTGCCAGTGATATCACAGACTCCATAAGTGAACTGAGAAGAAGGAAACATGGATGACGGAAACCTTGCACAAAATGAGTACTCAGTTGAATGATATGACTTTCAGAACCAATCACTCATATTTGTATATATCATGCCTTACAAATTAATTAGAACCTCTAAAAATTGACTGAAATAGATTATGAATAGGTTCTAATATAAGAATTTCAGAGTGCCAGAGCAAACCATTTTAATACTGAGTCTATGAATGAAACTTTTTGGCAATGATAGGCCTCATTTCCAAGATATAAGGAACACACAGCCTCACATTATAATTACACTCTGCAGTGACAGGATGGGCAGATGATTTGCACAGGTCTCTACTATTCTCTACTTTACAGTACAACAGCTAGCCCAAGTCCATTCTTTACTGTTCAATCTCACTTCCTGGAGGGAAAGGCCTGACTCAGTTCAGTACTGAGCCCCTCCACCACCATTTCCTGCCAATAACAATAGCTAGACGAATTACACTTGCACTGAAAATTAGTATACATTTGTACATCAATACACAGTTTATCTTGATACTGTCTTTGTTGTTTCAAAATCAAGCAAGGAACAACACTTCATAAAATATAGGCTTTCCTCTACATCCAAGAAGAAAATGGTGCAAATAGCGAATAAAGATACGTAGGATATGTTTGAGAAAATATGAATGGAGTCTTTTCCTCTTCCTGTCTCCAAACAACTAAAGCTGCTCTGATCCTAAAAGGGAGGAAAGCTGTGCCATAGATTAAGAAAGAAAGGAAACTGCAATCTCTTGGAGAAACTTGTAAAGTGCTAAGTATTATAAACAGGAAAATAAAGTGATTGCAATATACAATCGGTAATCAGCACGAAATGTCAGTGAACAAAAGAATAATGCGTGTTTGCAGATTTTAAAACTCCGTTAATCTTAAGCAATGTAACATTGCATAGACAAATTCCAAAATATTTCCACTGCAAAACAATTTCAATTTATTGATTGCATTGCATAATATCGTGCAGAATTAGTATTATGTGTTGAATATTTAATACAAAGTGACTAAATGGTAAACAAAAAAAATTGCTATTAATTTTTTTTAGCTAAAGGTGAAGCAGATATTTGTCACTTTCAGTAACGAGGAACTATTCTGAAAACTAACCTTCACTGCCCAGAAACTCAAGGGTGGGTGGCAGGAAAGAGCCTCTTGATTGATCAGCAAAACCAATAACTTTACCATTTTTATATTTGTTGAAATTGCTTTCAAATTTCGGAGACCATTAGTTTGTTAAAGTGGGACAACATGGGAAAGAGTTATATGGAGCCTGCATTCAGAAAGCTGTAAGTTCCCAAATGTAAAGAATGCCACTATTTAGATTGTTTTCGCAGTTCGAAGGCAGAATCTTATGGGATCCCGAGGGATGCAGGCAATATTGAGATTTGTGGCCGAATCAGAATGAGAAATCCGGGGATGCCCATTGGGAGCAATTTGCTGCATTTTTTCTGCATTTGTGAGCAGTGAGACATGTTACTTGCTAAGCAGGGTAAGTTGTTGATTAAGGGGATTACAGCTTGCTAAATGACATATAAACACTGCAATTCACCTCATTAAGTTTGCAGCTTCCTATCTTACCAATTGCATTAAACAAGATAGACTTTGAGCATTCTTGACAAGAAATTTAGAGTGGGTATTATTATTCAGCATCAGACAGTGTCTCCAGGTAAGATCTATGGACACTAGCTGGGTGCAGCCCTCTTACATATTGGCATCCAACATTTGCGAACTTCTCACAACCAAAATGGCATCTCTCAGATCCGTCGAATCTCTCTCTCTCACTCTCTCTCTTACACACACACACCACACACACTTTGAATATATGATATATATCTGTGTGTATGACCACAGCTGGCATGGTCACCTCATATGTCAGAGGCTAGGGAGAAAAGTGGACAGCTTCATACTCATTTAGACAGGCAGAGTGAGGACCTGGGCGAGGTCAAAGCCTGTGGGATTCAGGGGAAGGCCTATCAGGAGGGACATCTGGATGCTCAAATTATTACCAAAACATAACAGCAAAGGCTGGAAGCTACTGGTTGAAGAGTGCTATCTGTCACCTTCCATCATGCTGGGAATACAAAATTACATAATGGAATAGAAAAAGGCTGTGACCATACCTGGAATGGTCAGGGTGTCTCAACATTGAGAGGGAGATTTGGAGATGCCGGTGTTGGACTGGGGTGTACAAAGTTAAAAATCACACAGCACCAGGTTATAGTCCAACAGGTTTAATTGGAAGCACACTAGCTTTCGAAGCGACGCTCCTTCATCAGGCGATCACTATCTTCCAATGAAACCTGTTGGACTATAACCTGGTGTTGTGTGATTTTTAATTTTGAGAGGGAGAAGGCTACAGGACCCTTCCATGTGAGGACTCTTAAAGAGAAACGTTAGACATAAATCCATGCACTGTGTGTGTCACAGAATGGCGTATTCCCTAATTCTGGCTGATCCTAATGCATTGTTTCCCTATGTACTGTACACTTCACTGCCCCACACATCATTTATCACTTCATTCACATCAACGTTTCTGAACACAGAGGTCAGCAAAAAAGAAAGTGATGTTTTAGAATGGGGCACAATAATGTTAGCAGAACTTATAGCCCTAGGCACACATTGTTTTTCAAACTTCCCCATGCTGCAACAGGCTCTCAGCGTTGATCCTTTGAACATACTATGTGGACATGAGGTTGGACATCACACTACCACAGTTACATTTAGACATACACAGAAATTCAAACAAAACAATGTAGGACAAATACATTTAAATTCATGCAAGTGTGATACTTGTTACCTGTGCCACCAAAGTGGCCTCTAAAGATTTAGTTTTACTTTCTGACCTTCCCGCTATGTCTCAATGCAATCCCTGGTTCTGCAGCAGAGGTGAAGGCAGCCACTTGCCCATTAGCCGGAGAGATTTGGTCAGGCGATCCCTGGGGTATGCATATCTGACTGTACCATGTATGTTGACGGCCTTCTTTCCAGAGGCAAGTGGACTTACTAAATTATTATTTACTAAAGAGCCCATTGGGTAGAGTTAAAGCTGATGTGCCTTGTAATGTGCATTTGTGATTGCAAATTAGTGTTTTTGAATTAACTGATAGATAGTTCTTTCTGGTTTTTAATAAATATTAAATTGGTAAAATTGCCTTTTAACAAATTTACAGTGGACATATTTTGCATAGTTCATTTTGTCCCTAACCTGGCTGCAAGTGAAAAAGTTCAATGAATCATCAACTTTGACTTCCACAAGTACTTGTTTGGAAGCACAACAGCACAGATGAGATTTAAATCTGGAGCTTGTGCACTCCAAGATCAGTTTCAGTGTTTCGGGTAACACCTTTATCTTTTTGAGCACATCACAAGTGAAGCTTCCTGCCTGACCTTCTCCAGTGAGTGCTAATCCGTCAGCTTCTTGGAAATCTAGATAGCTGTGAGCCTTTTGCTGCCTGGAGTATTTTGCAAGCATGCCATGTCGGAAGGACAAGCTCACTAGTTTCAAACTAACAGTGCAGAAAATACTGAAAATGTTTCAGAACTTATAATAAACAACTTATGGACAGTCAGATGACATCGATGGAACAGTTACCTTTGCACTTGTCATCAACTCCATCACTATTACATTTTGCCAAACACAGTTTTGTTGTTATAAGCCATTACCGACTTATGGGTCATTAAGGCAATCTAGCAAGTTGGCTATATAAACATTGCATTAATTATTTTAGCTCTTATCAATGGCTGCTAAAGGAAGACAATCCTGAATCAATGAGAAAGGATATACCATCAGCAATTTAACCTACTCAAGTAAGCAATTAAAACAGCTGACTTGCAAAATGCAATTTGTTTACACAAAAGTAAATATTTCAACATAGCAGACCTAAAAGAAATGCTTGCGTTAACTGATATCAATCTGAACACGAAATCAGATGACTGAGTGATTTCACATTATCCTAATTTTATGCAACTATTCATGAATCATTGGCTGAAGACAATAATGAGAAGAAGGGCTTATGCCCGAAACGTCGATTCTCCTGCTCCTTGGATGCTGCCTGACCTGCTGCGCTTTTCCAGCAACACATTTTCAGCTCTGATCTCCAGCATCTGCAGTCCTCACTTTCTCCTCTGAGCTTTCAGATGTGTCCATTAATACAAGTGTATCATATTTTTATGGAGAAAGTGAGGACTGCAGATGCTGGAGGATCAGAGCTGAAAATGTATTGTTGGAAAAGCGCAGCATGTCAGGCAGCATCCAAGGAACAGGAGAATCGACGTTTCGGGCATGAGCCCTTCTTCAGGAATGAGGAAAGTGTGTCCAGCAGGCTAAGATAAAAGGTAGGGAGGAGGGACTTGGGGGAGGGGCGTTGGAAATGCAATAGGTGGGAGGAGGTCAAGGTGAGGGTGGTAGGCCGGAGTGGGGGTGGGGGCGGAGAGGTCAGGAAGAAGATTGCAGGTTAGGAAGGTGGTGCTGAGTTCAAGGGTTGGGACTGAGACAAGGTGGTGGAGGGGAAATGAGGAAACTGGAGAAATCTGAGTTCATCCCTTGTGGTTGGAGGGTTACTAGGCGGAAGATGAGGCGCTCTTCCTCCAGCCGTCGTGTTGCCATGGTCTGGTGATGAAGGAGGCCAAGGACCTGCATGTCCTTGGCGGAGTGGGAGGGGGAGTTGAAGTGTTGAGCCACGGGGTGGTTGGGTTGGTTGGTCCAGGTGTCCCAGAGGTGTTCTCTGAAATGTTCCGCAAGTAGACGGCCTGTCTCCCCAATATAGAGGAGGCCACATCGGGTGCAGCGGATGCAGTAAATGATGTGAGTGGAGGTGCAGGTGAATTTGTGGCAGATATGGAAGGATCCCTTGGGGCCTTGGAGGGAAGTAAGGGGGGGAGGTGTGGGCGCAAGTTTTGCATTTCTTGCGGTTGCAGGGGAAGGTGCCGGGACTGGAGGTTGGGTTGTTGGGGGGTGTGGACCTGATGAGGGAGTCACGGAGGAAGGCGGGGAAGTTGCAGGAGGACTTGGACAGGCTAGGCAAGTGGGCAAAGTTGTGGCAGATGGAATACAATGTGAGAATGTGTGAGGTTATGCACTTTGGAAGAATGGAGGCATAGAATATTTTCTGAATAGGGAAAGGCTTCAGAAGTCTGAGGCACAAAGGGAAATAGGAGTCCTAGTTCAGGATTGTCTTCGGGTTAACATATAGGTTTAGTTGGCATTTAGGAAGGCAAATGCAATGTTAGCATTCATTTTATGAGAGAAGGCTAGAATACAAAAGCAGGTATGTAGAGCTTACTGGTGCCCAATACAGGGCCCTGTTTCTAATTAAGAAGGCACTGGCATTGGAGGGGATCTACAGGAAGTTTACAAGAATGATTCCGGGGTTAACGGGCTTGTCATATGAGGAGCATTAAGAACTCTGGGTCTGTGCTCAATCTGGATAGAGATCTGGATAGAGTGGACATTGAGAAGATATTTTCATAAGTAAGAGAGACAAGAACCCATGGGCACAGCCTCAGAGTTAAGTGACGACCTTTTAGAATTGAGATGAGGAGGAATTTCTTCAGTTGGAGAGTAGTCTGTGGAATACATTGTCGTAGAAAGCTGTGGAGGCCAAGTCATTGAGCGTAATTAAGATAGAGTAGATAGGTTCTTGATTAGTAAGGGGATCAAGGGTTATATGGAAAAGGCAAGAGAATAGGATTGAGAAACATATCAGCCATGATCGATTGGTGGAACAGGCCTAATCCTGCTCCTCTATGTTGAGGTCTCCTGATCTAATGGTAAGAGTGGCAATGCTCCTTTACCCATAAGGTGTTAGTGAACAAGATAGGGTTTTAAGGTAATCTACGATTGTTTCACAGTCATCACCTTCCTGAAGGCTGAGGGAAAATGCATGAACTTTCACTTCAGAAAGTTGAGAATGAGCTGCAGTCACGGCCGCTGATCCCCTGTTGAAGGCCTGTGGATGCTGTGGTCAGCAGGGTAGAGGACACATACACACTGTGGCATCCCGCAGTTTACTGAATGACTGTTGGCCTCATCCTCCATTCCCCTCAATTCCCTCACACACCCCATACTCTATCAACTCTCCGCATATACTCCATGCTGCTGCCTTATGATTATGTTCACTCCTCACCCTATCATGCCCCCCAAGCCCCTTTCATAACCCATTCTCTCTCATTCCCCTTCATATGCCCACTCCATTCCCTATGCTCTTTAATCCCTCTCAGAACTCCCTTACTAACAAGTTTTGAGAAGACTTGTAGCTCAGACTGAGGTTCTGGATGTAGGTTTGCTCGCTGAGCTGGAAGGTTCATTTCCAGATGTTTTGTCACCCTACTAGGTAACATCATCAGTGAGCTTCCAGATGAAGCACTGGTGATATAACCCACTTTCTATTTATGTGCTTGGGTTTCCTTGGGTTGTGATGCCATTTCACGTGGTGACGCCATTTCCTCTGGTGACGTTATTTCCTGTTCTTTTTCTCAGGGGGTGGCAAATGGGATCCTAGTCAATGTGTTTGTTGACAGAGTTCCAGTTGGAATGCCGTGCTTCTAGGAATTCTCATGTTTGACTTGTCCCAGGATGGTTGTGTTGTCCCAGTCGAAGTGGTGCCTTTCCTCATCCTTATGTATAGATATTAGTGATAGTCATGTCTTTTGGTGGCTAGTTGGTGTTCATGTATCCTGGTGGCTAATTTCCTGCCAGTTTTTCTAATTTAATGTTTGTTGCAGTCCTTGCAGGGCATTTTGTATATGATACTAACATAGGTACACAGGTGAAGAGGGACACCAGTTCGACTGGGACAATGCACCCATCCTGGGACAGGTTAAACAAAGACTCACATGGAAATTCTTAGAGACCTAGCAATCAAACCAGGACTCCATTAACGAATATGTAGATTTGGACCCCATTTAACAATTCTCAGAAACAGAACCGGAAATGATATCACCCATCACAACAAATCGAGACAGATAAATAGCAAGTGGGACAGAACACCAATGCTTCACCAGAGGCTCACGCAAGTTTGGTTAAGAAAAAGAAGGAAGCATATGTAAGGTATAGACAGGATAGGTCAAGTGAATCCTTAGAAGAGTATAAAGGTAGTAGGAGTATACTTAAGAGAGAAATCAGGAGGGCAAAAAGGGGACATGAGGTAACTTTGGTAAATAGAGGTTAGGAAAATCCAAAGGGTTTTTACAAGTCTGTTAAGGACAAAAGGGTAACTAGGGAGAGAATAGAGCCCTTCAAAGATCAGCAAGGCAGCCTTTCTGTGGAGCCGCAAGAGATCAGGGAGATACTAAACAAGCATTTTGTGTCAGTATTTACTGTGGAAAAGGACATGGAAGATATAGAATGTAGGAAATAGATAGTAGTCGTGATTTGGAGATGCCTCGTCAAGACCTTTCCCTCATCTTCACTGCTTGCCTTTAAACAACCATCAAACCTCATTCAGATCATTGTTTGTAGCAAGCTGCCCGGCTTTCAGGACAACTCCATACAACCCTGTCATGGTAGGCGCTGCAAGATGTGTCAGAGTGTGGACATGGATGCCACCATCACATGTGGGGACACCTCCCACCATGTACTCATGTGACTCAGCCAACGGCTATCTTATACGATGCAGGCAAGGATGCCCTGAGGCATGGTACATTGGGGAAACCGAGCAAAGGTTACAGCAACGGATGAATGGGCGCCGCACAACAATCAACAGACAGGAGTGCTCCCTCACAGTTGGGGAACACCTCAGCAGTCCAGGACATTTGACCTCAGACCTTCAGGTGACCATCCTCCAAGACGGACTTTGGGACAGGCAGCAGCGAAAAGTGGCCAATCAGAAGCTGATAGCTAAGTTCCGTACCCATAGGGAGGGCCTCAACTGGGATCTTGGGTTCATGTCACACTACAGTTGACCACCATTGCACTATACACACACACAGACACTCCTACACATGCGTGCGCACACACACAATCACACTCGCCTGTAGACGTACATACACACGGACACACGTATATACAGACATGCATCCCGACACTCACACACGCCCTTACAGACACACACACTCCCACACTCACACATGCACTGCGTCACAGACTTAAGACACTCTACACTCACTACACACACACACACACACACATTTTGTGGGGTGAATTTGGATTTGCAGAGTTCCACTGCACTTTGCTCAAAAACTGCATGAATTCATGTAAGACTCTGTTATCTCACTTTTTAGAGTAGAATCACTCTAAACATTATGGCACTGACAGAGAACACAGAGGGCTAACACCTTCAACATACTGTCTGACTAACACCAGTTGTTACAGTTAACCTGAGAATGTAACCTTTTAAAAAAAGTTTTGTGATTTCCACATGAAAGAAGTGAAACTATCATGGTATTCGAACAGATGAAAGACTCAACAAACAATCAAGGTATTTTTCAACATATAATTTCAGTTACATCACACTGTAAACATTTGCTATAAATTCTGTGTCTTACAATTGTGTCCTCCACAACCACCTGATGAAGGAGCGGTGCTCTGAAAGCTAGTGCTTCCAATTAAACCTGTTGGTCTATAACCTGGTGTTGTGTGATTTTTAACGAAATAGATGGTAACATTTTGAAAAATGTCCATATTACAGAGGAGGAAGTGCTGGATGTCTTGAAATGCATGAAAGTAAATAAATCCCCAGGACCTGGTCAAGTGCACCCTAGAACTCTGTGGGAAGCTAGGGAAGTGATTGCTGTGCCCATTGTTGAGATATTTGTGTCAACGATAGTCACAGGGGAGGTGCCGGGAGATTGGCTAATGTGATACCACTGTTTAAGAAAGTTGGTAAGGACAAGTCAGGGAACTATAGACCAGTGAGCCTGACGTCGGTGGTGGGCAAGTTGTTGGAGGGAATCCTGACGGACAGGATGTACATGTATTTAGAAAGGCAAGGACTGATTAAGGATAGTCAACATGGCTTTGCGCATGGGAAATCACGTCTCACAAACTTGATTGAGTTTTTTGAAGAAGTAACAAAGAGGATTGATAAGGGCAGAGCGGTGTACGTGATCTATATGGAGTTCAGTAAGGCATTCAACAAGGTTCCCCACGGGAAACTGGTTAGCAAGGTTAGATCTGATGGAATACAGGGAGAACTGGCCATTTGGATACAGAACTGTCTCAAAGGTAAAAGACAGAGGGTAGTGATGGAGGGTTGTTTTTCAGACTGGAGGTCTGTGACCAGTGGAGTACCACAAGGCTCAGTGCTGGGACACTACTTTTCATCATTTATGTAAAGGATTTGGATATGAGCATAAGAAGTGTCGTTAGTAAGTTTGCAGATGACACCAAAATTGGAGGTGTAGTGGACAGCGAAGAGGGTTACCTCTGATTACAACAGGATCTGGACCAGATGGGCTAATGGGCTGAGAAATGGCAGATGAAGTTTAATTCAGATAAATGTGAGGTGCTGCATTTTGGGAAAGCAAATTTTAGCAGGACTTATACACTTCATGGTGATGTCCTAGGGAGTGTTGCTGAACAAAGAGACCTTGGAGTACAGGTTCATAGCTCCTCGAAAGTGAAGTCACAGGTAGATAGGATAGCGAAGAAGGCATTTAGTATGCTTTGCTTTATTGGTCAGAGTGCTGAGTACAGGAGTTGAGAGGTCATGTTGTGGCTGTACAGGACATTGGTGAGACCACTTTTGGAATATTGCATGCGGTTCTGGTCTCCTTCCTGTCAGAAAGATGTTGTGAAACTTGAAAGGGTTCAGAAAAGATTTACAAGGATAGGATAGGATAAATAGATAAAGTCTTTTCCCTGGGATCGGGGAGTCCAGTACTAGAGGGCATAGGTTTAGGGTGAGAGGAGAAAAATATAAAAGAGACCTAAGGGGCAACATTTTCACGCAGAGGGTGGTATGTGTGTGGACTGAGCTGACAGAGGAAGTGGTGGAGGCTGGTACATTTGCAACATTTAAAATGCCTCTGGATGGGTATATCAATAGGAAGGGTTTGAAGGGATATGGGCCAGGTGATAGCCGGCGGGTCTAAATTGGGTTGAGATATCTGGTCAGCATGCATGGGTTGGACTGAATTATCTGTTTCCATGCTGTACACCTCTATGACTCTAAGATGTTACCTCACATTGTGACAAAATCTCTGAGAACATATCCACAAGCTCAGCGAGCAAACTTACAACTAGAGACATTACTATAGTAGGATGAGTCCTATTCTGATGGAAATGCCACTTCCTGCTGAATCATCTAGTCCTATATATGGGAGGTCCGTAGCATTTTGTAGAACACTCACTTATGATTTCAACACTGTTGGTAATTCATGCATTTGGTTAGACACTCTGGAAACCAATGTTCTGGTGTAATGTCCAAAGAAAGACAGAATTGGTGACATGAAAACGAAAAACATATTTGTAGGTTGTCCTGGTATGATTCAATGCTGTTCAGAATTTTTCACAGGCACCAGTGATAAAAAGTATCAGGTCTCTTTTCTACATTTCTTGTTAATTATTCATATCTGGGAACCAGATAATTGCTGTCCAGAGTTTGATACTGGAAAAGCACAGCAGATCAGGCAGCATCTGAGGAGCAGGAGAATCGATGTTTCGGGCACTAGCCCTTCATCAGGAATGCGGCTTGAGAGCTGAGGTGCTAAGAGATAGTTCGGAGGGAGTGGGGCTGAGAGGAATGAAGCTGAGAATGCAATAGATAGATGAAGGTGGGGGAGAAGGTAATAGGTCAGAGAGGAGGATAGAGCAGATAGATGGGCAAGGCAATGAACAGGTCAAGAGGGCAGTGCCGAGTTGGAGCTTTGGATCTGGGATAAGGTGGGGGTGAAGGGGTATGAGGAAACTGGTGAAATCCATACTAATCTTGTGTGGTTGCCGAGTTCCAAGGTGGAAGATGAGGCATTTTTCCTCCAGGCATCGGGTGGTTAGGGTTTGGTGATGGAGGATGCCCAGGACCTCCATGTCGTTGGTGGAGGGGGAGTGGGGGTCGAAGTATTCAGCCACAAGGCGGTGGAGTTGGTTGGTGCAGGTGTCCCAGACATGTTCTCTGAAATGATCTGCAAGTTGGCATCCTGTCTCCCCGATGTAGACCACATCAGCTGCAACGGATACCATAGATAACTTTGGTGGAGGTACACGTAAATTACTGTCGGATGTGAAAGGATTCTTTGGGTTTCCTGTCTCCATGTCTCCCCAATGTAGAGAGCATAACACTTTCAACACTGATCTCCAACATCTGCAGTCGTCACTTTCTCCTACCAGATAATTGTTACTGAACACAACATGGCTTGTCTGTATCTAGATTATACAGCTATGGTGCAGTTCTGCAGAACAATGAAAGGAAAAAGTCTTGGGTACACTGGAGACAATTGCTGCTGCTGATGAATCAAGGATGCTGTTTTATTTCTCGATGACTTCCAGGTTTTTTTTTATTTTGCAGCTGACTTTTTGTGAAAGAACGGATACAGGAGCCATCTCTACAAGATTAAACTGTTTGCTATAAAGTTCTGCCAGAAAATTTCCAGTTTCACTATAATTTGCCTTTCAGAAATCAATTAGATTACTTACAGTGTGGAAACAGGCCCTTTGGCCCAACAAGTCCACACCGACCCGCTGAAGCACAACCCACCCAGACCCATTCCCCTACATTTACCCCTTCACCTAACTCTACGGGCTATTTAGCATGACCAATTCACCTAACCTGCACATTTTTGGACTGTGGGAGGAAACCGGAGCACCCGGAGGAAATTCACGCAGACACGGGGAGAATGTGCAAACTCCACACAGACAGTCGCCTGAGGCAGAAATTGAACCCGAGTCTCTGGTGCTGTGAGGCAGCAACGCTAACCACTGTGCCACCGTGCTGCCCACAAATCTTTCATTTGGATGGCCTGTACACTGTTCGGAACATTTTCCATCTGAGACAATGACCAAAGCAGCTTTGAAGATGGTTGTAGAGTTTCCTACACTTTTATCTTCAGAAAATCTCACCATCTCCAATAAGATTTTATATTTAAGCATACACCTTCTGTAACTTAAACAGCTGCTGAAACAGCAGTACACTGCTTTATCAATAACATTATTTTCTTTCATTTAAATGCAATGCTCCCTTCAATGCTGAATCCCTGCCTATTTCCTTTCCTCCTTTTCTGAAAGAGCTGATATAAGACCTAGCTCTTCTGTTGCAATCTTTAACACTACCAGCAAGCACACATTCCACATGACGTCAGATGAAAGAGTAGGGACTTTGTCTACTTTGCCACCTTCTCACTCCTGAATGTCGTATGGCTACAACAAGGAAGAGTATCTTGGACTTGAAATGAGGGTGTGATTTTTCCCACTTTGGAGGTGGTGGGAAAGATGGAGAGAAAGTGAATTAATAGGATTTGAGTTGGCCTTAGAGAGAAACTCACCCCTTCTCACAGTTTCTGCAATTAAGCACCACTGGGAAGTACTATGGGAGATTTACCTTGACTCACAAACAATCGAGAATCTAAAATAGTGAACTAGTGGTCACTTAAGGGCCTCAGTTTGCTACCCTCCCAGCCATCTCCATCCCTGGCAAATGAGAAAAGTAACTATTTTTTAAACTGGGAAACCTTGGCAAATTACTTACCAGGTTTTGAGAGGGATGTGGGAGACTCAAGTTGCCACAATCTGGGGACAATTGGAGGTATGGATGTATGGATGGAGAACAAGGTGATGACCTCAAAAGCTTGTGCCATTTTTCTCTGTCTCTCTGTCTGTCTGTCTGTCTCTCTCTTTCCACAATCCTCACCATAGGGGTGGTGTTTTAGTCATCACACTTAGAAAACTTAAAAAAGAGTTGTACCTAATTAATTCTTTTTTTCTACAGATGCTGTCAGGTATGCCAATTTCATTTTCCAGAATTTTCTGGGTTCTTTTCTAATAGATGTAGAATTTTGCTTTTATTTTTGCATCTCCTTTCATGTTGGCTTGAAGATAAAGCTGACAGATCATCATGTTTTGCACGCAAGAACAGTGTCTCTGAAAGTTTGCAAAGGGAAAGACAGAAAAATAGACCATCGAGACAATGTCCAGATGTGGATGTCAAGAGGAAGCTTCCTGTACAACAATGCCATGTGCATGTCAGTGCATTCAGCTTTTTTTTTAGTAATCTTTGTGCTATGCATAAGTCTCCTTTGATACAGGATATTTATGATGAAACTCAGTTTAGAAATGAAGCAACAAAGACAATAGGGGATCATGAATGCATTTTAGGAAAGAATAATAATAAAATATTGGATGGGGAAAAAGAGACAAGAGTATAAATATTAGAGGAATTAGCATGTTTCAAAAGTGATAAATTACCAGCTCTATATGAAATAGATTCTAGACTGTTAATGGAAGAATGGAAGAAGTGTTGGAAGCTTGACTATCATTCTCTAATCTTCCCTGGAAACAAACATAGTGTCAAAGGACTAGATAACAGCAAATGACAGCTAGTGTCTACCATGTTATAAAGGAATAGACTAAGCAATTAGAGATCAGTCAGCCTAAGCTTGGCGCTAGGCATTTGTTGAGAAAAGAACATTCTCAGAGACAGTTCTAATGGTAATTTAAAAATACACAGATTGATCAAGGAGAACAGTGTGAAATTGTCAAGGATAAGTTGAGGCTGACTAATATGCTTTAATTTTTTGAAATGGTGACAAGAATGAGGGAAGCACATTTGAATTAATTTATCTGTGTTTTGGCACTGTTTTTGACAAGATTCCACAAGGCATATTGGTCAGAAAGTTAAAGTCTATAAAAGTTAGACTGAAAAATGGGTTCAGTGGCAGGAAGCAAAAAGTAATGGTGATAAGAAGGCAGTTTCCAGCAGGATTCCGAAGGATTTTGTACCAGATCATTTACTTTTTATGATATATATCAATGACTTAAACTTAATTGTAGTGGACATGATTGGGAAGTTTGCAAATCATAAGAATATTATTCCTGTAATTTATGATAAGGAAGAATGTGGTAAACTGCCAGTAATAAAAAAAAAGGACTGGCACATGATATCCCATTGGCTCTTATGGAAAGTAATGCATCTGTGAACCAAAGGAAAATAATGTGTATTGTACAAGTTTTTTTTTACTTTGAAGAAGTAACAAAGAGGATTCATGAGGGCAAAGTGGTGGATGTCTTGTACATGGATGTCAGTAAGGTGATCGACAAGGGTTCTCATGGTAAACTGGTCAGCAAGATTAGGTCACATGGAATACAGGGAGAAATAGCTATCTGGCTGCAGAACTGGTGCAAAGATAGAAGATGGAAGGTGGTGGAGGAGGGTTGCTTTTCAGACTGGTGACCTGGGTCCACTGCTTTTTGTCATTTATATAACTTATTTGGATGTGAACATAGGAGGCACAGTTAGTAACTTTGCAGAATGATAACAAAATTGGAGATGCAGTGGATAGCGAAGATTACCTCAGAGTACAACGGGATCTTGATCAGATGGGCCAATGAGCCAAGGAGTGGCAGATGGAGTTAAATTTAGATAAATACGAGGTGCTGCATTTTGGAAAGGCAAATCAATGCACTTGATGGTAAGGTCCTGATGAGTGTTGCTGAACAAAGAGACCTTGGAGTGCGGGTTCATAGCTCCTCCGAAGTAGAGTGACAGGTAAATCGGATAGTGAAGAGGGTGTTTGGTAAGCTTTCCTTTATTGGTCAGCACATTGAGTATAGGAGTTGGGAGGTCATGTTGCGCTGTACAAGCCATTGGTTAGGCTACTTTTGCAATATTGTGTGCAATTCTCACCTCCCTCCTATCGGAAGAATGTTGTGAAACTTGAAACAGTTCAGAAAGGATTTACAAGGATGTTGCCAGGATTGGAGGGTTTGAGTTATAGGGAGAGGCTGAATAAGTTGGAGTTCTTTTCTCTGGAGCATTGGTGACTGAGGGGTGACCTCATAGAAGTTTATAAAACCATGAGGAGCATGAATAGGGTAAATAGATATGATCATTTCCCTGGTGTGGGGAGTCCAGAACTAGAAGGCATAGGTTTAAGGTGAGAGGGGTAATATTGAAAATGGACCTCAGGGGCAACTTTTTCATGCAGAGGCTGGCGTGTGCATGGAATAAGCTGCCAGAGGAAGTGGTGGAGGTTGGTATAATTTCAACATTCAAAAGACATCAGGATGGGTATGTGAATAGGAAGGATTTAGAAGGATATGAGCCAAGTGCTGGCTAATGGGACTAGATTGATTTAGGATACCTGGTTGGCATGGACGAGTTGGGCCGCAGAGTCTGTTTCTATGCTGTACATCTCTATGACTCTATGATTTGTGGGATGTGGGCATCACTGGCTGGGCCAGCATTTATTGTCTGTTATTGAGAAGATGGTGGTGAACTACTTAAACAACTACAATCCATGTGCTGTAGGTTGACCCACATGTTGTTCAGTCAGGAAGTTCAGGACTTTGACCCAGTGACACTGAAGGAATGGTGATATATTTCCAAATCAGGATGGTGACTGGTTTGGAGAGGAACTTCCACGCGATGATGTTATGATCTATCTGCTACTTCTAGATGGAAGTGGTCATGGGTTTGGAAGGTGTTGTATCAGGATCTTTGATGAAGTGATGGGACATCCCGAAGCATATAAGAGTTGAAGGGCATAGAAGTATATGCCCAAAGATGCCTGAAAAGTAGTAACACGGGTAGAAAACATAGTTAAGAATGCATTTGATATAGTTTTATTAACCAAGGAATGGACAAAAGCAAGGTAATTATCCTCAACACATATAAAACACTAGTTAGGCCATAATTAATTAAACTTCTAGTCAGTGATGTGACCACAATAGAGCAGATGCAGTGGAGAGGAACATTGGCAGAACTAGAAAATGTTACTCTGGCTAGTGTTTGATCCTTGGAGCTAAGGAGGCTGAGAGGAGATTTATTGCAGATTATATACCAATCAACGGTCTTGCTAACTTAATGTAAACGGTTATATCATTTAGCAAAAACACTCAATAAGTAGGAACATAAATGTAAAACATTTGATCACAGGATTAGAGAGGAACTAAGGCAACTCTTTTCACCCAGTGCTTGGTGGGGGGGATGTATCTGGAACACAGAATGAATCAGTCCTCGAGGCAGAAATCCTTGTTGTACATGGAAAAATATTTGGTTACTCACTTAAATGCTGTAACTTATAAGGATCAACAGCTGAAAAATAGGATTCATTTCTTTGATACTATAGGAGCATTCTAACAGGGGTAGAGCACTCACTCCTTCCAACCTGCTTTGTAATTGAATTAGATGATCTAGATCTATACCCTAGCTTCCTCTATTTGGCTCGAACAGTAGCACACACAGCCGCTACATCAGGAAATTGAGAGTACCACTCTCACACAAAGCAAAGCTGTAACATGTTATCAAAAAGTTGATTCAAAAGGGAAAAAGTTAAAATATGAGAGTAAACTAGCCAGAAATAAAATTGGTTTCGGAGTTTTGGCAAGTGCATAGAAAGAAAGAAACAGGGCAGCTAAAGTAAACAGTGGTCTCTTAAAAGCAGGGATGATCCAGAATGGTCCCGACAGGTTGGAAGTTAGCACATGTAAAGTTGCTGTTGAAGAAAGCAGAGAGGTAGAAAATAAAAAAAAATTAGCCAATTAGCCTGACTTCAGTTTTTGGAAAAGTGTTAGAACCTATTATCAGAGAAATCTTAACAATGCACTTTAGAAACTCAGAGCATGATTAAACAAAGTCACATGATTTTATGCAAATGTCATTAAGTTTGACAAACGTATCAGAGTTCTTTGAGGATGTAACATATAGAGTAGATGAAGGTGAACTATTAGTTAATTAAGTTAGATGGATACTTGGATTTCCAAATGTCATTCAATGAGGTGCTGCACACAATGTTAATACTGCAAGAATGTAACAACAACTCAGAGCAGGAGTAGGCAATTCAGCCCTTAAAGCCTGCTCCATCATTTAATATGAGCATGGCTCATCTCATCCCTGCCTCAGCTCTGCATTCCCGTTCATTCCCCATAATTCTTTAACCTATTACTAACTAAAAATCTATATCCTATTTAAATTTACTCAATGTCCCAATATCCGCCATACTCCGAGGTAGTGATCTTTTAGATTCATGATCGTTTGAAAGAAGTAATTCTTCCTCATTCCCGTGAACTGAATATTATGACCTCTTTTTTAAGATTGCTCCAAATGAGGAAACATCCTCTTCAAGACTACTTTGTCAATCCCCTTTAGCATCTTACATACCTTAAATCAATCTCTCCTCAGTCTTCTAAATCTCAGAATGTATATGCCTTAACTTATCTCTGGAATCAATCTAGTGTACCTCCTCTGAACTGTCTCCAATGCAACTACATTCTTCCTCACATAGAGTCATAGTGTCATAGAGATGTACAGCATGGAAACAGATCCTTTGGTCCAACCCGTCCATGCCGAACAGATATCCCAACCCAATCTAGTCTCACCTGCCAGCACCCGGCCCATATCCCTTTAAACCCTTCCTATTCATATACCCATCCAAATGCATTTTAAATGTTGCAATTGTACCAGCCTCCACCACTTCCTCTGCCAGCTCATTCCATACATGTACCATCCTCTGTGTGAAAACGTTGCTCCTTAGCTCTCTTTTATATCTTTCCCCTCTCATCCTAATCCTATGCTCTCTAGTTCTGGACTCCCCAACCCCAGGGAAAAGACTTTGCCTATTTACCCTATCCATGCTCCTCATGACTTTATAAACCTGTATAAGGTCACCACTCAGCCTCCAATGCTCCAGGGAAAACAGCCCCAGGCTGTTCAGCCTCTCCCTGTAGCTCAAATCCTCCAACCCTGGCAACATCCTTGTAAATCTTTTCTGAACCCTTTTAAGTTTCACAATATCTTTCTGATGTTCTGAAGGCCAGAATTGCATGCAATATTCCAACAGTGGCCTAACCAATGTCCTGTACAGCCGCAACATGACCTCCCAACTCCTATACTCAATACTCTGACCAATAAAGGAAAGCATACCAAACGTCTTTTTCACTATCCTATCTACCTGTGACTCCACTTTCAAGGAGCTATGAACCCGCACTCCAAGGTCCCTTTGTTCACCAACACTCCATAGGACCTTACCATTAAGTGTATAAGTCCTGCTAAGATTTGCTTTCCCAAAATGCAGCACCTCGCATTTATCTGAATTAAACTCCATCTGCCACTTCTCAGCCCATTGGCTCATCTGGTACAGATCCTGTTTTAATCTGAGGTAACCTTCTTAGCTGTCCACTACACCTCCAATTTTGGTGTCATCTGCAAACTTACTAACTGTACCTCTTATGCTCACATCCAAATCATTTATGTAAATGACAAAAAGTAGAGGGCCCCCCCCAGCACCGATCCTTGTGACACTCCACTGGTCACAGGCCTCCAGTCTAAAAAACAACCCTCCACCACCACCCTCTGTCTTCCACCTTTCAGCCAGTTCTATATCCAAATGGCTAGTTCTCCCTGTGTTCCATGAGATCTAACCTTGCTAACCAGTCTCCCATGGGGAACCTTGTCGAACGCCTTACTGAAGTCCACATAGATCACATCTACTGCTCTGCCCTCATCAATCCGTTTTGTTACTTCTTCAAAAAACTCAATCAAGTTTGTGAGACATGATTTCCCACGCATAAAGCCATGTTGACTATCCCTAATCAGTCCTTGCCTTTCCAAATACATGTACATCCTGTCCCTCAGGATTCCCTCCAATAACTTGTCTACCACTGACATCAGGCTCACTGGTCTATAGTTCCCTGGCTTGTCCTTACCACCCTTCTTAAACAGTAGCACCACGTTAGCCAACCTCCAGTCTTCCATCACCTCACCTGTGACTATTGATGATACAAATATCTCAGCAAGAGGCCCAGCAATCACTTCTCTGGTTTCCCACAGAGTTCTAGGGCACACCTGATCAGGTCCTGGGGATTTATCCACCTTTATGCGTTTCCTCTGTAATATGGACAAGTAAAACAAAAACTCCACAACGTGCAAGGTGCAGACTCACTATTTCCTTGTACATTTGCAACAATACCATGCTACTTTTAAAGCCATTTCCTTTAACAATAAATTACAAAATTCATTGCCTTCCTTATGACTTGCTGTACATGCATCTGTCATTTCCATAAATCATACACAAGGTCATCCAGATCCCTATGCACCGAGTACTTTCTCTCGACTTAGATAATAGGTTGCCTTCCTATTCTTCTGACCAAAATGTATAGCCTCATATTTATCAACATTAAACTGCATATGTCAAATTTTGGTCCATTCGCCTAACTGATCCATTTCCATTTGTAAATTTCTTGTTTCCTTATTGCAACTTACTTTCCAACCTATTTTCGTATCATCTGCAAATTTGGCTACCGTACTTTGTATCCCTATATCCAAGCCATTAATATAGATTGGAAATATAGAACTGAACCCTGTAGCACTCCACTAATTACATCTTGCCAACCAGAAAAAAAACAATTTATCCCAACTCTCATCTTTCCTTTGGTTAGACAATCTGCTAGCCAAGCAAATAATTTACCCCGAAAACACATGATCTTATTTTTTATATTAACCTTTTGTGCAACACCTCATCAATGTGCTCCAGAACTCCAAATATACTACACCTACAGGATCTCTGTTATTCACTTTGCTTGTTACAGCTTCAAACATGATTTACCCTTCATAAAATCATACTGATTCTGATGGACTGCATTTGACTTTCTAAATGCCTTATTATTACTTCCTTAATAACAGATTCTAACAATTTCCCAACAACAGATGTTAAAGCAGCTATTCTATAACTTCATACCTGCTGTCTCCCTCCCTTTTTGGAAAAGGGCTAATCTGCTGTAACCTTGTCACAGATGGTCTGTCATAATATGCCAACTCAGCTGCCTTCAACTGAACCTCAATTATATGTTGTTATTCTCCTCTCTGTCTCCTCCAGGTCGCTGAGTGTGAGTTAATTATACCCCTTGAATAGGCCTTGGCAGTCTCCCAGAGTACCGATGGGTTACTGGCTGTACCCGTATTAATATCCCAGAATGCCTTAAACTCCCTTGTGAAATACTCAATGAACTTACTGACTTTCAAGTGAAAAGAATCCGTGTGCCAATGTCACGTATCTGTCCTGTTACCCCGATCTCAACCTCCAAATTTACTGCGACATGGACTGAAATGGTTATAGTCCCAATCTTACAGGTTCGTACCGAATCCAAAAAATGTTGGCGGGGCATAAAAATTGATTCTTCTGTGGCACTTGTGTGGGTTGGAGAAGAAACTAAAATCCCTTCCCTTAGGGTGAAGACATCACCACACATCCATGAGCCCCAACTCCGCACATAGGTCTACTAACTGTTTGGATTGTGGGGCGTTGCCTAAAAGACCCGTTGGCATCAAGTCTCCCCTTATAATCGTGTGGCGCACTCCAAGGGCCATCAGCTGGAAAGTGCATCAGTTAAAGATTTGAGGGCATGTGCCGGGGCCACAGTAGACATTCAAAATTCCATACTCCTCCCCATGTATTAGGGCTTTGAGGATCACAAATCACCAATGCTCATCCTTAATTTGGTTTATCAACTGGAATGGTATATTCTTCTGTATTAGTATAGCCACTCCTCTGTTTTTGGAATTAAAAGATGAGAAGAACACCCAGCCGAACCCTCCCTGCTGTAAATTTAGATGCTCCTTATCATCTAAGTGAGTTTCTTGCAGCGGAGCAACATTGACC
Organism: Chiloscyllium punctatum; assembly: GCF_047496795.1. Taxonomy (NCBI): domain Eukaryota; kingdom Metazoa; phylum Chordata; class Chondrichthyes; order Orectolobiformes; family Hemiscylliidae; genus Chiloscyllium; species Chiloscyllium punctatum. Next base: position 79,731,275 of record NC_092746.1, on the reverse strand, counting down.
CTCTCCTTTCTGAGACTCAAGAGCACTTTCTTTCTTTTAACCGGTGAGTGATGCCCCTTTATGTTCCAGGTGTACCATCTAAACGAACAACCAGCCACAACTGTCTAAAGCAGCCGGTGATCCCCCGAGAGGAAGAACCCTACTCATAATGTGCCAGGTGGAGACAAGATTCACAAAATCTAAAACAAAACTACAAACACTACCAAAGCAAAAATTCTAATAACTACTCTGAAAATGAACAAAAACAAATAACTGGAGACTTTCCCCCTTGCCCTTACTCACTAACACCTCCAAGGATCCTTCCAGCTGAAGTCGTACCCCAAACCCAGGCAAAATGAAACAAAGAAAACATATATCTTATATAAATGGAAATTAAAAGTGGGCATCCAACCCATCCCACCCATACATCTATGCCACTTGTTATCAATAAAAGAAATGACCACCCCAACCAAAAAAAAAGATAAAAGGGACTCGCAAAAATAACAAGAAAGGGAAAAAAACCTACCTGACATATTATAGGAACAAAGCCAGGCAAACAAAATAAACAACAGAGAGAACAAAGGGAATACTATTGTCCATAGTATTTGACTCAACCAGTCTATTATAAAATATCTAGGAAATCCTTTGCCTTCTCTGCTGAATCAAAACTATGCATGGACTCTCCATGGCTGAAGTGCAACACTGCTGGGTACCTTACAGAATATTGAATGTTCAATTGTCTTTGGGTCACAACCCCTGAAAAGTCCTTCAAAATTCATGATTTTCAACCCCTTATAGATAGGGCTCTGGGTCTTTCGCCAGCTTTCTGGAAACTTCCAAAACTATTTGTTTGTCTATGTAACACTGAAATCACGCTCGGATTGGGCAGGGGTGCTGGTCCAATCCAGGTCTGCGCACCGCGATCCGGTGAGCCCGCTCAACTTGCACCTGGCCCGATTCGGCTCCCAGTCCCAGGAGCTGTGGGAGCCATTGCTCCAGGAAGCTGACCAGCTGATCTCCCTTCTCCTGTTCTGGCAACCCGATAATGCAGGCATTTTTTTCACCGACCTCGATTTTCAAGATCGTCGACCTGCTCGATCAAGGCCCGCACCTGTTTTTCCAGGGTCTGAATCCACCCTGCCAAGGATTCCACTGTGGTCTCTGATGCTGCAATACGCTACTGCACCTCCTCTATGCACTGCCCAGAATGTTGGATCTCCTGCTCATGCTTTTGTAGCATGGCTGAGATCGGTTCCACTCTGGGCCAGGACTCCTCCAGTGCCAATTCAATCCTCTCTCGGAGTTTGTCAAACTCCGAGACCAAACTCTGCTGCTTCAGTAAGTTCAAATGTGCCTCTGCAGTTGGTGCTGCGGCCGCGGGCCGGTCCGTTGCTGCAGGAATGGCCTGCACGTTGCAATCCCTTTCTCTGAACACTCAAAGTGATATTTAGAGAGTCTGGGGACTTTACATTTCCAATTTTTACAAAAATGCCAAGTAAGGGAAGGGTGAAAGCACCACTTTGCCTGGATTGTGGTGCAAAGCTCAACAAGGCAGACCTCTTAGATCACCGCCATCTTGAATCCCCAGATGCAGCACATCCTATTGTCAAAGAAGCAATCCAAGGAGGAAAGGCTTTACTTACCTGAATCACTTTAAAACCAGACTCAAACGATGCTTCTCACAGAGAGCCAGCAAAAGGAAGGATCCTGACGCAATATGACACCAAGATTTTGGACCAGGTTTAAACATTGCCAGGAGGAAATTTGTAGCTGACAGCTGAGGAACAGAGTTTGGGGCAGGAACTGAAAATAATGACTTCTGGCGTCCTTATATTTAGTTTGAGTATTGCTGGAAAAAGATGCATGTTGTCAAAGTATTTGTTTTCTTTTCATCAGTTCAATTCAAAAGAACTGCCAATGTAAAGAGAAAAAAATACTATATGAGAAGAGCTTATTAGTTTCTAAGTAGAGGTTGATCACCAGCTTTGTTTAAACTTTAAATTAGGTATGTTTACCATGATTGATCATTGCATTACTCTGAGAATTGATCCAGAGAAAGGCAATCATCCATTTTGTTGAGCTGAAACAGGTGGGACATTTATATGTGTTTTTTTCCCAGGCTGCAAAGAACAGGTCCCTGTGTATTAACATATGTAGCTTCCATTATGCACAAGCATGCTATATGGTGATCTTGACTGACATGTCTAACTTGATTGTCAGAGTAATTCTTAGTTCACTCGAGATTGTTTAACTATTGTTGACCAATCATATAATCAGATCAAATGTCGATCACTATGTTTTCAGTTGTGAAAGCAAGGGTTGGTTAGTTATGGTTAATCCTTTGCCGGTTGCAAACTGCTGAAGGCACAAGCTGCTTAAAATTTCTGACAGTCTTTAGGATCAATAGCCTTTATGCCTTGCAGCACATCCACACTGAAATTCATATACCACATGATTCATTTGTGTGAGAAGCAGAACAACTCTTTGGCTTGACTGCAGCATCCGCTTATGGCAAATAAGACGTGAATTGCTACTAGCTTCACCCATAGCTCAAACTTTTGATGTAAATAACCCAACCTGAAGCTGACCAGGCACATTTCAGACTGCAGAATGATCACCTTAGGACGGTTCATGAGTTTGTGCTGTATAGAGCAAGAAATTACTTGATAAGGACAGCTGTTATTCTGCAGAATGGTTTTGATGAGGCCTATTTCAGCATCAAATTTGCACAGTGAATGAATGGCTCGGGCCCTATTTACAAGGTTGCCGAAAAGGCCAGTCTTCCAGCACATAGAACAGTGGGAATTCCAATATGCACGCTGACCAGTGAAGGCTGGTTTGCGAAAGACAGTAGCAGAGACTGCTTGCTGGTTTCTCAGGACTTCAAGGGAAGTGAGCTCATTTGACTGCTCCAGTGTCAAAGGTGAATTAAAGCACATTACTATGTGAAAAGAAATTCGTCCATACAGCTGTGGATTCAAATTTAGCAAACATGTCAACTGTATATCAGAAATGTTCACAGAATAGGAGTTTAGCTTAGTACTCTTCCAATGTGGGATGCTGGACAAACTGTCAGATAATTGAAAGAACATGGAAGAATCAAGAGGTAGACTTAAATCCTAAGTATGGAATTGTCACAATATTTTCTAATGATGTTGTTGAGGGGTAACGTGAGGACTCATATGCGTTCATCTTTGTTATTAGAAGAATAACTTCAATCATATATGTCTATATAGATAATATTAATAATTATTATTGTTCAGTAGTTTATTCTGAAATCCAAGATGGTGGCGGAACATGGCAACATTATCCACTTTTCACTATATCTAAAGACAATATATTAAACAAGTCTACCATATTAAATAAATAAGTTCATCAGCAATAAAAAAAGTGAGCTGCACTGTTCTCTGTAATAACCTTATTAATAATTTCAAACGTGAGATGTGCAGAGGCTACAAAAGAGCAAACATATTTACTGATCATTTGTAAACATTTTCCTAGGCTTTATTAACATTTATAACAAGAACATGCCTCTAAACACTTTATTTTCTATGTCATTAATTTACTCATGCTGCTTCACAGCTGCGTACAGATTTGGCTATAATGAAAGTGGCTTTGAAAGACAATGGTGGAGAACAGCTAATGTGCCAATGAAATGACCTTCAAGTGAAGCATGGAGCATTCTGCTTATGGATAAGCTATGATAAGGCATCACTTTTTAACTTCAAATGCTATTAACTGAAGCTAACATCATCAACGCAAGAAAACAGGAAATAACAGCTGAACTATTTGATAAGATAACTTTAAGGAAAACGCACACAGCATCATACAAGTATAGGTTTTTACTTTACAGTTAAAAGCTATTCATCCTAGTGTCCCAATGCCACTTTTGTAAACAAATTCATCACAGTAATTTTCCTGTGCCCCTTTCACTTTTCAAATGTTAGATTAGATTACATTACAGTGTGGAAACAGGCCCTTTGGCCCAACAAGTCCACACCGACCCACCCATACCCTTACCCCTACATTTACCCCTTACCTAACACTACAGGCAATTTAGCATGGCCAATTCACCTAACCTGCACATCTTTGGACGGTGGGAGGAAACCGGAGCACCCTGAGGAATTCCACGCAGACACGGGGAAAACGTGCAAACTCCACACAGTCAGTCGCCTAAGGCAGGAATTGAACCCGGTTCTCCGGCGCTGTGAGGCAGCAGTGCTAACCACTGTGCCACCATGCCGCCCACCGTTACCTACCTCTCTTTCAAATGCTTTTAAATATCCACCATTACTTCAATCTGTGTTTGCTTTAAAATATGCTTTCAGGCACTGCCATAGAGACTTGTGGTTTCTGAACCTTGGAGTTTGAAGCTTGCAGCTCTGACTCTCACAGTCTTCAGCCATTGCACAATAACAGCTATAACACAGCTGCCCCTCTGCCGAGTTTAAATTGCATTTCTAATCCTAGGACTATGGTGTTGATTGTCCAGAGTCTATTTGATTCTCTTTAAACTTACTGCAGAACGTCTTCTCTATCTTTTATCCTGTATCTTTAACTCATTCAGCATTTTCTTTATCATATGATTTCCAGTTCTCTGGCAAATGTCCTTTTGCAGGACTTTTCCTGTTTTTGAGGTGATGAAGGTGCTGTTACCTTACAATTAATTGGTTTTTCCGGGCCCTGAACGAAGTGGGAATGGTGAAGCAATTGGAAAAATGTGGTGAGATTGGAAAAATGAAAGAAATCTAGACGAATCTAACTCATGAGCAGTGAGTGACCTACTTTCATATATTTCCATTTTATTGGTACCTAACCTTGGTGCATTTAGAAGCAGTTTTCTATTTTTTGTCACAGCAGAAAGAAACAAAGAAACATAGAAAATGTATGCAGGAATAGGCCATTTGGCCCTTTGAGCCTACACCACTGTTCAATATGATCATGACCAATTATGCAATTTCTGTATCCCACCCGCACCCTCTTCCAACACCCCTTAATCTGTTTAACCCCCAGGGCTATGCCCAGCTCCCTCATGAATGTATCTAGAGAGCTCCATAGGTTCACACCTCTCTGAGTGAAGAAATTCTTCCCCAAATCAGTTCTGAATGGCTTATCCCTTATTCTTAAACTGTGACCCTTTGTTCTGGACTTCCCCAACATCAAGAACATTCTTCCTGCATTTAGCCTGTCCAGTCCCATCAGGATTTTATATGTTTCTATGAGATCGTCCCTCATTCTTCTAAATTGTAGTGAATACAAGGCAAGTCGATCCAGTTTTTCTTCAAATGTCAGTCCTGCCATCCCGGGAATTAGTCTGGTTAGCCATCCATGGACTCCCTCAAAAGCAAGAATATCCTTCCTCAGTCTAGAATTCCAAAACTGTACACAATACTCAAGATGTGGCCTCACCAAAACCCTGTATAACTGCAGCCAGACATCCCTGTACTCAAATCCTCTCACTATGAAGGCCACCGTGCCATTAGCTTTCCTCATCGCCTGCTGCACCTGCATGTCTACCTTCAGCGACTGTTCCACCATGACATCCAGGTCTTGATGCATCTCACCTTTGCCTAAACCGCCATCATTCAGATAATAATCTACCTTCCTGTTTTTGTGACCAAAGTGGATAACCTCGCATTTATCCACATTATATTGCATTTATCAAGTATTGAGGTAAAAACAATGACTGCAGATGCTGGAAACCAGATTCTGGATTAGTCGTGCTGGAAGAGCACAGCAGTTCAGGCAGCATCCAAGGAGCTTCGAAATCGACATTTCGGGCAAAAGGACACCCGCACCAATCAACCACACCACCCCGTGGCCCAACATTTCAACTCCCCCTCCCACTCTGCCGAGGACATGGAGGTCCTGGGCCTCCTTCACCGCCGCTCCCTCACCACCAGAAGCCTGGAGGAAGAACGCCTCATCTTCCGCCTCGGAACGCTTCAACCCCAGGGCATCAATGTGGACTTCAACAGTTTCCTCATTTCCCCTTCCCCCACCTCACCCTAGTTCCAAACTTCCAGCTCAGCACTGTCCCCATGACTTGTCCGGACTTGTCCTACCTGCCTATCTCCTTTTCCACCTATCCACCCCACCCTCTCATCCCTGACCTTCATCCCCTCCCCCACTCACCCATTGTACTCTATGCTACTTTCTCCCCACCCCCACCCTCCTCTAGCTTATCTCTCCTCGCTTCAGGCTCACTGCCTTTATTCGTGATGAAGGGCTTTTGTCCGAAACGTCAATTTCGAAGTCCTTGGATGCTGCCTGAACTGCTGTGCTTTATCAAGTATTGGCCTACTCAGCCAGTCTGTCCAAGTCACCCTAGGGCCTCTTAGCAATCTTCTCAGAGCACACAGTGCCACCCAGCTTAGTGTCGCATGCAAGTTTGGAGATACGGCATTCAATTCGCAAACAGTAATTCCTGACAAGACACTGAGAGCAAGTTCCTGGCTGATCCAGTTTACTGCTCACTTCTCTGAGCCCCCAGCTTGGACAGCGGTCTCCAACATCTCAGGGCACCTTCCCTGGGCAGTGACCACTTGCATCTTTCATCCATGAAAGTTGGCATTGGACACACACCTGCCTGACCACATCACCATGGAACTTCTCCATGTCACTTAGAATATATTTCAATGTTGCACTTTGAAGTGTACCAACACCTTACATTGTGACACTGCTGTCAGACAGCTTTGTGCTCAAGGACAGACACACCTCTCATTTATCAGAGCCTATAGCACCTTGGGGCTTTTCACAAGCTCACTTAGCATATGCTCACTTTGTGCCTACTTGCACAATCAAAGCATCTCTGCCTTCCTTGCTTTGCAATTTTGCACTTTGCCATCTCATTGATAAATTAGATCTCATAGTAGTTCTGCCTTACCTTGCACTTTAATGGAGAAATAAAGGCAAGCAGTTGGTTATGATTGTCAGCAGTGCACCGACAAGGGTGGACATTATTGCCATGCAGCACCGTGTTATAACAGCATCATACACACAGCATGTACTAGCAACTTACATGGTAGACACACTGCTTTTGCTTCAACCAAATGACACACCTCAAAGTTGAAGTGGACCTCAGTTAAGTCAAGGGGGTCTGTGATCAGTCAGGAGCAATAGTCAGGGGTGTTGTCCAGTCTCAGTCTTAGGCTTACAGTGGTCAGCATCTGGAATTGCATATAACTGCCATTCATGGAGTGGGCATTTGCAGGAAGTCAATTGGGGAGTTACACAGAGATCAGTCAGGAGTGTAAGTATGCGTATGTGTGTATGACAGATGGTGATATGAGCCAGAGGGCAGAACAGCACATGACAGCGATTGGCAGGGCTAAACCTGGGGCATTTGGGTCATGTTGAGAGATGAAGAATTTTTTTAAAAAGTAACAGAATCAGAAATTGCTGGAGACACTCAGCAGGTCTGGCACCATCTATGGAGAGAAAGCAGAGTTATCTATAGTTTCGAATCCAGTGACACTTCTTCAGAACTGATAGTAACGTGGTACGTAAGCTGAAGACATGGGTTGGGGGGAGGTTGGGAGGGAGTGAATGCAAGGGGAAAGGAATGAGCGGGGAGGTGCAGCCAAAGCCCAGAGAGAGAGAATGACAGCTGGCGGATAAAGGAATGGGTGATAGTACACTAGGAGAAAGAAAAGCTGATAATGGGGAGCATTAGTAGTTAAATGATCGAATTACACTTCTCTTGGGTGATTTGGGTGTAGGGCTGGGGCACATGTTTCCAATAATCCTATCACATTCACAATCTCACACTGTGTGAGCTGCATGCATTGAAGTAATGTCCACTATGTTAAGTATCCATATGGAGGCATTCCGTGGCCCTTGTTATCTGTACAGAGGAGCGTGCTAAACCTGCCTCTGTAAGTAATGGAAATTCCAACCATGACTTGATCTCATGACTTATAATCCCATTTAGCTTTGTATCATCAGCATATTTAGATCCATTACTCTCTCAGTATTTGTCTAAGTCAATAGTAGGCAAAGAGACATAGAAGCGGTTTTATTTACCAAGGATGGTGTTATCACTGAAGAGACTGTTGATTTATGAAACGGAGTTTAAAGTCCTGAATGACAGATTTACATGATGGATAGATCATAGATAAATTTTCAAAAACACTGGTTATTTTTACTTGTTTAACTCAGTAATTTGAGAGAAAGTGAGGACTGCAGATGCTGGAGAGTCAGAGTTGAAAAGTGTGGTGCTGGAAAAGCACAGCAGGTCAGGCAGCATCAGAGGAACAGGAGAATTGACGTCTTGGGCATAAGCCGCTCATCAGAAAGTCAGTATTTTGCTTTATAAATTATCTTGCATCACTGGCGTGCAAGTCTTTTTTGTCTAAGAAATAGAGCAGCAGAGATTTCAACATCCAGTGGGGATTGCACTAAAGTAAGGTATTTATGGAACTGATGATAATATTTTAGTACACTTACATTTTACTGGGCAAAGTCCCCACTGGCCGTCAGCATAGTCTGAAGTAGTTGCACACCATAGGAGACCATCAGTTCTGCCATCAGTCGTGCAGTCTGCATACCATTTCTTATGGTACTTAAAGGGAAGTATACATGGCTGTCCATTTGAATTTCCAAATATTGTAAATAAATCTGAAAGAGAAGCAGAATTCTTAAGAACTGATAAATAAAAAAATTAGAAATGTTGCTTTAAAGACCATTGGATTGTTAAATAGAATTTAGTAATCCTAGTTACTCAAATGTTTCTTCCACCCCCTTCTTGAACAAATATCTTTATTCTCCACTCCCATGATACAATTTGTCTATTTTAAGAAGATTAAAACATTTTGGCCAGAACCTTTGATTTTTTTAATGGACTAGGAGAAATGACCGCAGTGAGTTTTCCACTTTGAGATTTAAATTTTCAAAGCCAGTATCATCCTAAAGTTATGTTAAATAATTGCTCCATACTCCTTTCTGTATGTCTACTTTCTCCCATCCTTCATTTGCAATTGTACTCAGGCATTCAATATTGATTCTCGGCTTTATTTAAATGTGCTTTTTACCTTTTAAATCTTTATATAAACTCTTATTCTTTCTTTTGCTATTTTCCCTTGTAATCAATTTAATTCCTTTCAATATACACTAATATTTTTCTCCACATTATTTATTAATTTATCTAGTATTATTAACCCAAAACTGTAAGATGTGTCTCTTCTTCTTCAAGTGCCATTTTTAGAGTTTGTCTTGGCTATTTACCAACAGAGCTCTGTTATTTGATGCATTCCATTTTCACATGAGTGGTCCTGTGTTGTAGTTTACATGTTTATACTTCATTTTTTTTCAAGCATGTCTCAGCTGCTTCTAGCATGTCTTCCTGCACTCTTTATTGAACCAGAAACTATAACCATCCTCCTTTGTGCCCAGTATGACTCCAAATAGTGGAAGGCTTTTTCCAGTGATTCCAATGCATTCTCATTGACAATAATGTAATGATTTATGAGTTCCCTATTTGGGACTGTTAATCTGGTCTAATCAGGGAACCCTGGCTGACGGATAAGAACAGGAGTGTCAGACATTCTGTTCACTCTGAGAGCTAGCTCTGAGGGAGTTGGATCAGTGTAAAGGACTCTCCATGTGTAAGTAAAGAGTGATCTGGTGACTGGATATCAGCCACCGTGAGTTATTTCATAGGATTCATCAAAAAGGTGAAATCTTTGCTGAAATTTCCACTTCCATTCCTTACCCTCTTTTCTGTCTTTTTTTTATCTCACCTGAAATGTTAGGACCAGGAACCTCAAATTCAGATGTGCTCAGATTAATTAAAATGGATTTGTACTCTAAACTCAACAATGATTCATGATAAATATATCTTTGGTGGATATTTAATTTGCATTTAAGAGGAGCATATAAAGTATTGCTGCAATATCAGAATTTTGATTCGGTTAATTGTGACATTTACAAAGATTACAGATATTTTAGATTTTTTAAAGCAGATTTTGTTTGGATATTGATACACTGTAAGGTCTAACAGTGTTTCTCAGATCATGGTAACATACTCTTCCACAAAAACCCTAGGATTATTTACATTCCAAGATCTACAAGTAATAGCATAATAAAATTCAACCACAAACGACATAATTGTTATTTTTATGGTAGCTTGAAAAGCAGCTAATATAAACACTTAAATCTGAACACCAAAATTTCACATTGAAACAATAAACTGGCTGCAACCCAACTCTCCGTACACAAAGTGCTGACTGAGATTTGCAACACTTATTAAAAATGAAGCTACTAAAAGAGCTCTTCAATGGTAATAATGTTTGTCTGATGGAATATTAATATAAGGGTAGGTGTTAAAGTGTGTACATTAGCAGTAGATATAATCATCCTGACCTAGTAGGGGTTAGTATTTAATGTGCCATTATAACAGCAACAAGCATACTCATCCCAAATTGATGTCTCTGATATTTAATGTAAATGAAGAGGTTCCCACCCTACAGCTGGTGAGAACCTGTCCTCTGTCATCTCCTTTAGAGAAACCCCAATAAACTAAGTGTCTTTTGAGCACTTAACTAAGCAGAGGTGGACTTTCCACACGATTAAAGGCCCAGGGATGGATATTCAAAACATACACCCTGAGGTTCTAGAGGACTATTAGAGCTTTCGGTGGCATGGTGGCTTAGTGGTTAGAACTGCTGCCTCACAGTGCCAGGGACCCAGGTTCAATTCCAACCTCGGGCGACTGTCTGTGTGGAGTTTGCATATTCTCCCTGTGTCTGCATGGGTTTCCTCCCTCTGTCCAAAGATATGCAGGTTAGGTGAACTGGCCATATTAAATTGCCCATCGTGTTCAGAGATGTGTAAATTAGGTGCATTTGGCAGGGGTATATATAGGATAATTGGGTAGGGGAACGGTTGAGACTTGTTGGGCTGAAGGGCCTGGTTCCACACTGGAGGGATTCTATGAGCTGTAGGCCTCTGCTCCACAGCACCATCAGGAATGTGGAGGCAGCTGCCAGTAATGCATTGATTCAAGAGATCAATAAGGGATACCAGATCATAGGTGAGTTGTTGAATGATGGGAAGAGAGGAAAGGGTTCAGCAGGAAAAGAAGGGAACTAGTTCTCAAGGTCTCATTCTGATGCTGCGTCCATCAATCAGACACTGAGACCCTTTAAAGGAGAATCTCCTTTCCTAGCATCCCACGTGTTATTGGATTGACCATTAATTGTTCATTTAAAGATCTCATTTAGTCCAAAGCTGGTTAGGCCATCTGTTGCTGATAAAATATGAGTCAATGTGAATGGGGCAACAGAAATAGTGCCTTAACCAATGCACCCAATTTTACATACCATACCAACTCCAGCCCACCACACACATTTGCCACTCCGTCCCAGTAGGGAACAATATATAATTTGAGTTAAATACTGTGAGAACACATCAGTAAACATTCCAAATAATGAATATGATCATGGATACTGCAAATAATAACACAAAAGTTCAAACATTTCATTACAAGTTAGATGTTTAGGGATAACTAATTATGTGGAAACAGAACTGGTTCGAAGATGGTGGTAGAAGGTTGCTTTTCAGACTGAAGGCCGTTCACCAGTGATTGCCACAAGGATCAATGCTAAGCCGACTGCTTTTCATCATTTATAATATAACAATTTGGATGTGAACATAGGAGGTTTGGTTAGTATGTTAGCAGATGACATCAAAACCAGAGGTGTGGTGGACAACGAAGAAGGTTACCTCAGATTGCAATGGGATCTTGATCAGATGGGCCAATGGGCCGAGGAATAGCAGATGGAGATTAATTTAGATAAATATGAGGTGCTGCATTTTGGAAAGGCAAATCAGGGCAGGATTAATATACTTAATGGTCAGGTCCTGGGGAGTATTGTTGATCAGAGACGTTGGAGTACAGGTTCATAGTTCCTTGAAAGTGGAGCCGTAGGTAGGTGGTGTTTGGTATGCTTTCCTTTATTGGTCAGAACATTGAGTACAGGAGTTGGGAGGTCATGTTGCAGCTGTACAGGACATTGGTTAGGCTACTTTTGGAATACTGCATGCAGTTCTGATCTCTCTGCTATAAAAAGGATATTGTGAAACTTGAAAGGGTTCAGAAAAGATTTACAAGGATTTTGCCAAAGTTGGAGGATTTGAGCTATTGGGAGCAGCTGAATAGGCTGGGGCTGTTTTCCCTGAAACATCGGAGGTTAAGGGGTGACCTTTCAGAGGTTTATAAAATTATGAGGGACATGGTTAGGGTAAATAGACAAGGTCTTTTCCATGGGGTGGGGAATTCTAAAACTAGAGGCCAAAGGTTTAAGGTGAGAGGGGAGAGATGTAAAAGGGATCTAAAAGGAACCCTCAGCCAGCAGAGGGTGGTACGTATATAGAACAAGCTGCCAGATGACACTGGTTCAATTACAACATTTAAACGCATCTGGATGGATATATGAATAGGAAGGGTTTGAAGGGATAGTGGCCAAATGCCGGCAAATGGGATGAGATTCATTTACGATATCTGGCCAGCATGGACAAGTTGGACCGAAGGGTCTATTTCTGCACTGTATATCTCTATGACTCTCTATATATTCACTCATGAGATGTGACCATCTCTGACTCAGTCTCATTGTTCATTCCTAATGCCCAAAGGGCGGTTAAGAGTCAACCACATTGCTGTGGGTCTGGAGTCACATGTAGGCCAGTCCGGGTAAGGATGGCAATTTCCTTCCCTAAAGAACATTAGTGAACTAGATGGGTTTTTCTGATAATTGAGCATTTTTTCATGGTCATCGTTAGACCCTTAAGGCAAAAGTGACTCCAGATGCTGGAAACCAGAGTCTAGATCAGAGTGGCGCTGGAAAAGCACAGCAGGTCAGGCAGCATCCGAGGAGCAGGAAAATCGTATTTCGGACAAAAGCCCTTCAACGTTAGACCCTTAACTCCAGATTATGCATTGAATTCAAATTCTACCATCAGCCTTGGTGGGGTCTGAACCCATGACCCCAGAATATTAGGTTCTGGATTAATAGTCTTGTGATAATATCAATTGATCATTCCCTCCCCCAAGTGTATTGATACAATAAATAATTTCTTTAATTCACTTGTTAGATAATTTTCCATACCTTCATAATGTATCGAACAAAGATCATTTACGGTGCCATAAACTTTCCACCTGCTCCAAATCCCCGATCCTCTGTACAGCATAATGTTTCTCTCATTCTTATTTCCATAATTGAAGTAAAGATCAGCCCCATCAATTGCCAGGAGTGTGTCATTCCTGCATCTCCATGACTGTAGATCACTTGTTTCGTTGCATGGGAAGAGAGTTACTGGAACCCAGTTTACTTTGCTGGGAACTCCAAGGCATAGTTTGAATTTAATGTTCATAATCCTCTGACCAGAAACCCATCTAAATTTCTGTGATTCAGCAGCAGGGTCACAATTTCTTGCTAATACAGACTGTTCATTTTCTGCATGCACACACTTCTTATGGTCTTGATTATATATTAGGAAAGTGTTGGGATCTGAAACATAAGCAGGAAGATGGTTATGTTTCTTTTTATAACTTGTTAATTAAACAGCATTTTTAGAAAATTGCTGCTTTATGATTCAAAATTATCTTGATGAAAAATGACTATATTTTAACTCAAATTGGAATGATTTTTTTTTCTGTTACATACCACCTAAATACACAACCAGACCAATTGCATGAGGTTTATTTGTACAATTTACTTGCAGCACTTCAATTTTTAATCCACTGAGAAATTTCAGTATTTTCAATATTTTCACAGGAAAATTAGACAAAATGGAAAAGTATTTCAATGGTACCATTTGCTTGACAAAATGCCGAAAGCTAGTCATAATTTGATCTGCCCATTGCTGACTTATGCATGACTTTTAATGGATTTTTCATTTACGTCAACTATGTTTTTTACCATCTCATTCAACCCAACTCCTTCTGATTTTAATTCATAGTTAACACACAAGCAAGTGTAATGATATCAGGAAATAGCTGGGATAATAATGCCAGGAAACATCAACATCTTCTATAACACACTATATGCATATTTTTAAGACCACTACTAAAATTCCATCTGCCAATTTTAAGAATTAATTGATATACTATTTGTTTTCATCTGATATCAAGCGATTGAGTATTAAATACTTCATATCTGTACATTAATTCTTTTATGCTTCTTTGCAGATGTAGATACAAACATTTCTGACATTAAGTCAGTTATATTGTTCTTTTTGGTAAATGCTCTAAATAAAGCTTAGTTTTACGAAATGCAAGCCTCTCTCTCATTAATGGAAGACATTTGAGGTGCATCATTTTGCAGCCTGTGCATAAATCAATGTGATTTGACCCTAAATAAAGAACTTATTCTGAATTGTATTTACTTTCCAAGTAATCACCTGTGCAAAGGAAACTTTCATTCCTTGGCACCATAAACTGACAGGGAGAAAGTGAGGACTGCAGATGCTGGAGATGAGAGCTTAAAAATGTGTTGCTGGAAAAGCGCAGCAGGTCAGGCAGCATCAAAGGAACAGGAGAATCGACGTTTCGGGCATTAGCCTGAAGAATGGCTTATGCCCGAAACGTCGATTCTCCTGTTCCTTTGATACTGCCTGACCTGCTGCGCTTTTCCAGCAACACATTTTTAAGCATCATAAGCTGACAATATATTTAACCATCTTCTGAAAAGTACTGAGCCTAAAATGCTTGCAAAGACTCTAACGCATTGCAAGATAGACTAAAAACAAATCTTGAGCCTAAGAACAGCAAATAATTGTTGCATCATGGGTAATTATAGATTCATTGATATTTACAGCTCAAAAATAGACCATACAATGTAACTCGCTTATGTTAGGTCTCTGAAACAGCCATTCAATTAGTAAGAGTTTTGATATTGTTCCATAAAGCAAGCTTTAAACAAAGGTCGATGCCAACTCCAATATGCAAGACTGCTTGGGGAAGAAAGTTGTAAAAAGAATTATCAGTTTTTAAAGTTGCCTTAGAGATGTACTAAAAAGTACCAGAAGAAATAAAACATAAATAACTTACCCCCACATCTGACTGTTTGAATAAAATAAAGTAAAACAGCAAACAAAATTCCACACATCATGGGCATTTCAATATTTTGTTTTGTATCGGTAGCAAGGTTTAAAATGATCTTGCCTTCCCAATAAAAGGTAGTTGGTGATGAAGGAAACTCCTAATGAAAAGTAGCACTAACTCCTAGCACTGACTGAGCTGATAAGTACAGATGCCCAAGCTGAATATCCTGTCACATGATGGGCCATCAACAACAGGAATCCAGTCAAGAAAATTTGCTTTCATCAGCTTTGTTTCATATTTACATTTCTCTTCCTTTACCCTGTCACAGGAGATGAGATATACATCATTCAGGCAGCAAGTTGTTTCAGACTTATTTTGATGTTTCTCCTTATTGTGATTGAAAACACTGCTCCAGTACTTCTTGAACAGAAAAACAATCATTCTTTTAATCCCTTTAGAGAGTTTTGTACATTAATTCTGTTTAGTAATGTGATTAATGTCAGAAGCATACACAATGATGACATGACAATGCCTTCAGAGACATGAATGAGAGGCAGACACGGAGGAATCTGGAACATCCAGAAGCTCTAAGCTTGTGCACAATATGCCACACATTCAAATTCCAAATTTGGCTACACAACAAAATATTGTTTAAAAAAATACATCCCAGTCCAACACCAGCACCTCCACATCATAACAAAATATTGTGGTTGTGGAAAAGGCAAAAAGAAGGTGCAAAGCAAGTAGTTGAAGAGAATCTTGAGGTTAAGAGGGGAAACCAAAAATAAAAAGGAATAATCACTAAACAAAAAAACAAAAGAACTGTGGATGCTGGAAATGAGAAACAAAAACAGAGATTGCTGAAAAAGCTAAGCAGGTCTGAAAGAGTCTGTGGAGAGGAAT
The DNA here is from genome assembly GCF_047496795.1 of Chiloscyllium punctatum. NCBI lineage: Eukaryota > Metazoa > Chordata > Chondrichthyes > Orectolobiformes > Hemiscylliidae > Chiloscyllium > Chiloscyllium punctatum. The sequence goes on along the minus strand of NC_092746.1, from coordinate 79,715,350 downwards.
TAGAGTTAACATTTCAAATCCAGTAACTCTTCTTCAGAACAGATGTTAATTAGGAAATTTTTTTAATATGCAGAGGTTAGTGGTGGGGCTGGGGTGTGGGAGATTTAAGGAGTAAACGATAGGTGGGGATATAGCCTAAAGAGAGAGAAGAACACTTCAACTGACAAAGGAGTGGATAACAGTCAGCCGAGGAGAATGAATAGCTGCTAATGGGGACTATCAGTGGCTAACAATGGGTAGTGTGTAAAAGCAGACCATGTGATAGCAAGGCCTGGTGTGTGGGGCTTAGGTAAGGACATGGAAGGCTTACAGGCTCCAAAATTGTAGAAGGCAATATTGAATCCTGAAAGCTGTGGAGTTCCCTAAGTGGAAAATGAAGTGCTATTGTTTCAGGTTGTGCTGAGCTTCACTGGAACACTGCAGCAAGACTAAGGCAGAGATGTTGTGCAGGGAACAGGATGCTACGTTGACATAGCAGGTAACTGAAAGCTCAAGGTTTTTTTTGTGGACAGAACATAGTTATTCTGCAAAGTGGTCACCAAGTCTACACTTTGTTTTCTCAATGTAGAGGAGATCACACTGTGAGAAGCGAATATAGTAGACTGGATTGAGTGAAGTGCATGTAAAGCGCTTCTTCACATTGAAGGTGTGTTTGGGACTTTGGATAGTGAGGAGGGAGGAAGTAAATGGGCAGCTGTTGCAGGGGAAGGTACAGTTGGGCTGTGGGGAGTGAATTAGCTGTGATAAAGTGAGTCGCTCCACTACATAACACTTCCAGATACTTGTGCCTAAAATGGTCCTGGTGTCAAAACGTATGGTTCCCATCTGGCAGTTCACTCCATCATGAGGACTACCAAGTTGTGATTCATCCCAGCAACGCTCCTTCTGAGCATTTCTGAAGTACTATCCATTTACTGCTTCAAAGTGCTATGAGCATTCTCAGCACCTTTGATAGGCCTAAATATACTCTTGAACAGTTCTTAAAGTGTAATCACCTCTTACATGTCCATTTGTTTTCTCCAGAGAGTTGAACAATGAGGAAAACTGAACCTGTGAGTTGAACAATGGTCATTTCATAGCTTTGAAGATTACACCCTTCCTTTGAATAGACCAGACACAAGGCAAACATCACCTGTGTGGAAATAGTTGAAAGTATCACAGATTCATCCACATCTCCCATAAGGTGCTGGTGGGAGGTGAACAAGTTTGGACATCTGAAGCCCTGACTCTTCACCCAAACCTTGGCTTTAACCTCACTGTCCCTGACTTTCATTTATACTATCTTAACAGTGGTCCACAATTTTCAATGGTTCCCTAACCAAAGAGCCTATTAAAATTACCAATTTGTTGATTATCAGAGAAAATCTAATGATTGGCAATTACAGCACAGTATATTCTGTTATAATAAAAACAGAAAGTGCTGACCAGTTTCTGGTCAATGGTAACCCCTCAAGATGTTGATGTTGAGGGATTCAGTGATAATAATGACATTGAATGTCAAAGGCAACAATTAGATTCACTTGTTGATGATAATCATTACCTGCCACTTGTGTGGCACAACTGTTACTTGCCAAATGTCAGTCCAAGCCTAAATATTTCCCAAATCTTGCTGCTTTTGGACATGGCTGCTTCAATAAGGAGTTACAAATGGTGTTGAACATTGTGCAATCATCAGTGAACATCCCCATTTCTGCCCTTATGTTGGAGGGAAAGTCATTGTTGAAGCAGTTGAAGATGGTTGGGCTGAGGAGTTCCCTGAGGAACACCTGCAGAGATGACCTGGAGCTGAGATGACTGATGACTGACCTCCAACAACCACAATGATCTCCCATTGCGCCAGGTATGACTGTACCCAGTGGAGTAGTTTCCTACTGATTGCCATTAACGCCTGGATGTCACGCTCAGTCAAATGTGGATCTGATGCTTAGGGCTGTCTCTCTTGCCTCACCTCTGGTGTTCAGTATTTTAACGAGATCAGGAGCTGATGGTTCCTAGTGAAACTCAACATGGGTGTCACTGAGGACGTTATTGCTGAGCAGGTGCTGTTTGATAACACTGTTGATGATACCTTCCATCATTTTACTAATGATTGAGAGTAGACTGCTAGGATGGTGATTGGCTGAGTCAGTTTTGTCCTGTTTTTTGCATATGGGACATATCTTGCCAATTTCCACATGGTTGGATGAATGCCAGTGTTGCAACTGCACTGGTAGAGCTTGGCTAAGAGAGCAGTATGCTCTCGAGCTTAAGTCTTCAGTACTATTGCCAGATAGTTGCCACAGCCCATTGCCTTTGCAGTGCCTTTACCTGTTTCTTGATATCACGTTGAGTGAATTGAAGTGGCTGAAGACTGGCATCTGTGATGCTTGGGATCTCAGGAGGAGATGAACATGGAGTATCCAGTCAGTACTTCTGGCTGAAGATTGTAACAAGAACTTCAGTCTTGTCTTTTATATTGATGTGTGCCTCCCTCATATTATTGAGGATGGGGATATTTGTAGAGCATCCTCCTCTAGTGAGATGATAATTATCCTCTATCATTCATGAATGGATACGGCAGGGTTGCAAAGCTTAAATCTGAGTGGCTTGTTGTAGAAATGCTTAGTCATGTTTATTACTTGCTGTTGTAGTAAAACACAATTAGTCCTGTGTTTTAGTTTTATCACATTGGCACCTGTAATCTGTGATTACCTGAGATAAAGGACAGAACGCCCCTGGTGCTCACCTTCCACCCAACAAACCTTCGCATAAACCAAATCATCCGCCATTTCCTCCACCTCCAAGAAGACCCCATCACCTGGGATATATTTCCCTCCCCACCCCTTTCCGCCTTCCGCAAGACCGTTCCCTCTGCGACTACCTGGTCAGGTCCACACCCCCCTACGACCCACCCTCCCATTCTGGCACTTTCCCCTGCCACCGCAGGAACTGTAAAACCTGCACCCACATCTCCTCCCTCACCTCTATCCAAGGCCCTAAAGGAGCCTTCCATCAAAGTTTTACCTACACATCCACTAATATCATTTATTGTAACCGTTGCTCCCGATGTGGTCTCCTCTACATTGGGGAGACTGGGCGCCTCCTAGCAGAGCGCTTTAGGGAACATCTCCGAGATACCCGCACCAATCAACCAAACCGCCCCGTGGCCCAATATTTCAACTCCCCCTCCCACTCTGCCGAGGACATGGAGGCCCTGGGCCTCCTTCACCGCCGCTCCCTCACCACCAGACGCCTGGAGGAAGAACGCCTCATCTTCCGCCTCAGAACACTTCAACCCCAGGGTATCAATGTGGACTTCAACGGCTTACTCATTTCCCCTTCCCCCACCTCATCCAAGTTTCAAACTTCCAGCTCAGCACCGTCTCCTTGACTTGTCCGGACTTGTCGAACCTGCCTATCTCCTTTTCCACCTATCCACTCCACCCTCTCCTCCTTGACCTATCACCTTCATCTCCTCCCCCACTCACCCATTGTACTCTATGCTACTCTCTCCCCACCCCCACCCTCCTCTAGCTTATCTCTCCATGCTTCAGGCTCACTGCCTTTATTCCTGATGAAGGGCTTTTGCCCGAAACGTCGATTTTGCTGCTCGTTGGATGCTGCCTGAACTGCTGTGCTCTTCCAGCACCACTAATCCAGTATCTGTGATTACCTACCTACTTTCCAGAGCAAAAATGTATCCTCCTGGTTCTGTCAAAACCCCTAATAATTTTGAATACCTCCATCAGATCTCCCCTTAATTTCTCTACTGTAAGTATAAGTATCTCAATTCATTCAACCTCTCCACATAAATAAATTCCCTCATCCTCGGTTCATTCAATAAACCTCCTCAGCACCCTCTCTGAGATCTCTGTAAGACATCCTTCCCAAATTTTGTGCCAAAACTACAATACTGCAACTGAAGACCAGCCTGTGTAAATGCTTATCATTTTTTCGTGGTTTTTGTTATCCAAGTATATAACACTACTCATTGCTATAATGTACCACAAATCCTTTAGTCGATAACTAGCCAAGTTATCACCATCATTTTGAGATTGTGATCTTCAATGTTATGTTCAACCTTATGACATATGGATGCATTGAAACATAGTAAAATGTAGGAACAGGAGTACCCCATTTGGCTCTTGAGCATGCTCCATTATTCAACATGATCATGGCTGATCATCCAACTCAATACCTGGTTCCAACTTTCACATTTGGCCCTTAGATCCTTTAGTCCTAAGAAGTTTTTCTATCTCCTTCTTGGAAACATTCAATTTTTGGACTCAGCTGCTTTCTGTGGCAGACAGTTCCACAGAATCATCTCTCTGGGTAATGAAATTTCCCCTAAGCCCAGACCTAATCACCTACCCCATATTCTGGACTCACTGGTGGTCGAGAACTTCCTTCCTGCATTTACCCTGTCTAGGTTAAATTTCTATAGGTTTCAATGAGAGTTCCCCTTTTTCTTCTAAACTCATGAGCATAGTCCTAACCAATCCAATCCTGTGTCAACCCAGCTGTCAGTCTGGTGAACTCTCATTGCACTCACTCAAACGCCAGAACATCTTTCCTCTGATAAGGAGTCAAAGAGTCATCCAGCACAGAAGCAGACCTTTGGTTCCAACCAGCCCATGCTAAACATAATCCCAAACTAAACAAGTCCCATCTGTCTGCTTCTGGCCGATATCACTCCAAACCATTCTATTTATGTACTTATCCAAATGTCTTTTAAATGTTGTAATTGTACCCACATCCTCCATTTCCTCAGGAAGTTCATTCCACATGTGAACTACTCTCTGTGTAAAACATTTGCCCCAATGTCTTTTTTTAATTTCTCTCTTCTCATCTTAATAACATGCCCCAAGTTTTGAAATCGCTTATTCTAGGGAAACAACTTCTATTAATTCTATCTATATCCCTCATTATTTTTTAAACTTCTATAAAGTCGCTTTCCCACCTCCTATATTCCAGTGGAAAAAATCCCAATCTATCCAGCCTTTTTTTATAACTCAAACCTTCCATACCTGGCAACATCTTGGTAAATATCTTCTGAACCTTTTCCAGCTTAATAATATCCTTTCTATAACTGGACACAGTACTACAGAAGAGGCCTCACCAATGTCCTATACAACTTCAACATGACTTCCCAACTCCTGCGATCAAAGGATTGAGCAATGAAGGAAAGCATACCAAATGCCTTTTTAACCACCCCATTTCTTTGTGACACAAACTTCAAAGAGTTATGCATTTAAAGAAAACTTCACCACGTACCCCAGGTGTGGTATCACAAAGGCTCTGTCAAATTGCAGCAAGATATCCATGCTTCTGTACTCAAATCCTTTCACTATGAAGGCCAACAGATCAATTGACTTCTTCACCATTTGCTGCACTCACATGCTTACCTCAATAACTGGTGAACAAGGATATCCAGGTCTTGTTGCACCTCCCCTTTCCATATCACCATTCAAATAAGAATCTGCTTTCTTGTTCTTGCAGCCAAAGTGGGTAACATTACATTTATCCACATTATCTGCCATGCTGAAGCATCTCAGCATCCTCCTCATGTCACCCTCTTACACAGCTTTATATTGTTTGCAAACTTGGAGATATCACATTTATTTCCCTCATTTAGATCATATTTCAGTGTTCAATATTTTAACAATGCCTAATGAAAAGCCACATGTAAAACATCTACTGCATGATCTTCATGAATCCACTGTCACTTTATCAAATAACTCCAAATAGTTAGTCAGACACAATTTTCTGGTTGTCCTTGATTAACCTATGCTTTGCTAACTAAGTTTTATTTTTTTCTTTAACAATGGCTTCTGGTAGTATATTCATTCATAATGTCAGACTAATTCACCTGTAGTTAAGTGGTTTTCCTTCCTCACCCCCTATTTTGGACAGTGATGCACTATTTGCAGCAGTCCTTTGGCACCATGTCCATAGTCCAGGAAATTTGAAAGATTGTTGTCAGACTTCCTACTCTCTCCACCCTAAATTATCTCAGCCACTGAATATATCCCATCAGAACCAGGGAATCAGTTAGCTTTAAGTGATTTCAACCTGGTTACATTTCCTTCCTATCCTATTCATACATCTACAGACTCCTCCTCCACTATAACTTTAATCACAACCCCTTTTGTGAAAAACAGATGCAAAGTATAAATTCAGTTATGTTTTACAACTCTGTTAGGTTCCCTAATTGTCCCTGATCAGCTCATTATTTCTCTAATTATATTACATATTGTATTAATAAATATTACCCAGTAATACTTTCTTATACTTCACCTTTACATTTCCTACGTCCTTTTTAAATTTCCCCTTGCAGTCTGTGCATTCTACCTGTTTTCAATTGTTTCCTAACATGACATTTTGTAAACCCTATTTTCCTATGTTGTTTTAACCTTTATTTCCTTTGTCACCCAGGGAGTTTCAGCTTTGAGTGCATCAGATTTCCATTTTCTGCTTGGTTAATACCCAACATATCATCACATCGAAGGTTTCCCATTACTCATTCATTATTTACCAGGATAATCCTCATTTCCAATCTAACAACATTTAATCCCTTTTCAAATCACTGAGATACACTCTTTTATGGTGGACATTTTTACCTTTAATTTGCTTTGATTCCTATTTTGGAACTAAGTAAAACATAGATATATTATTACCCATTTGTTCTCACACAGAAACATGTTGTGCTTCCTTTTCTGTTCTCACTCGCTGTGACAATACTATTCACTTCTGAATAGGCTAGATCTATATTAAGAAAGGTCTCCAATCTATATTTTTTGAATATTCATTTTCCTTGTCCTTTTGCTTGAGGAACTCTGGCTCAGAGTTGATGAGCAGGACCCTGAGCTTTGAACACTGTGCCATATCAGGGAGGGGGACAGTTACCTGGACGCAGTATTTCAGGATCAAAAAGTGTGATGCTGGAAAAGCACAGCAGATCAGGCATCATCAGGAGCAGGAGAGATAATATTTTGGGCATAAACTTTCATCAGGGCTGAGGAAGGACTTATGCTTGATGAAGGGCTTATGCCCGAAATGCCAACATTCCTGCTCCTCAGATGCCACCTGACCTGCTGTGCTTTTCCAGCACCACATTCTCAACTCTGATCTCAAGCATTTGCAGTCCTCACTTTCTCTTAGTTACTGTGTTTCAGAAGGCAGTCACACCCTTTAGATTAACTATCTTGAATTCAGTCAATGGTCAGTAACAGGACGGTGTGACTAACAGCAAGGTAGGTAGAGGGATCCAGGAGGTTGTACCAAAGGAATCTCAGCCTTTGAGCTTGTCAAACGGATTTGAGATTCTTGTTCTCTGTCTGGATGAGAGTGGGGGGGCTGTAGGGAGGATGAGCAAACCGATCATAGCATCATGGTACAGGAAGCCATTCAAGAGGTTGGTAGAAAGATAAAGAGGTTGTAATCGGGGACAGTATAATGGGAGAATAGACACTGTTCTTTGGCTGGGATCAAGAGTTCAGAAGGCTGTGTTGCCTGCCAGGTTACGTGGGTTCAGGGGTAATTAAACTGAGATTTTGGAGTGGGAGGGGAAAGATCCAAGAGGCCTAGCAGGGAAGATGGTGGATCAGCAATGGCAAGAGTTTCTGGGGGTAATTCAGGAGGCGCAGGAGAAATTCATCTCAAGGAAGAAGAAACATACTAAGAGGAAGATGAGGCAAGGGCTCACAGCTGACAAAGGAAGTCAGGAATAGCATGCAAGCAAAAGAAAAAGTACACAGTTGTCGTGGTCCACACAGGTACCAATGATATTGGGAGAAAGAGGAAAGAGACTCTACTGAGGGAATATGAGCAGCTGAAGGCTAAGTTTTAAGAAAAAGAACCAAAAACCTATTGGTCTCTGGATTACTACGTGAGCCACAAGCAAATTGGCACAGGGTCAACAAGATTAAAGAGGTAAACACATGGCTTAAAAATTAATGTGGGAGGAATGGGTTCAAATTTGTGGGACATTGGCACCAGTACAGGGGAAGGAGGGAGCTGTTCTGATAGGATGGATGCCACCTGAATCATGCTGGGACCAGAGTCCTGGCAAATCACATAAATCAGGCTTTGGATAGACTTTAGATGAAATGGTGATAGGGTAGGGTCAGTTGTATGGTAAATTATGGAAAAAGTTAAAGGAGAGGGAGGGCTCAGTAAAGATTATTAAAGTTTCCAAACAAGTAATAGCAAACAGAGTATGGTTAGGGTCAAGAATCTAACATCAGACACAGCAGATAGAGGGACAATTATGAGAAGGAGGACAGTCAATTCAGGACTGAGAGTGTTGTCGTTAAATGCACGCAGTATATGAAACAAAGTAAATAAGCTTGCAGCGCAATATGATATTAACTGGCATGATGTTGTGGGCAACATCGAGACATGATTGCAAGGGCATCAGGGCTAGGAACTAAATATCCAAAGATACACATCCTATTGAAAGGACAGAGCAGAGGGTGCATGTTGCCTTCTAGTATGAAATGAAATGAAATCGATAGCAAGAAATGATATAGAGCCGGAAGGCATAGAATCTGTGTGGGTAGAGTTGAGAAACCACATGGGAGAGAAGACCCTGTGGGAGTTGTGTACAAGCCTCCTAGCAATGTGAGGAAGGAAATAAATCAGGAGTCAGAAAAGGCGTGAAAGAAAGACATTATTCCATTAATCATGAGGAAATTCAATATGTAGGTGGACTGGGAGAATCAGATTGGTGGCGAATCTCAAGAAAAGGTATTCGTGAAATGTTAATAAGATTCTTTTTTCAATGCAGCTTATAGTGGAGCCTACTAGGGAACAGGTAGTTCTAGATTTGTTGATGTGAAATGAGGCAGATTTGACTGGGAGCTAAAGGTGAAGGAAACCCTTGGGGTCAGTGACCATGATGCAATAGAATTTACCTTGCAGTTTGAGAGGGAAAAGCTAGAATCAGACGTAGTGGTACTACAATTGAGTAAAGTTAACTAAAAGATATGGGGGAGGAGCTAGCCACAGTTAATTGGAAGGGGAGCCGAGCAGGGAAGATGGTGGAGTAGCAATGGCAAGAGTTTCTAGGGGTACTTCAGGAGATGCAGGAGAAATTCATCTCAAGGAAGAAGAAACATACTAAGATGAAGATGAGGCAAGAGCTCACAGCTGACAAAGGAAGTCAGGGATAGCATACAAGCAAAAGAAAAAGTACACAATGTGAAGAAGATTAGTGGGAAGCCAGGGGATTAGGAAGCCTTTAAAAACCAGCAGAGGACAACTACAAAAAGCACTAAGTGGAAGGAAGAGTGTGCGGGTAAGTTATAATGTAATACAAAAGAAGATTAGATTAGATTAGATTTGGTGGGCGGCACGGTGGTACAGTAGTTAGCACTGCTGCCTCACAGCGCCAGAGACCCGGGTTCATTTCCCGCCTCAGGCGACTGATTGTGTGGAGTTTGCACATTCTCCCCGTGTCTGCGTGGGTTTCCTCCGGGTGCTCCGGTTTCCTCCCACAGTCCAAAGATGTGCAGGCCAGGTGAATTGGCCATGCTAAATTGCCCATAGTGTTAGGCAAGGGGTAGATGTAGATGTAGGGGTATGGGTGGGTTACGCTTCGGCGGGGCAGTGTGGACTTGTTGGGCCGAAGGGCCTGTTTCCACACTGTAAGTAATCTAATCTAATCTAATCTAAAAGATTGCAAGAATGTTTTAGATATTTAAAAGGTAAGAGAGAGGTAAGAGTGGACATTAGACTACTGGAAAATGAGGCTGCAGAAGTAGAGCAGGGAACAAAGAAATGATGGAGGAACTGAACAGATTCTTTGTGTCAGTTTTCAGAGTGAAAAATACCAGCAACAGACCAGTACTTCAAGAGAGTCAGGGGACAGAGGTGGGTATGGTAGCCATCACTGAGGAGAAGGTGCTTGGGAAGTTGAATGTTTTAAATGTGGATATATCACCCGGACCAGATAGCTGAAGGAGATAGCTGAGATGGTGATTTATCAGGAATTATTGGATTCAGGGAGAGTCCCAGAGGAATGGAAAATGGCTAATGTAACACACCTGTTAAAGAAGGCATAGGAAGGCAGTTACAGGCCGGTCAACCTGATCTCAATCATTGGTAAGATTTTAGAGTCTATCATTAAGGATGAGATTGCAAAGTACTTGAAAGTACATGGTAAAATAGGGTTGAGTCACCATGAACGTCTCAAGGTGAGGTCATGCCTGATAAATATGTTAGACTTCTTTGAGGAGGTGATGAGCAACTTAGTCAAAGCCGGTAGATATGATATACAGTATTTGGATTTCCAGACGTTTCCACACAGGAAGCTGCGAAATAAGAGCCCATGGTGTTAGGGCAAGGTACTGGTATGGATAAAGGATTAATTGACTGACAGAACACAGAGAGTAAGGGTAAATGTGTCTTCTTTTAAGATGACAGTTAGTGACTAGTGGAGATCCGCAGTTGTTAATGTTGGGACCACAAACTATTCATATTATACATTATTGATCTGGATAAAGGAACTGGGGGCATTGCTGCTAGGTTTGCAGATGACACAAAGATAGGTGAAGCGGCAGGTAGTGTTGAAGAATTGGGAAGGCTGCAGAAGGACTTGGTCACACTGGGAGAGTGAGCAAAGAAGTGGCAGATGGAATACAATGTGAGATTATGCACTTTGGTAGAAAGAATGGATGTGTAGACTATCTCAAGCACACAGGGACTTAGGAGTCCTAGTTCAGGATTCTCTTGTTAACATGCAAGTTCAATCACAGTTAGGAAGGTAAATGTAATGTCAGCCTTCATTTCAAGAGGGCTAGAATAAAGAGCAGAGATGTGTGGTGAGGCTGTATAAGGCTCGGGTCAGACTGCATTTGAAACATTATGATCAGTTTTGGGCCCCATATAAAGAGTGATGTGCTGGACTTGGAGAGGATCCACAGGAGCTTAACAAAAATAATTGGACTTGTCATAGAGGACTCTGGGTCTGTATTCAATGGGTTCGAGGACTCTGGCTCTGAACTCGATGGGTTCAGGGACTCTGGGACTGTACTCGATCGGTTGGAGGACTCTGCGTCTGTACTTGATGGGTTCGAGGACTCTGGGTCTATATCAATGGGTTCGAGGACTCTGGGTCTGTCCTCAATGGGTTTGAGGACTCTGGCTCTGAACTTGATGGGTTCAGGGACTCTGGGACTGTACTCGATCGGTTGGAAGACTCTGGGTCTGTACTTGATGGGTTCGAGGACTCTGGGTCTGTATCAATGGGTTCGAGCACTCTGGGTCTGCTCTCGATGGGTTCTAGAAGGATGAAGGTGGTTCTGATTGAAACTTACAGAATACTGAGCGACCTGGATAGAGTGGATGTGGAGAAGATGTTGTCACTACTAGGAGACTCTGGGACCCGGGCACACAGCCTCAGAGTGAAGGGATGAACCTTTAGAACTGAGATGATGAGAATTTCTTTAGCCAGACAATGGTGAATCTGTGGAATTCATTGCTACAGAAGGCTTTGAATCATCATTTAAGACAGAGATAGATAAGTTCTCGATGAGTAAGAGGATTGTGGGTTACAGGGAAAAAGCAGGAGAATGGTGATAAGAAATGTTCAGTTATGCTAGATTGGTATCAATATTGAGAAAATTGAAATTTTGCATTGTTATTCTGACTGAACTGGCACTGGAAGTTTCACTTTCATTCACTGTTACTGGGTCAAAGTATTGGAACTTCCTTGCTAAGAAGACTGGAAGAGTACTTATATCAGTATACAGCCTAAAAGAGCAGCAGCAGTTCAATAAGGCAGCTCACACCACTTTCTCCATGATAGTTAGGAATGGGTAATAATTGCTAGCCCAGCCAGTAATGGCCACATCCCATGAAAAAAAAATCTGACCAAGTAACAATGAAGAAACGACAATGTAATTCTGAGTCAGGATGATGTGTAGAGGAACTTGCAGGTGGTGAAGCTTTCATGCATCTGTTGCCCTTGGCTTTTGCGTTGGCGGAGATCTCAGATTGGACAGTGTTGTCGAAAAAGCCATTCTACAGTGCATCTTGGGTTGAAAAATGTGGTGCTGGAAAAACACAGCAGGCCAGAATGCCCGAAATGTCGATTCTCCTGCTCCTCGGATGCTGCCTGGCCTGCTGTTTTTCCACCACCACATTTTTCAACTCTGGTCTTCAGCATCTGCAGTCCTCGCTTTCTCCTACAGTGCATCTTGTACATGATACAAACTGCAGAAGGTTGTCGTGCAGAAGGTAAATGTTGAATTTGACATCAGACGCCAATCAAACAGGCCTTGTCTCGGTAGTGCTGAGCTTCTTTATTCTTGTTGAAGCTGCATTAATCCAGGCAAAGTTAAAAATCACACAACACCAGGTTATAGTCCAACTGCTACCTGACGAGGGAACTGCACTCCAAAAGCCTGCACTTTTAAATAAACCTGTTGGACTATAACTTGATGTTGCGTGATTTTTAACTTTGTACACCCCAATCCAATACCAGCACCTCCACGTCATGGCTACCATTGATCCAGGCAAGTGAAGAGTCTTCCATTATACTCCAGACAAGTGTCTGCGATGGTATCTTTGACTGGCTTTTGGATGTCAGGAGGTGAATTACTTATAATAGAATTTGTAGCTTTTCATCCATTTTTGCAGACACTTTTTTTTAATGACTGGTCTAGTTCAGTTTCTGCTTAATAGCAATTCCTAGTATGTCAATTATAGTAGATTCTGCAATGGTAATGCCATTGAATATCAAGGAAAGATAATTATTGCCTTATGTTCATGAATGTTACTTTCCACTTATTAGTACAAACCTGAATATTGTCCAGGTCTCACAGTATATGGAGGTGGGCTTCTTACGTGTCTGAAAAGTCATGACCCATTATGCAATCTTCAGCAAACTTACCTAGTTCCAATCTAATAATAAAGGGAATGTCATTGGAATAGCTGAAGGTGTTTGGTTAAGGACACTCCAAGGAGGGACGCCTTCAAAGATGTCCTGGATGATTGATCTCCAACTACCACAACCATTTTCAGCTGTGCCAGGAGTGACTCCAACAAGCAGAGAATTTATTTTTCTCATGAGATCAGTTGTTTAAATGAGCTCCTAATGTCAAGGACATCGCCCCTACCTCACCCCTGAAGGTCAGTTCTAATGTCCACGTTTGAACAAATGTTGTGATGAGGTCAGGAACTGAGTGGCCCCAACAGAACACAAACAACATCATTGAGCAGGTTATTGCTGAGCAAGTGCCCCTTAGATAGAACTGTCAATGACTGTTTAATCACTTTGCTGATGATTAAGTTAAAGTAAAGTTGCCATAGTCCCAGAAGGCTGTAGACTGTTCTCTCATTTTATAGATATGATTGGTGGTGGTTTACTCTGAGGGTCACTCCACTTCAGATAAGGGGCAAGGTTGAGAAGACAGGGCCTGCATGGTAATCTCAGCAATTTAAACCACACCATTGGTGTCACTCTGCATCACAAACTAGCTGCCCAGACAACAGAGCTGACCAACTTCCAAGCTGATGATAACATTAGATTATCAGATTGATAACTGGTCAGACTGAATTTGTCCTGATAGGATAAAATCTCAATGACTTGACACTTTCTTGAACAGATGCGGTATTGCATCTAGCAATTATGGCACCGAGTCAAATAACAGATTGTGATTACTTCCAAGAAAAATTATTTAATCCATTGGAAGGATTTTGTAAAGTCCTTTCAATTTACAATTTTCTAATTTCTCAGTAAGCAGTAATTACAAAATGATAAACTTTATTAACATATTAATGTAAGGAAGTACAAAGTCTTAAATACTAAACTGAATTTGTAATAATCAGCACATTGGTGAAATAATTGAAAATCCTAGCTTTGCTCTTGGTGAATTATTATAATGATTTTTAGTCATAATTGTTCATATTTTTGGATGTGAATTAAAAAACTGTAGAAGTGCACAGAGGAACAATTAATGTCTGTAGAAAGAAAAGCAATGCAGTTCAGCTCCCTGATAATTCTGGCTATGGTTTTACTCTATAAAATCTTATGATATTTTAGATGAGGAAGATAATTTTGTTCATATGAACTCATCCATACAGAAGCATCCTACAGTTTCCCATTGTGGATCATAATTGCTTTTTAATTAATAGACTCAGGTCAAACTTGAAGAGTTTTCACTTCAAGCTTGACCTAGAAAGTCCTCCATGTGTTGACAACATCATGTATGATTACACGTTAGCAGTCATTAAATTATCTTTTACTAGTTTAACTCTGTTTGCCCTTGTCTACTTCATGAAAAGGTGAATTCCTCTAATTGGATGTTCTTAACCCTAGTGATGCCATCTCCTTTAGTATATACATTACTTCAAACATTTTCAAATATAAGCTGTATTGATGTACCAAAATAGAATGAAAATTAACTGAAAGATTAAATATACTTATATACAAAACATTATAAAATGTTATTTTCATTTTAATCACAAATTTTTTTTATAAATTACAATTATAAATTAAGAATGGAAAATGTAAATACATACCTTGATATTAAAGTTGTTAACCCAGGCAATGAGTAACTTTTAAAAGGTGAACGTTGGAATGGAAACAAGACATCTTCAATCTTCAGGCCAATAAGGGACAAGGCCACAATGCATTTGGTACTGGGTCATGAACCCCACCAGGTTTTAGGTTCAGAAGTAGGTGAACACTTTGGTGATCGTGACTACAACTCAGTTATGTTTATTTTAGCAATGGAAAGGGCTAAGTATATACTGCAGTGCTAGAGTTATAGCTGGGGGAAAGGCAATTATGATGCAATTAGGCAAGATTTAGGATGTATAGAATGGGGAAGGGAACTGCAGGGAATAGGCACAATTGAAATGTGGAGCTTGTTCAAGGAACAGCTAATGCATGTCCTTGATAAGTATGTACTTGTCAGGCAGGGAGGAAGTTGTGAAGTGAGGGTTTACTAAAAGAGTTGAATCTCTTGTCGAGAGGAAGAGGAAGGCTTATGTTAGGTTTAGACGTGAAGGCTCTTGAAAGTTACAAGTTAGCCAGGAAAGACCTAAAGAGAGAACTAAGAAGAGCCAGGAGGGGACATGAGAAGTCATTGGCAGATAGGATCGAGGAAAACCTGAAAGCATTCTACAGGTATATCAGGAATAAAAGAATGACTGGAGTAAGATTAGGGCCAATCAAGAAAAGTAGTGGGAAGTTGTGCATGTAGTCTGAGGAGAAAGGAGAAGCACTAAATGAATATTTTTTATTGGTATTCATACTGGAAAAAGACAATGTTTCGAGGAGATAACTGAAATACAGGCTACTAGACTAGATAGGATTGAGGTTCACAAGGAAGTGTTAGCAATTCAGGAAAGTGTGAAAATAGATAAGTCCCTTGGCCGGATGGGATTTATCCTAGGATTCTCTGGGAAGCCAGGGAGGAGAATGCAGAGCCTTTGGCCTTGATCTTTGTTGTCATTGTCTACAGAAATAGTGCCAGAAGACTGGGGCATAACAAATGTTGTCCCCTTGTTCAAGAAGGGAAGTAGAGACAACCCGGTAATATAGATCAGTGAGCCTTACTTTGGTTGTGGGTAAAGTGCTGGAAAAGGTTATAAAAGATAGGATTTATAATAATCTAGAAAGGAATAAGTTGATTCGGAATAGTCAATACAGTTTTGTGAAAGATAGATTGTGCCTCATAAACTTTGTTGAGGTCTTTGAGAAGGTGACCAAACAGGTGGGTGAGGACAAAGCAGTTGATGCGTTGTATATGGATTTCTGTAAGGTGTTTGATAAGGTTCCTACAGTAGGCTATTGCAGAAAATATGGAAGCATGGCATTGAGGGTGATTTAGCAGTTTGGATCAGAAATTGGCTAACTGAAAGAAGACAGTTGATTTGAAATATTCATCCTGAAGTTCAGTTACTAATGGTATATCGCAAGGATCTTTTCTGGCCCACTGCTGCTTGTCATTTTTATAAATGACCTGGATGAGGGCGTAGAAAGGTGGGTTAGTAAATTTGTGAATGACACTAAGGTCGGTGGTGTTGTGGATAGTGCTGAAGGATGTTGCAGGTTACAGAGGGACACAGATAAGTTACAGAGCTGGGCTGAGAGGTGGCAAATTGAGTTTAATGTGGAAAGTATGAGGTGATTCATTTTGGTAAGGGTAATAGAAACAAAGAGTACTGAGGTAATGGTAAGATTTTTGGTCGTGTAGATGAGCAGAGACATCTCGGTGTCCATGTATATAGATCCCTGAAAGTTGCGACCCAAGTTAATATGATTCTTATGAAGACATACGGTGTGTTAGCTTTTATTCGTGAAGGGATTGAGTTTCGGAGCCACGTGGTCATGTTGCAGCTATACAAGACTCTGGTGTGGCTGCACTTGGTTATTGCATGTAATGCTGGTCACCGCATTACAGGAAGGATGTGGAAGCTTTGGAAAGGGTTCAGAGGAGATTTATTAGGATGTTGCCTGGTATGGAGGGAGGTCTTATTAGGAAAGGCTGAGGAACTTGAGGCTATTTTCGTTAGAGAGAAGAAAGTTGAGAGGTGACTTAATTGAGATATATAAGATAATCAGAGGTTAGGTAGAGTGGACAGTGAGAGCCTTTTTCCTCAGATGGTGATGGCTAGCATGAGGGTACATATCTTTAAGTTGAGGAGTGATAGATATAGAACAGATGTCAGAGGTAGTTTCTTTACTTAGAGAGCAGTAGGGGCATGGAATGTCCTGCCTGCAACAGTAGTAGACTCGCCAACTTTAAGAGCATTTAAATTGTCATTGGATAGGCATATGGATGAGAATGGAATAGTGTAGGTTAGATGGGCTTCAGATTGGTTCCACAGTTTGGCACAACATCAAGGGCAGAAGAGCCTGTACTGCGTTGTAATGTTCTATGTTCTAATTGTGAGGGACTGCCTCAGTAGACAGAGAGAACTGTGGATTTATTAGGTTCAACCTTTGGCTTCTGGGGTCTAGTTTGACCCAAACAATTAGTATCAAAGCCTTGTCACTAGAAGAGTCCTTCAAGAAATGAAGTGGGGAATTATCAGAGCACAAAGCAATCTCAATTGGCTCACAACAGGAGATCTCAAGACAGCTGCAGCAGAATTGGAAAATGTTCCATTCTTGAGTACAAAAGATGTTATGTAATTAAAAAGCCATTTTTTGCTTAGTAGAGCCACCATGTGGCATTCATGAAAGCTTTATTTTAAGAATATGGGATCATGCTGTATAGAAGATAACTTCATCCCCAGGATTTCCTTCTCCTTTAAAGAAATAAGATGGATGGTGTACAAAAAGGCATTCTAATAGTTATCCCACCAACTCTAGATAATGTTTTATTAAATTGTTTTAATGCCAATGGCCAGGTCAATTCTCATGTGATTTGATAATTAGAACTTAAATTCTATCGACATAATGAAATGTTTGAGAGAAATAGATTGTCATTGAGTAATTGATGTTCCAATTCTGATGGGAGGAGCATGCTGGAAATCCAGCCACATGACTCCATGAGCTGATCCCAAACATGTTAATGTCTTACTTAACATCAAACAGATCAATTTGTTTCCCTGAGATATTGTTGCCTCGAACAAAAGAGATTTTCATCAGGTTTCTTCAATAAACTCAAAAAAACTTGCTGGGTACAAATAAACGTTATATAAACTTTAAACACGTGACCAATTGCTTATCAATTAAACTACAATGCACACATTCAGACACAAATAGGACAAGATGATACAGCTCTGCATCGCAATTATAACGTGAAAGATAGGGTAAAATATGTTGATCAAAAGTCCAAACTAAATGAGCAGAATTAGGTGATGTCCTCCTGGTGCCT
This sequence comes from Chiloscyllium punctatum, assembly GCF_047496795.1. NCBI lineage: Eukaryota > Metazoa > Chordata > Chondrichthyes > Orectolobiformes > Hemiscylliidae > Chiloscyllium > Chiloscyllium punctatum. Next base: position 79,697,534 of record NC_092746.1, on the reverse strand, counting down.
TCAGTTTCTTGTTGATGAGATCAAGCTACTGTTAGCTGCCAAGTCATGAAAGACCCTCACAGTTTAGATAATGGTCAATTAAACATAGGTCTTATAATGGAGTCAGCAGTTCAGCTTTCAGAGTTTATGAGGAGATCAGAGAAAATGATTCCTGGAACTTTCTCAATTATATAGAAAATACTTTTTAAGGAATTATCTTAATAAAGGGTGATCCTTTACTCATGGACAGAGAGAGAGAGAGAGAGAGATAAAAACACTGCCTCCTTATGACCTTGTCCAGAACTGAACAACTCTCGAGATACTGACAAAATAGAAACCAAAGTCCAGAGACTGTTGCTAAGTAACTTTCCAAATCAATATGCTCCTTCCAAACCTCAGTCTGTTTGTCTAACAATTATAATCCACTCTTCTAGCTTTTAAAAGCTTTCCTTCCACAGTCATTTGGCCTTTTATTTTGTAAATAGCAGATCATCCCAGCTCCTTTGACCTTTTGATTTTTGTGTTCTTAAAAAGTCACATATTAAATCCTTTACAACCTAGGAATAGTCAAGGTCTTCAAATCTCTTGTTGTATCCATGCTTTTATATGTGTTCCCAATACAGCTTGTTTACTGTAATCAATAGAACAGGTCCTTGGAATCCAACCCCATATTTATAACTGAAGATTGCTGGCTTTGTGGCTGTTGGGATCTATTTTACTTAATATCAATGCAATATCAGCCAGATGCTTGCAATGTACTAGGTTTGGTACCTCCTTGATTAGCATGTGCTGTTCATAGAGTCACAGAAAGGTTGGTACATGAAAGGACACTATTCATCGTTAAATCTTCATGCCAAATCAAGAACACCTCAGCTAGTTTCAATTTCTTTTGGACGTAGGTTTGCTCGCTAAGCTGGAAGGTTCATTTCCAGTCGTTTCATTACCCTACTAGGTAACATCTGCAGTGGGCCTCAGGTGAAGCAATGCCTGAAAATTCGTACTTTCTATTTATATGCTTGGGTTTCTTTGGGTTGGTGATGTCATTTCCTGTAGTGAAGTCACTTCCTGTTCCTTTTCTCAAGGGGTGGTAGATGGTGTCTAACTCGATGTGTTTGTTGATAGAGTTCCGGTTGGAATGCCGTGCCTCTAGGAATTCTTGTGCATGTCTTTGTTTGGTTAGTCCTAGGATGGATGTGTTGTCCCAGTCGAATTGGTGTCCTTCCTCATTTGTATGTGAGGGACATGACTCTCTCTCATTAGGATCCTCACATACAGATGAGGAAGGACACTACTTTGACTGGGACAACACATCCATCCTAGGACAAGCCAAACAAAGACATGCATGAGAATTCCTAGAGGCATGGCATTCCAACTGGAACTCTATCAACAAACACATTGAGTTAGACACCATCTACCATCCCTTGAGAAAAGGAACTGGAAGTGACTTCACCACAGGAAATGACATTACAACAGGAAATGACACCACCAACTCAAAGAAACCCAAACATATAAATAGAAAGCAGGAATTTTCAGCATTGCTGCGCCTGAGGCCCACTGAAGATGTTACCCCACATCTGGAAATGAACCTTCCAGCTCAGCGAGCAAACCTACATCCAAAACTTCAACCTGAGCTACAAATCTCAAAACTCGCTAAGTTGCAACTTCTCACTGTCCTGCAGATTTCTATCTTCGGATGATTGTCTAAAACTGTTTGAATAACCAAGATTAAATGTGATTCCTTCAGACTCTCGGGAAGTACATTCTAGATCCTAAACACTTGCTACATAAAATAAGATTTTCCTTTATTTCTTTTGCCATTCACCTTACATCAATGAGATCTGAAGAGATCAATCTCTCTGCCAATGGGAACAGTTTCTCATATCTACTTTGGTCCTCTCAAGGTTTTGAATCTCTCTATTAATCTCTTCTCAACATCCTTTTTTCCATGAATTGAAGTTTCTCATCTTTGGTGGAGAGGCTTAAGAGGAGTTTTGGTAGAGGAATTAAAAATCATGAAGAGTCTGGGCAGGATAGATAAGGAGAAGATGTTACCCATCATTAAATCAGAATTTATAACAGTTCATAATAATCCCTTTTTTATTACTTCATGCCCCTACTAAGGGATAGCATTACAGCTGTGCTGAGGGAGGATATTCCCAGAAATACATCAGGGAAGTTATTTGGGTGGAACTGAGAAATAAGAAAGGGATGATAACCTTATTGGGATTGTATTATAGACCCTCTAATAGTCAGAGGGAAATTGAAAAACAAACTTGTAAGGAGATCTCAGCTATCTGTAAGAATAATAGGGTGGTTATGGTAGGGGATTTTAACTTTCCAAACATAGACTGGGACTTCCATAGTGTTAAGGGTTTAGATGGAGAGGAATTTTTTAAGTGTGTACAAGATAATTTTCTGATTGAATATGTGGATGTACTTACTAGAGAAGGTGCAAAATAAGGCAGGGCAGGTGACTGAGGTGTCAGTGAGGGAGCACTTTGGGGCCAGCGACCATAATTGTATTAGATTTAAAATAATGATGGAAAAGGATAGACCAGATCTAAAAGTTGAAGTTATAAATTGGAGAAAGACCAATTTTGAAGGTATTAGGCAAGAATTTTCAAAAGCTGATTGGGGGCAGATGTTCGTAGGGAAAGAGATGGCTGAAAAATGGGAAGCCTTCAGAAATGAGATAATGAAAATCCAGAGAAAGTATATTCCTGTCAGGGTGAAAGGAAAGGCTGGTAGGTATAGGGAATGCTGGATGACTAAAGAAATTGAGGGTTTGGTTGACAAAAAGAAGGAAGCATATGTAAGGTATAGACAGGATAGATTGAGTGAATCCTTAGAAGAGTATAAAGGAAGTAGGAGTATGCTTAAGAGGGGAATCAGGTGTGCAAAAAGGGGACATGAGATAGCTTTGGCAAATAGAATTAAGGAGAATCCAAAGGGTTTTTACAAATACATTAAGGACAAAAGGGTAACTAGGGAGGGAATAGGGCCCCTCAAAGATCAGCTAGGCGGCCTTTGTGTGGAGCCACAGAAAATGGGGGAGATACTAAATGAGTATTTTGTATCAGTATTTACTGTGGAAAAGGATATGGAAGATATAGACTGTAGGGAAATAGATGGTGACATCTTGCCAAATGTCCAGATTACAGAGGAGGAAGTGTTGGATGTCTTTAACCGGTTAAAGGTGGATAAATCCCCAGAACCTGATCAGGTGTACCCTAGAACTCTGTGGGAAGCTAGAGAAGTGATATGCTGGGCCTCTTGCTGAGATATTTGTATCATCGATAGTCACAAGTGAGGTGCCGGAAGACTGAAGGTTGGCTAACATGGTGCCACTGTTTAAGAAGGGTGGTCAGGTCAAGCCAGGGAACTATAGACCAGTGAGCCTGACGTCAGTGGAGGGCAAGTTATTGGAGGGAATTCTGAGGGACAGGATGTACATGTATTTGTAAAGGCAAGGACTGATTAGGGATAGTCAACATGGCTTTGTGCATGGGAAATCATGTCTCACAAACTTGATTGAGTTTTTTGAGGAAATAACCAAGGAGGTTGATGAGGGCAGAGCGCTGGATGTGATCTATGTGGACTGATTAGCAATGTTAGATCCCATGGAGTACAGGGAGAACTAGCCATTTGGATACAGAACTGGCTCAAAGCTAGAAGACAGAGGGTGGTGTTGGAGGGTTGTTTTTCAGACTTGAGGCCTGTGACCAGTGGAGTGCCACAAGGATCGGTGCTGGGACCTCTACTTTTTGATTACACAAGATGATAGTGACTTGTCATAACATATCATTCCAGAAGTGTTTTATTGGTCTTTGTAGACGGATGAATTCAGGGAAGAGTTTGAATGAGAGGCTGTGAATTTCAAAATCAATCAGTGGAAGATCATAATTGCTGGTAGACAGTGAAGTGTTAATAACACACAATTTATCTGACAGTTAACTCTTATATAGATCAAGGAAGTTCTTTGGTTGGTTTTTGTATAATGCAAATTTTTGTTAACTGAAGATCATGATCGATAATGGGCAAGTGACAGTTGAGGGAGCTGATCGAGTTTAATGATGGAGCTAGCTTGAGGAGCTGAATGGCTTATTCTTTGTGTCTTGTATGATCATCGCTTAACTGATATAGGAGGACATGTGATCTTGGAGTAAAGAGAGGCAACAACAGCCATGACTCCCATTCACGTTTGCTACTGAAGTGTTTCTTGAGTAAAATGGTGTATAAAATGAGCTAGATTGACCATAATATATTCCTTTCAATTTTTGCTAATTGATCCACCAGCAAGTGGATAGTACCTTTAGAAGGTGACATTGTTTAGAATGAGGACTCACAACTGGAAGAGCAAAAGGCTGGAGTAAACTGATTCAGAAAAGCATATTGATGAACCGAATGCAGTTCGAAAAACAAAATGGAAGACAGGTGCAATGTTTTGGAAATTTGTTTTTATTTCCACTTTTTTGGAGTATATACAATTTGTCCAGATGAATAATATCATTGTAGATCTTAATCATACAAAATACATAAAATAAACAAGTATTTAATAGGATATGATCCATGATGAACTGTGATATGAATAATTACTCACTTACAAACGACAATACCAATTCCTCTGGGACAAAGATGACCTGGCCCATCAGCTAAGGGGTTTAGTCAGGTTCTGGTGGTTCAGTACATGACTGGTCAGTCAGAGTTTTACCCCAGAAGGTTCTGTTGCAAATAGAATAGGAAACAATGGACTGCAGAGTTTTGGATGAGTTATTGGCTCAGGATTTTCTGTGCTTGAATATCCTCTCTGTTTCTGACATGAGCTTTGTTGCAATGAAGGCTGCACCATTGTTTGCATGGTTATAAGATCTATAATGATCCTGGGAGCTTCTTGCAACACACAAAATCAACAGTAAAACTCCTCAGTATACCTTTGAGAATATTCCTGTGGCACTTTATTTAACCAACAGAAAGCACATTGCATCCTTAAGCTCTTCATTGAAGATCCACACTAGTAAGCAAGCGTTAGGCATTCTGGCCATGTGACCAGCACAATCCAATTGTGACTGTCCTAACATGATGGGACTGCCAGCTCAACAGAGCAGCTCAGGATCTGGTACATTCTCGCTTTCTATGGCAAAGAAACTGGGCCAAGGTTTTCACCAGAACTACAACAGCTTTTCAAAAGGTACTCCCTGTCACAACTAATTGTTTCTTTGAGAGGGAAGAGCTACCTATCTATCTCAAGTGAGCTATTATCCTATTGCTTCATTCTTCAATTACCTTTACAGGTCATGTTTCTCAGCAATATTATATGTGGACTCATATTGTAGAAGATAGCAAAAAGCAACTGAATTCAATCAATGACAATTACAGAAAATACTGACGATCATGAAAAAAAATCAAACCGAACACAATAATATCTCACTTCAATTTTCCTTTTGGCTTTGGGGAGACAGTGGTGTGTTCAGCTCCTTCTCACAACTGGAGAGTGAGAATTCATGAATTGAACAAATGCTGCACTACTTAATGCCACCACACATTCCAAACCACAAAGCAACCGAATAAAATCATTTTGTTTTAGAACAGTATGAATACAACAGTGCAATAAATATAAAATCATAATATTAAACAATTGTGTTGCAATTTTTAAAATCGTTGTGTACGCCTGAAGCACTTAGCTTTTGACACATAGTTGAAATAAACAAACGAAGCAACAACAATAATATTTTTTAATGGGTATAAGACTGGAGTTACAAAACCCATGACTCCAATTAAGCTAATGCGAATAAGAAAGAATGGGAAATCCTGCAATGCAATTGTCAACAAAGGTAAAAGTGGATTTGCTGAATGTAAAATAATTCTTAGTAGTGAAAAAAAGCTGAATATGTATATAGGGTAAACCCATCCGGTTATGATCACAGCTTGAAGGCCTGCTACTCTCACCATCTCTACGGTATCCAACCAATTAACAATATTCATTACAAATATTTCAGCTCTGTAATCATTCACTGCTAAAACTTTAAGAGATTTTGGAATGTTGTGTTCTGACATGTTGAGTTCAGCAATTTCTGAATACACACTTGACTGAAACACACTATGAGATTTATTTTGTGCCGCAGATGAAGCAAACTCATTTTCTGTCACTCTTGTAGGTGCCTGGTTTTCTTCATGTGCTCTGTTCTGCTGCATCGAAACAGTTGAGATTTGTTCCATCTTTGTGAGCACAGTTCCATTGGAAGCAACAACACCATCTCGACGATTACCTTGGGAGCACAATAAACACATGTAAATATGAAATGAACTGCAATAAAACAAATAGGCTTTAACAACTGTACAGTATAATTTCAAATTGATGCATCTGAGACCTTCACCATTTGTAATGCGATGAAATGCAAGTGAAAAGTAATTTTCATTTTTCTCTTTTTAATGTTCTGGGGCCCCGACTTGAATTCCACTGTGTCAAATGGTATAATGTGAATTCAATAAAGACTTGGAATTAAAATCTAATGATGCCCATGAAACCATTGTCGATTGTCTTAAACCCCATCTTGTACACCAGTATACTTTAGGGAGGGGAAACCACCATCCTTACCTGATCTGGCCTACATGTGACTCCAGACCAACAACAATGTGCTTGACTGTCACCTGTCCTCTGAAGAAGCCTGGCAAGCCATTCAGTTGTCTCAACTGAAAAAAAAGTCTCAAAAAAAGGAACAAAACTGGGCGGGTCACTTGCATCAACTGAGGCACTGGAAATGACAATTGCAAAGTCTTTCTTACTAACATCTGGGAACATGTGTCAAAATAAGAGCTATCTTACAGATGAGTCAAGCAACAGCCTGGCCTTAGTCATACTCATGGATTCATACTTTACAATGTCCCAGACCCCAACATCACCATCCATGGATGTGGCCTGTCCCACCAGCAGGTCAGATCCAGCAAAAACTGCAGCACAGCTGTGTACAGTCTGGAGAGAGCTGCCCTAGCAGTTCTGAACCTTGACTCTGGACTCCATGAAGTCCCACAGCATAAGGTCAAACATAAGCAAAGTAACCTCCTGGTGATTGTCACATACCGTCCCCCTCAGCTGATGAATTGGAAATACTCAAGATTAATAAACACTTGGAGGAAGCACAGAAGGTGTCAATGATACAGAAGGAATTCTGAGTGGTTGAATTCAAAGTCTACCAAGAGTGGCTTGGCAGCAGCACTACTGACCAAGCTGGACCAATCTGAAAGGACATTGCTGCTAGACTTCAGGCAGATCTAACAACTCAAAACCGGGCATCAATGAGATGCTGTGGGCCGTGAGCAGCAGAAGAATTGTACCCTAACACAGTCTGCAACCTCAGGGCCCAGCACATCCCCTACTCTACCATTGCCATCAAGCCAATGGATCAACCCTGGTTCAATGAAGACTGCATGAGGGCATACCTGAGAAACAACAGAAATACCTAAAAAATAAGTGTCTACTAAACAGGCCAATTTAGACCATAAGGCATAAGACATAGGAGTGGAAGTAAGGCCATTCGGCCCATCGAGTCCACTCCGCCATTCAATCATGGCTGATGGGCATTTCAACTCCACTTACCCACATTCTCCCCGTAGCCCTTAATTCCTTGTGACATCAAGAATTTATCAATCTCTGCCTTGAAGACATTTAGCGTCCCGGCCTCCACTGCACTCTGCGGCAATGAATTCCACAGGCCCACCACTGTCTGGCTGAAGAAATGTCTCCGCATTTCTGTTCTGAATTTACCCCCTCTAATTCTAAGGCTGTGTCCACGGGTCCTAGTCTCCTCGCCTAACGGAAACAATTTCCTAGCGTTCACCCTTTCTAAACCATGTATCATCTTGTAAGTTTCTATTAGATCTCCCCTTAATCTTCTAAACTCCAATGAATACAATCCCAGGATCCTCAGCCGTTCCTCGTATGTTAGACCTTCCATTCCAGGGATCATCTGTGTGAATCTCCGCTGGACACACTCCAGTGCCAGTATGTCCTTCCTGAGGTGTGGGGACCAAAACTGGACACAGTACTCCAAATGGGGCCTAACCAGAGCTTTATAAAGTCTCAGTAGCACAACGGTGCTTTTATATTCCAACCCTCTTGAGATAAATGACAACATTGCATTCACTTTCTTAATCACAGACTCAACCTGCATGTTTACTTTTAGAGAATCCTCAACTAGCACTCCCAGATCCCTTTGTACTTTGGCTTTATGAATTTTCTCACCGTTTAGAAAGTAGTCCATGCTTTTATTCTTTTTTCCAAAGTGCAAGACCTCGCATTTGCTCACATTGAATTCCATCAGCCATTTCCTGGACCATTCTCCCAAACTGTCTAGATCCTTCTGCAGCCTCCCCACTTCCTCAGTACTACCTGCCTGTCCACCTAACTTCGTATCATCGGCAAACTTCACTAGAATGCCCCAGTCCCTTCATCCAGATCATTAATATATAACGTGAACAGCTGTGGCCCCAACACTGAACCCTGTGGGACACCGCTTGTCACCGGCTGCCATTCCGAAAAAGAACCTTTTATCCCAACTCTCTGCCTTCTGTCAGACAGCCAATCCTCAATCCGTACCAGTAGCTCACCTCGAACACCATGGGCCCTCACCTTGCTCAGCAGCCTCCCATGTGGCAACTTATCAAAGGCCTTTTGGAAGTCTAGATAGACCACATTCACTGGGTTTCCCTGGTCTAACCTTCTTGTCACCTCTTCAAAGAATACCAACAGGTTTTTCAGGCATGATATCCCCTTACTAAATCCATGTTGACTTGTTCTAATCTGCCCCTGCTCTTCCAAGAATTTAGAAACCTCATCCTTAATGTTCTATTCTAGAATTTGATCAACAAAATTTTGTATGTCAAAAAGCAGAACAGCATCAAAACAAGTGATAGAGCAAAGTGATTCCACAACTAATAGATAAGATCTAAACTGTGCAATCCAAACACATTTAATCATCAATGATGGTAGACAGACCAACTCACTGCATAAATATTCCCGCAATGATAGGAAAGCCCATCACGTCGGTGAAAAAGATAAGGCTGAAGCATTTTCAGTAATCATCAGCTAGAAGTACCAAGTGGGTAATCCATCTCAGCATCCTTCAGAGGTCCCAAACATCAGAGATACCAGTCTTCAGTCAATTCAATTCACTCTGCCTGATGTCAAGGAATGGCTGAAGTTGCTGGATACAGTGAACGCTAACAACATTCCAGCAATAGTAATGAAGACGTATACTCCATAATTTGCCACACCCCTGGTCAAGCTGTTTCATTACAGCTACAACTGTGGCTTCCACCTCACCATTTGGAGAATTGTGAGGTATATCCTATACAAAAGGCAGGAGAGATCCTACCCAGCCAAGTACCACCCCATCAGTCTGTTGTCAATCATCAGTAAAGTGATGGAAGGTGTCACCAACAGTGCTATAAAGTAGCATTTGCTTAGCAATTGCCACTCACTGACCCTTAGGAGTTCTAACCAGGGCCACTCAGTTCAGGAGTTCACATAAACATGGAAGATGGTAGCAAATAGGCATTCAACCCTTCAAACATCCTCTGCTATTCAATATGATCATGGTTGATCATCCAGCTCAATACCCTCGTCCTGCCCTCCCCCCATACCCCTTGATCCCTTTAGCCACCAGAGCAATGTCTACTGCCTTCTTGAAAACACCATGTTTTGGCCTGAACCATTTTCTCTGTGAATTCCACAGGCTCACCACTCTCTAGATGAAGAAATTTCTCTTCAACTCACCCCTAAAAGGTTTGCCCCCATCTATAAAATTTGACCCCTGGTTCTGGACTCTCTCACCATCAAGAACACCCTTCCTGCAGCTAATCTGTCTACACCTGTTAGAATTACATAGGTTTCTATGAGATCCCACCTAAACTCCAGTGAATACAATCCTAACCAACTCAATCTCCCCTCATAATCCTGTCCTGTCATCCCAGGAAACAATTCAGTAAAAGTTTTCCTGCATTTTCTCTATAACAAGAACATCCTTCCTCAGATAAGGAGGTGAAAACTGCACACAATATTCTGGTGAGGCCTCACCAATGCCCTGTATAATTATAGCAAGATATCCTTGGTCCTTTACTTGAAATCTCTTGTTTTGACCTTACTAAAGCACCAAACATGGACAAGAGAGCTGAACTCCAGAAATGAGGTGAGAGCAACTTCCTTGACATCAAGGCCACATTTGACCAAGTACGGCATCAAGAACTCCTAACAAAAGTAGTGTCAATGGGAATCAGAGGGAAATTTCTCTGGTGTTGCTTGGCACAAAGGAAGGTGATTATGATTATTGTAGATCTGTTATTTCGGCTCCATATATTTCCGTGGGAGTTCCTCAAGTTAGTGTTCATCCAAACACATGAACACTACCACCTAGAATGACCTCAGCAACAGTGGCATTGACAACTAGCACCTACGATTTCCCGTTCAAACCACATACACTCCTGTTTTGACTAACTATACTGCTGTTCCAACATTCCTGTTGGGCCAAAATTCTGAAACTTCCTTCCAAACAGTACTGGGGGGTGTACTTGCTCCAAGGCCTGGAACAGTTCAGGAAGGCAGTTCACCACTACATTCTCAAGAGCAACCAGAATCAGCCATCAAATGCATTGCCCACATCCCATGAACCATTTTTTTAAAATCCTCATCACTGATTGCGGCAGTTAATATATGATTTGGATATTAGCAGGGTCTTATTAATAGTCTAGAATATGGAAAACAATGCTCTGTCTGTTCAGAAGTTAGAAAAGTAGCTGGTTGCCATATGAGCCATGTACCCAAACCATGCAAGCCCGGAACATCTAATCAGTATTATAGCAAGAAATTCAGCACTGCAAACACAATGAAAATTGTTATCACTATTGAATTATCTCAGGGAGCCACATGAGCTTCTTCAATTAAATACCTTGAAATTCTAGCAGAAATTATATCCTTTCTGTAACCTCCCTCTCAAATTACCATGGGAATTCTACTCCAAACACAGGACATCAACAGGCCATCCACTCTACAATCTATTAATCATATGATCTTCATATAATGTAGAGGATCTTGCAATATATGTGACATTTTATCATATTACTGTGCATCAATGAGATAACTTGCTTAAAAAATAAATCCTTGCTGATTTGATTGATTGACAGCAGAGCTCTGAGGTAGATGCACTTGGTGTCCGAATACACGAATCATGAAATATTAGGACACAAGTACAGAAAGTAATTTTGAAGGAAAATGAAATATTGGTATTTGTTGCAAGGTGAATGGAATATAAAAGTCAGAATGTTTTGTTACAGTTTTATAGGGCATTGGTGGGTGGCTGGATTGGATTTATTCTGCATTTGATAGACTGGACAGCCATGCCCCTGCCAGTGCTGCACTGGAACGGTTTCGGTAAGGGTTCAGCAGTACAGAGAAAAAGTCTGTTGGGGTCTGCAGTCTTTTCCAATGCACTCAGCTGTTTCATGTTATGGGCAGTGAATTGAAACAGTTGATGGCAATCACTTGCTGAAATGGATTATTCTGTCAGTACTTCTAGCTGAAGATAGCTACAAAGGTTTCAACCATTCGTTTTGCACTGACTGAGCAATGTGCTGTTTCCACTGCTTAACATGCATGCATAATTGTGTAGCTTAATCAGGTCAGCACTTCATTTTCAGGTAAACCTACTGGTGGTTCTGGTATGTTCTCTTAAACATCTCACTGAACCAGGATCCACTCCCCTGGCATGCTGATAATGGCACATAGAATCCCTAGATGTGGAAATAGGCCCTTTGGCCCAACAAGTCCACACCGACCCTCTGAAAAGTATTCCACCGAAACCCATTCCCTACCCTGTTATTCCACATTGACTCCTGACTAATGTACCTAACCTACACATCCCTGAACACTATGGGCAATTTAGCTTGGCCAATTCACCTAACCTACACATCTTTGGATCGTGGGAGGAAACAGAGCACCTGGAGGAAACCCATGCAGACGTGGGGAGAATGTGAAAACTCCACACAGGCTGGAATCGAACCTGGGTCCCTGGCACTGTGAGGCAGCAGTGCTAACCACTGAGCCACTGTGTGGGGATATGTCAGACAGTGGGGTCACAAAACGTGGTTGAATACAATTCTGAAGCTGCTGATGACATACAGGCTTTCATAAATGCCCAATTGTAAACTCCAAGATCTGATCTGTTTCTATACCATTTAGCCCTGTGATAAAGTGATACAAGATGACAGAGGGCATCCTCAGTATGAAGATGGAACTTCATCTCCACAATGACAGAGAAGTAGTCAATGTTACAACACTGTCATGAACATGCACGTATGACAGTAAGGCCAGGGTTAAGTAGCTATTTCCTTGTGTTTATCCTCTCAGCCTCTTCTCCAGATAATATGACAGATGTGCTGTTAAGGTACCATTGAAATACCTTTTGACAGTGAAGTCCTCATCAGAGTACATTGTGCACCCTAGCCATTCTCAGTGCATTTTCCAAGTGTTTTGTAATGTAGAAGCAGATTTTTCACTTAAAGTTGATAGCAAGTTGATTCCTTTCCTATATTTGACCTAATGCTATGAGATTTCATTAGATTCAGAATAAATGTTGAGTACTTCCAGGGTTATTCCCTCCCTAATATGCCAATTTGTCACACAATCTTGTCACACAAAGGAATCGGGGATATTGGCCCTATGATATATTTCTGAGAGTATGAGTATTTGGCTGTGGCTCGATTAGTGTTGGACAGTTCGCCTAATCCGGGCATGTCACCAGATACTAGTGAGGAGAGATTATCAATATCAATACTATCCCTTTCTCACATTCATTTTGGTATGCAGCAAAGAATCGATCAAATGACTATAGGTCTGGAGTCACAGATGGGCCAGAACAGAAAAGGATGGAAGGTTTCCTTCCCTAAATAACATTGATGAACCAGATGAGTTTTAAGATGATCAAATATTTGGGCACCATTATTCAAATTCCAGATTTATTTCATTGATTGAATTTAAATTTTCCAGCTATCACAGTGGGAATTGAACCCATGAGCAGAATTTTGTTTTTTAGGAGTTAACGGGTGGGAGTAAGCTTTAAAGCAGGATGAACCTTAGCAAAGATCCTTAGACAGCACTTTCCAAACCCACGACCACTTCCATCTAGAAGGATAAGGGCAGCAGGGTCTTGGGAACATCACCCTGCAAGTGCCCTCCAAGCCACTCACTATCCTGACTGGGAAATGTATCACCATTCCATAACATTTGCAGGGTCAAACTCCTGTAGTTCCCTCCTTAAGGACATTGTGGGTCAACTTCCAGTGGTTCAAGAAGGCATCTCATCACCACCTTCTCAGGGGCAACTCAGGACAGGCAATAAATGTTGGTCCAGCCAGCAATGTCAAAGTCCAAGCAATGAATTAAAAGTAAATTATTCCATTAAACATATTGTTTTCCTTTGGTCAACAAACGCAGTATTTCACATCAATCCTGATTGGAAACCATATTCCAATTCTTTTAATAATTACTAGCAGTTCACCATGTTCATCCTTATCAGTATGGCCGCTCGTCAGCTACGCTTCATTCTTAACATTGTAAATGTGTAACATCAACAAGCCGAACTGTATGTGACTGAGATATTTCATGAGATGATCCTGATTTTGGCTCCCAAGGTTTTGCCTATGAATATTATTCCAATGGACTGGGATGAGGTAATGACTATCCATAACTTTGCTAATGAATGCAAAACAGGTTCCAACAATAAAGGTAGCAAACCTGACCCTCCTGAAAGGTTCTGAGCAAAACCTCATAGCAAAACCTTAACCTCCTGACAGCAAACTAAATTTTGACTCCTGCCCAATTAATTGTCCCTATCTGGCCTTTGAAAAGACCTGGCTGGGTCCAGAAAATCCCGCCCAATTCCTCAAAAGCATTCTCAGAATCATTAGTTCAATAACACTATGCTATCGTCATGGCTTACAAATTTTAAACAGCCAGCTAGGAAAGAGATTGGCCATTATGAATCCAAAAGGAAATCCTCATGTAGAGGCAAAAGATATGACAGAAGTCTTAAAAATAAGTACTCTGTATCTGTCTTCACAAAGAAAAGGGGTCTTGTGAACATTACAGCAAACAGGAGTGGCAAGTAATAGTTAGGACAGCAAAAGAGGTGTACTCAAAAGATTCGCATTACTTAATGTTGATGAGTCACATCATCCAGGTAGAGTGTGCACAGAAGCAAAGGCCATAATAACAGGCATTGGACATAATTCTTCAATCCTTATTGGATAAATGAGTAATGCTGAAGAACTGGAAGGTCACTAATGTTTTAAGTTTGTTAAATTGTTAGGGCGGTTAGGGATGGACAATAAACATTGGCTTAACTTGCAATGCCACATTCTCTTGAAGGAATAACAGAAACTTGGTCACTGAAGTGTAATATGTTGTACATATGAAATTTTGAACAGTATTTGACAAAGTGCCACATCAGAATCTCAATAAGATGGAAGACAGTGGAATCAAGAAGCAAGTACGGTCATAAAATTTGTTCACTGGCAAGATGCAAACGATTATGCTGGGTTAATGTTTACCGTATTCTAATTGGCTTGCAGTGTCGTTCCCTAAGGATGGGTTATACTTTTCGATTTGTATAAACAATTCAGAGTCAGGTGCAATATTATGAAGTTTGCAAATGATGCAAAACATGGGAAGTAATAGGTGTTGATATGGACGGTCGTAAGCTTTAAGATGGTGAAATGTGCAGAAAATGGAGTTCACTGTGAGAAATGATGCCCTTTGGGCAGATAAAGATGTTATGACACTTTACTCTGAATGGTACTGTTTTGAAAAATAAAAATGGGTTGAGGGATTTTAGTGTTTATATCCACAAATCCTTAAAAGGTGATGTACAGAGTAGCTAAGTTGATCAAAATCTTATGAGTTACTTGGGGTTAGATCAGCCTTTATAAGTTACTGGTTAGCATCACTGTGATATTGTGGACAGTCCCAAATTTCATGAAAAATATAAAATCTTAAAATCTTCATGGGAGGCCTTTAGGATTTTACCAGGAATTATGGATTTAAAAGTTATCAGAGGAGGTTGGGGATAGTTAAATTTTTCTTTGGAACAGAAAAGGTGAAGAGGTATTCCAGATGATAATACTTTCATTCTATCTACTGTGCAAAAACACATTTTCTCCAAAAGTAATAAATTCAAAATCATTGTTAAAGGATCCAGAAGGTCATAAGGAAAAATATTTCACTTTGAAAGTTGTTGGAAACTGGAACGGTCCATCTGAATGAAATTCTCTTTCACAGGTTCTATGGCCAACAATTGTACCAAGTAAGATAATTCATTGGTATTAGAAAGACATGGGCTATTTTTGTAACCAAAGCTAATCAGGCAAATGACCTGACAGTTGCTTACCATCAATGTTTCCAGTCAGCTGCCACTTACGTAGGTTTTCAATAATATTCACAATAATCAAGCACATTAAGACCAGGGACACAGGAAGATCCGAAAATGTTTTGATGTTGGTTAAGCCGGACTGTACCTTTTGAAGAAAGAAATGTAAATCAGCATAAAGCGTTGAAGCAATTGCCAAGCCTTGTGCCTGTAAGACATTTCTTCAATAAATGATGATGTAATCTGTCTGAAATTCTTGATTTAATTGTAATGTTGTCTATAATGTATGGCAGAATATTGTGTAAAATGTACTGCTTTTCTAAAAAGAACAAGCTTTAATGTTTAATCTCCCTTATGTAAAATTACTAATACCTGCCCACAAATAGATCTTGAAAGTTTTTTTCTGAAGCCGTCTAATATGTCACCAAATTTGTGTTGCACAGTTAAGTATGATCGTGTCATCATCAGGTTACATCCAGGAATAATACCCTTCTTAACTTCACTCTCTGTTCCCACTCCCTAATTTTAATAGCTTTATCGATCAAGATGAGATTAGACCATATCAGAGATGAAACCGACAATATTTTGTCTCTTTGGCTCAACACAAACAAATGTAATAGCAAATCTAGCCATGACAATATTGCATACCGTATTATAAATTAGTAACTTCAATGTCCATTAGTCTTCCTCAAAGTGGTGAAACGCAGATTTATTTTATTGAACAGATATATCCTTCAGGAACTGAATATAACACTCCATTTGAGGTCAGACCATTGTTTTTAACATACTAATCTTAACTTCTTTGTTTTTTATTTTATTCCATTTATTAGAATACTCAAGATCCCAAATGCTTTTGTAACTGACATTGCTACCATCTATATTTTGGGCAGGTACCGCTGATCTGGTGTTCGAATTGTAACTTTTATTTCTATAACTTCTCTTTTATTCTCACCATCAAGAAGTATGATGTCACACTTCTCTCCAGTAAATTTCACCTGCCAAATGTCTGTCCTTCCCTCAGTTTGTCTATGTCCTTTAGAAAGAGTCACTATTCTGCTCAAGTTCCTGATTTGTGAGCCATCCACAAATTCTGAAATTGTTGTGTGCACATATATAGGTCATTGATAAAAGTAGAAGCAATAACATCAACTCCTGGGAAAGTCTACAACATCCATCCTCCAATGCAAAAAATAAATGTTCACTAGTACTCAATGTTCTCTGTCACATAATATAAAATTCATAAATTCATATTATAATTTCATATCACCTGCTACTGTATGTTTAATTTTAACTCTGTTGATATTCTGTAATGTGACATTTGATCAAATGCCCTTTGAAAGTTCATATTCACCACATAACCAGGTTACCTTCATCAATTTTCACTATTACCATATCTGAATCTCCTGCAAGGTTAAAACAGACATCAGAGGAAGAAAAAGTCAGCATGCCAGATTGCATCTGTGCAGAGAAATATTTGTTAATTTTTCAGGTCAGTAACACTACATCTAATTCCATGGACCTAAATTGTTAACTCTGTTTCTTTCTCCACTGACACCATCAGATCTGCTGAAGATTTACAGTCTAGCATTGTGTGTTTTTATTTCAGATTTCCAGCATCTATAGTATTTTGCTTTTGTTAGGAGTTAAGTGTGAGTTGCTCTTAACAAATTAGCATTTGCATTTTTAATCCACAGTTATCCAGGAGTGTGTTTATTTTATCCTGAATTATTGTTTCTGAAAAGCTTTCCCACTGAGGTAAGATTGATGTGCCAGTCGTTCCTGATCTTAAGCTTACTTTTTTGAACAAACCTGTAACATTTAAAATTCTCCAGTCCTCTTGCAGACCCATATCGAAAGAGGATTAAAAGATTAAGGCCAATACCTAAACAAATTTCACCCTTATTTCCCTAAGTATCTTTAAACGCATCTGGACCTGGTGATTTATTAATTTTAAGTACAACTTGCCTTTCTAATACCTCTACTTTATCAATTTTAGGTCCATTCATGTCTTGACTACCCCCTCTTCCATTACAATTTGGGCAAAGTACTCGTTTAGTACAACAGCCATACCCATGCTTCCATACCTTCACTTTAAGGTCCCTAATAAGCTCCATTCATCCTTTAATAGCATTTTTACTTTTTAAAATGTGTAAAGAAAACTTCTGAATCCCCTTTCATGTTAGCTGCCAGTCTTTTCTTATTACGTTTTATGCTTTTTTTATTACTTCCCCTCTGAACCTTTTTACATTTAATCTGGTTCTTATAGATTCCACCAGACATCTACTGTGTACACTTATTTTTTACTTCTTCATACTCCCTACCACTTTTTTCATCTAATCCTTGCAACTGTTGACTGCATCTGAACTATCTCCTCCAGAGGCAGCTCATTATTTTGTTGCAGTTTTATTACCAATCTCTGGTTCCAATCTATCTAGCCCAGATATCATAACATTTTGAAGTTTGCCCTCTCCTAATTAATTATTTTTTACTCTAGATTATTCTTGTTGTATTTCATAGCCTTAAGATACCCAAATCTTAAGAATCAATGATCATTGTCCCCAAAACATTCTTCTACTGACATTTGATTCCCCAGAACCAGATCCATAAATGCCTCCTGCCCTATTAGACTGGAAACATACTGCTGTAAAAAAATTCTCTTGAATACACTCTCTCTCTTTGCCCCACCCTGACTGTCGTTATATTCACCTATAGCATTACAACTGTCCTCTTCCATTCTTCTCTTCCCTATTGTATCTAGGAATATTTAGTGCCTGGCCCTGCCTTTGATAAATCTCCATTGTTGCTCCAACATTGTTATTTCCATCTGATGATCTGCATCTACAGCTTACAATGTTATTTACCACAATTACACATCAATGACAAACAAATTTAATTTGCAATTTTCAATTTGTCTAGGAACCCTCCAACCACAAGGGATGAACTCAGATTTCTCCAGGTTCCTCATTTCCCCTCCCCCCACCTTGTCTCAGTCAAATCCCTCGAACTCAGCACCGCCTTCCTAACCTGCAATCTTCTTCCTGACCTCTCCACCCCCACCCCACTCTGGCCTATCACCCTCACCTTGACCTCCTTCCACCTATCACATTTGCAACGCCCCTCCCCCAAGTCCTTACTCCCTACCTTTTATCTTAGCCTGCTGGACACACTTTCCTCATTCCTGAAGAAGGGCTCATGCCCGAAATGTCGATTCTCCTGTTCCTTGGATGCTGCCTGACCTGCTGTGCTTTTCCAGCAACACATTTTCAGCTCTGATCTCCAGCATCTGCAGTCCTCACTTTCTCCTTAATTTGCAATTATCCCATTCTCTCTTACTGCTACTTTGACCCCTTTTAAGAACTTGCCTTTTTTACTAGCTTAATTCTACTTTGTTGTCCTAAATCTCTGTACCCCTTGGTTTCACAGTTTCCTGTTTCCACACCCCGGCAAATTAATTCTACTGGGAGCAGTTTAAACTATCATACCACCCCACTGTGTTCTCTAGGTACAATCTATCTGGCCTAGCCAGGTTGAACGTCTTCCAGGACTGAATCGAATGTCTCAGGAAACCCAAGTCCTCTAGAGGACCATTCCTCCAACCATGAATTCAGCTGTTTTCCTATTTCACTGAGAGAAAGGTTCTGAAGAAATTGGACTTGAAACATGAACTCTGTTTTCTGTCCACAGACGCTGCCAGGCTTGATGTGTTTCTCCAGCAATTCATGTGTTTGCTATGTATTTCTTGAAAGCTGTTGAATTCTAGGTAACAGCACAATATAATGAAAATAATTTAGCATCCATTACCTGAGAGCCAGCAATTATAAACCCAAAGCAAGGTAACGTGGTGAAAATCAAATGCATAAGCATAGCTGGTTGCCTGAAATGCAAATATAAAATCCTCTGAAAAATATTATTGTTTCCAGTATATTGCAAAGAGTAGTTACTGTGTGATAATTGCAATAAATTTTAATGACCTCTTACTGTTAAAAAAGGTAAGACTGCAATTTTAACAAAATTGAATAAAAATTTCTCACAGCACAGCTTTTTAAATTCATCTGCCTAAACTTTCTTAAAGCTTAATATGGAGTAAGATAAACAAAACAAAGTGCATCATAGTATATACTTGATAATGCAAACTTCATTGTACTAGCCCATTATTAGATTTGAACAGGCCTTACTTTCAAAATTGTTAACCTATGATTTTTAAATTTATTTCTATAAAAAAAGTCTATTTTTTTTAAAAGAAAGTGCATTCTTAATCACATTCTTACATTATGTTGAAGCATTCCACTGTTAAATTGCATTAATTATAGATACGCAGCAACACAACTGCCAATTTTCTCACAGAAGATTAAATGATGAACCAGCTTTTCATTGAACAACTCAGACTATAACACAGACCCATAATTTAAAGTTTAGTATCGAGCTGGATAACTTATATGGTAAAAGTGTCCATAATTAAAACAACAAAGAACATTGTCTGGAAAATCTCAGCAGGTCTGGCAGCATCTGTACGGAGAGAAAAGAGCTAATGTTTCGAGTCTAATTTACCCTTTATCAAAGCTGTGACAAAGGATCAGTTAGACTCGAAATGTCAGCTCTTTTCTCTCCGTACAGATGCTGCCAGACCTGCTGAGATTTTCCAGCATCTTCTCTTTTAGTTTCAGATTCCAGCATCCGCAGTAATTTGCTTTTATAAAGAACATTGTCTTCTTAGTTAATATCAAGATGAAACATTCTAGGATAGTGATTACGTGGTGAAGGTATACACCAAAATTTGTCTTATCTTTTGCAAAGAACAAACCTAACTAGTAACCTCAACAGCAAAACAAAATCTAAGATGGTGCAGAAAAAGAAAGTACTGAAATTAAAACTTTTAACTTCATACGAACCTATTGTTTTCACTCTGGACTCAGAACTGGGTTATTTTAATAGTGAGCAGAATAATAAAACATTCATCCCACTAATGGGGATTTAAACCTATGTCCAGAAGTGAAAGACCATAAGGCTCTGAGGAAGGGTCATCGGACCCAAAACATTAACTTTGATTTCTCTTTGCTGCCTGACCTGCTGAGCTTTTCCACCAACTTCTGTTTTTGTTTCTAATTTACAGCATCTGCAGTTCTTTCTTTTTTATATAAGATTCCCATCCATTTGACTAACAAACACTTCAGAGGAAACCAAATATGTTGGCAAGATTCAGATGGTGAGTTCCCTGTGAATTTGCCTTTCATTATTATTTATGGAATGGATAATGCAATAAATACCAAATATTTTCTTAAAATGCATGTCATACATTTTGAATACAGTGATTTCCAAACACATACCATTCTTTCACTTTGGACAGAATGCGCTTCTTGAACATCAGAAACTTCACTGGAACCCAAACAATCAAAGATACACATGCAACATAAGCCACTGAACAAGCCAATATGAGTTGATATGATTTTAAGTCCACTGGTTTATCTTTTGACATGACAATGGAGGCAAACCGCTCTGCAACAACAATTGTTGGAACACACAGAGCAGCAAACTGAAGGACTTCAAATACAAAAAACTTGATTTTCTTGCCTGAAATCATTTCTTTATCGTGAATTCCACTCAGCTGTAATAATTGCACACTACTTGTGCCACTTCCTCATACTCTGCCTTTGGTTTAACTGCTTAAGACTATGACAACAATAGGCTAAATATAGATTTTTATTGCCCCTTGACTTGAAGATGTAATTTTCTGCATCATAAAAAGGTTATTGAATAACTTAAATTGGCAGCTAGTCTTTGAAAGTTTCACAGTAAAATTCAAAGTTTTTAAATTATACATCATGTAAATAATTGTTTTAAGGTAAACAGTTTTTGGCACCATAGTGTTCAGGAAAATAAAATGACAACCTGATATTAGATGTCAGAAAAGTTGATAAGTCTCCAAAGATAGAGTCCCCCATTCTCATAAATAAAAGTCAGTGGACCCAATTTAAATACTTCAATGAATGATGATTTTAAGGGGGGGTCCAAAATGTGAATGTATGAATTAAGAGCAGGAGTGGGTCACTCAGCATTCAAAAAGGTCATGGCTAGTCTGCTTACATCTCATTCCTTGCTGCATGCACCAGGTTTGAATTATTAATTTCATTGCTGTTTTCTTTTACCTAAAATATTTCATAACTAAAACCATACTTTACTGCATATTAAATTATATCCTTATTGATTATGGATTATGATCAGAAATGTATAACTTTGAAACCAATTTTTTGGGGATTGAGTGTCAACTTGGAAAACAGTCTATTCAAATCTTTTACTGTCACAATATAATTGGAGGTGATTTTCTGACTTAGAGGAATTGGGAAATTTAAAAATTATGGGGAATCATCAAAAACACATGAGGCCACTTAGCCATTCATTTTTGTGCTGGCTGTCTGCCAGCTAACCCCACTCCCCTGCCATTTTCCCATAGCCCTGTACATTTTCTGTTTGGATGATTATTTTATTTCTTTGAATGTACCATACACTGAGGTGTTCTCCAGTCCTTGACACTTCCAATGGGAGCAGGTTCTTCTTATCTACATTGTCCAGACACATTTGAAACTAAATGCCACGACTAAATATTCTCTCAACCTTCACTTCACTGATGAGTTCTGCACTCTCTCCATTCCTTTCACATTCTTCTAAAAGTGTAGTATCCAGCATGCAACACAATATTTCAGTTGAGTTCAAACACGTTTTAACCACTTTCACAATCCATCCTTCAATTATTTCTGCACCTATACCTCTAGATCTGTTTCCCTGCACCCCTTTTACAAAATTATTCTTGAGAAAATATCAGCCCATGCTCTCCTGATCAAAATGTGTCACTTTCTGCTGCTCTGTGTTAAATTGCATTAGCCCATTCCACAGCTGCCAATACCCTCTCAGTGTCACTGACTGACCTCCTCACAGTTCAAAAATCATGTTGAAAATGCTTACTATTCTTATTCTTACTATTCTTTGGATATCTTTGTTTGAGGACCATGTATGGCTTTAAGTTTGATTTGTGTTTCTATATTGTGTGCATTTAGAAGGCGAGACATGGGGTCAAGTTTTCCCATTTTATCAGTGTTTTTTATCAATGAGATTAATGGTAAGTAGCCTATCAAGGCCCATGTTGAGTTTTCTTAAGCAGTCTTCTGCTCTTCAGCTCATTAATTCTGTTACTGGCTTCTAGACCACCCAGCTCCTGAAATCGTGCATCAAAATGGATGGAAGTGCTCACTGCTACCAAGACTTCGCAATATTTACATCACTGCCGCCATATTTCACGCCCAGCTCAACAGCTTTTCAGACATTGCAAGCCAAGAACTGTCCTTCATACTGTAGTCCTGCACTGTTAACCTGAAGGACATAGTCCAAAAGGCAAGTTAGCTCTTTGCTATGTCAACAGAAACCTGGAGGTGCTAGTAAATGGGCTGTCAAAAGAAGAGCAGTCCTCTCGCCTGCCACCCAGCAAAGGAGGCCACTCCAAAGGAGCGACAACCAGCCCAGATCAACTGAGCAGCTTTGTTCAGTGCTGTGTCCCAGGTTAAAAGGAATGCTTAGCAGCAGAAGTTAAATGACCTTCTATGCTTCACAAGGCTGAGTACCACCATTTTCATTCAGTTACCTCACCCACAAAAGACCAGCACTCACTCTAACCCTGCCACCGTACAGGCCTCTCACCATGGCTCTTGCTCTATGATCCTCACTGCTGCATACATCATGTCCACTCAATTCTCTTACCAACTTCATCTTCTCAAACTTCTCTTCCCCAATGTGTTTCCTCCTCCCTCATCACATTTCCTACTCCTGCATCACTATTAAAACCTCTCCCAATGACTTCCATAACACCCAATCCCTCTATTTGTCTTCTGACATGATAAAATATCTCACAACATTGCAAAAAGAATAAGCTTTCAATGAAATTTAATTTGACGTCACAAATGACATCACACAATGCATGATCAATATAAGTGCTCTCAGCAGAGCCTCGTATTCAAAAATCATATTCTGCTGCTAAAGAGAATAACGGTAACTTACTTCACCAACTCTGCATGTGGTGCCGGCCACTTTGTGGAATTAGTGCAATTAATGACTTTGAATCGAAGATGCCAAGGCTTCGACTTTGAAGCCTGATTGGGGAAATATAGCTCCAGTTGAGACACAGGATGATCCCACCCATCCCATTCTTCACATTCCCTTTTGTGTTCCAGTCCTTGCATCCACGGTGACCTTCTAGCCCCACTATTCCCATCATCCCTCTTTATATAACATTTATTGTCCCCATTTTACCCAGTAAACCCATTGTAAAGCCCTGGGTGACCATTCACTTTGTTTATGTTGAGGCCAGAGTGATTCTCACTTGTGAAACTCCTCTCCCACAGCAGCTTCCTGTCCCCACCAGTGATCTAAGAGATCCTGTCCTGTTGTCTTGAATTGCCTCTTTCAAACTCATCCTTCCTTTTGTGACCCAGTCAAATGAATCCCAACCCCAGACTTGAGCCTCCCACTTTCTGCATGGGCTGTCCCTAATAGCATTCATTCCCAAAAACTGACTGTGGGCTATCTCCCATACGAACTTGGGAGGACAGTCCCAAATGAGCATGGCCCAACTCTGGATTGATGTTCCCATAACATCCCAACTAAAGTAGCCGTAAATGCTGGACTGAATGCACTAAATCTGCAGGACTGACTGCAGCTCAATCCCTGGACTCCAGTAAGACCAAGATTCTGTGACCTGGCCAACCACATGGACTGAGATCGGACCAGCTCCTTGAGTGTGGCAGCACTCACTGACTCAGCATAGTGGAGTGAAGGGGCACAAGAACTGGGCCACTTTGTCTTTCAGTCATGGTGATTTGGTTAAAGCAAGATACAGTATAATGGCTACATAAACTGCTGGGATATGTCACAATTGTGACATTGACATAGCACAATGTTGTACAGCAACATAAGACCAGAAGACATAGGAGCAGAATCAGGCCTTTCAGCCCATCGAGGTGGCTCTGCTATTTGATCATGGCTGATATGTTTCTCACCCCCACTCTGCCTTGTCCCTGTAACCATTGATCCCTTACCAATCAACAACCTAACTATTTCAATCTTAACTCTTGTGGTTCTGTTCACCGAGCTGGGAATTTGTGTTGCAGACGTTTTGTCCCCTGTCTAGGTGACATCCTCAGCACTGGGAGCCTCCTGTAAAGCGCTTCTGTGATGTTTCTTCCAGCATTTGTAGTGGTTTGACTGCTGCGTCCGGTTGTCAGTTCCAGCTGTCCGCTGCAGTGGCCGGTATATTGGGTCCAGGTCGATGTGTTTGTTGATAGAATCTGTAGATGAGTGCCACGCCTCTAGGAATTCCCTGGCTGTTCTCTGTTTGGCTTGTCCTATAATAGTAGGACTCATAGCAGAAGCTGTAATGCAAAGATTAGAACAAACAGTCTTACCGCAAATTCAACCCAAACTCTGGGTCAGATATGTAGATGACACCTTTGTAATCATTAAAAACATAGAAATAGAAAACACACACTGGATCATCAATGCCACACTCACAGGAATCCGATTCACTAGAGAGGAAGAAAAGGACAACCAACTCCCATTCCTAGACGTGATGGTACAGAGAACACCGAACGGAGAATTCACCACAGAGGTTTACAGGAAAGCCACACACACAGACCAAGTCCTGAACTACGAAAGCAACCACCCCAACACACACAAAAGAAGTTGCATCAAGACACTATTCAAAAGGGCCACAACACACTGCAGCACACCAGAACTGCAAAAAGAGGATAAAGAAAACCTCTACAATGTATTCACCAAAAACGGATAGCCCCGCAATTTCATCAGCAGATGCCTAAGGGAAAGACACAGAATGAGGACATGCCACAACCTAAAGGACTAGCCACACTACCATACATCAGGAACATTTCTGGACTGACAGCCAGACTACTGTGACCACTAGGACTCATAACAGCACACAAACCAACAGCCACGCTCATACAACAACTCACCAGGACAAAGGACCTGATACCCAACATGAGCAAAACCAACGTAGTGTACAAAATCCCATGCAAGGACTGCATGAAACACTACATAGGACAAACAGGAAGACAGCTAACGATCCGTATCCATGAACACCAACTAGCCACGAAATGACAAGACCAGCTATCCTTAGTAGCCACACACACAGATGACAAGCAACATGAGTTTGACTGGGACAACACTACTATTATAGGACAAGCCAAACAGAGAACAGCCAGGGAATTCCTAGAGGCATGGCACTCATCCACAGATTCTATCAACAAACACATCGACCTGGACCCAATATACCAGCCACTGCAGCGGACAGCTGGAACTGACAACCGGAAGCGGCAGAGACAAACCACTATAAATGCCGGAGGAAACATCACAGAAGCGCTTCACAGGAGGCTTCCAAGCACTGAGGATGTCACCTAGACAGGGGACGAAACATCTGTAACACAAATTCCCAGCTCGGCGAACAGAACCACAACAACGAGCACCCGAACTACAAATCTTCTCACAAACTTTGAAGTCTTAACTATACTCAATGACTTTGTCTCCTCAGCCTTCTGAAGCAATGAGTTCCACAGATTAATTACCCTCTGGTTGAAGAAATCCCTCCTCTCAGTTCTAAAGAGTCATCCCATCACCAGATGGATCACAATGATAATGTAAATACTATTGCAAAGTCAATACAGTAAAAAAGGTGTCTTCATGACTGGAGGACACAATAAGAGGATTGGACGAGCACATTACAAAAATTGACTTGTTAAATGGATATTAGCAAGTTCCATTGACTACTGCAACGAAAGAAATATCAACTTTTGTAACTGTGGATATACATTAACAATGTAACGGTCATGCTGTTTGAAATGAAAAGTGCCCAAGCAAGTTTTTCAACAAATAACTAACAAGGTTATCAAAAGATGATGCACATGTTGATGAGTTGGTTATTTTCAGTTAAGCCTGGGACAGAACACTTACAACGCATAAACAAACCATTTGATTGGTTACAAAGAGGAACGATTGCCTTAAATTTTTCTAACAATAAATTTACCAAAGGAAAGACTACTTCTTTGGGTCATAGTGTGGACGTGGAGAAACAAAAATAAAGGCAATCTCTGAGTTTCTGGTGCCTAACACAGAACAAGAAAATTTGTGGTACATCGGCATGAATGGAATTTATTGAAAGCTTGTTACAAATTTCAATACTGCATTTGTATTGATATTTGCATGCTGTTACTTTGAGTAAATCCACATGCGGCTTTCTCCACTAATAGGTTGCTGACCTCAAACCAAAAAGATCAACCTTATCAATATGTAATGGGCGTTAGTGCTGGTGTGATGCCAGGTATGTTGACCATACATCCCAATGACTGATGACAGTATCAAACAACCCAGTAGTTGACCATTCACAGCAGATAGTATGCTAATCATGCTCAACTAGCCGATGCTTGCAAGCCAGTGGGGACGGTCAATCTCTGCAGTATTCCCATGATAACACCCTGTCAAATCAGAGTCTATCCACTTGGTCTGAGAACAAAGAATGACAGTTAATTGTTCTAGCCACACTTCCATGCTAATGATGGCTAAAGCAATCAGCACCTCCTTGTCATGCTGAATAACTGGTATCTCTTTTTCAAAGTCCAGCTCTTGTGTTTTATTCCTGATGAGTGCAAGACAAAAGCCTAATCTTCCTGTCTCATTTTAGCAATGATTACATTCTTGCCAACCAAGCACTTTCTTAAAAAATTACTGGATTCTGTGCATTTCTCAACTTGCCTCAGATGATCCGAAGTATTCATACCCATTCTGGAGAGGGTAATTCTGTACATGTGAGCAACTAAAGTACATTTTGAGATATCTGCCGAGAATGAGCTCCAGGGAATGTGCATTTGGCTTGGATTACATCTCTTAATGACTCACTACATGGAGAGGTTTTTGAACAATGCAGTCACAAGTAAAGAAGGTTAAAGCTCATGTTCAGCATGTAGTCCAATATTAAGCTCTCTGCCCAGGCTTAAGGATAAAATTGAAACTCATCAAGCCTTTATTAGCTGCTGGCAAGGGGAAACCTGTGTTTTGAGTAGAAATGTAAGATTATGTAAAAGAGCAGAATTTGAATTGAGCTAAATATTACTTGAGTAACTTTGTGCAATGAACAAAAATATATAATTGGACATAATAAGGAAATGTTTTGGATATTCATGTACTATCATTTTCACATAGCTGAAATTGTGTTGATGAGAAACTTCAGACTCATAGTCCAAACTATATCTGCTTTTAATTCCACAAGTTATTGTTTTATAATGGAGGGAATAATAAATATGGGTGTGGAATTGAAACTGAGATAAGATGAGGATCATATTCAACTTGCTTCTGTGTACATGTATTGCTTCTAGGAGATGTGTATTTACTTCAATTAGTTACAAATAAACATTTTAAAAGGCCATGTGATGGGACTTATCTCCATCTATTTTTCATAATAAAACTCTTGAGCTTTCTTACCAAGTAGTTTTGCACGTATCTCATGGTACATACAAACAGTTGTTCTTTATAATAAATCATTAATGGTTATATGACATCTTTTTTTATTGATAGATCAGAATGATACTTAAAATGAACTGTCAGACAATATGGTGGGTAGATACAATTATAATATTTAAAAGACTTCGTGGACAGGTACATTAAAAAAAAAGGTGTGGAGGAATATGGGTCAAATGCAGACAAATGAGACGAGTTTAGTTTAGGATACTTGGTTAGTGCAGACGTGTTAGACCGAAGAGTCTGTTTTTGTACTGTATGACGCTAAATGAGATTAAAAAGGAAACAAAAAATCTTCAACCAATATCAGAACAACAAATTCTTTAGAAAGTTTGTTTTGAAAACTCCAGGGTTTCGCAGAAAGCAGTTTCTTGGAAAACAGTAATACCTGCTTCTTGTTTAAAAATATATACTTCACTCGTTTTCTTTCATTTAAAAATAAGTAGGAGAAGTAGGTTGAAAATCAAGGCAAAATTGTTACTTGTAGTCTTTTGATGTATTAATCAGGTAAATAAACACAAATGACTCCAACCAACTTTTGACCAACTGATAAATTACTTTTTAAGAATTTACATTACTGCCACTTGTAGAGTCAACTACTAACACATAGCTACTCAGAACATCAAGAGCAGCAACTTGCACATCAATCAGTGTTTTAAAAAAAGCCAGGGACAATGAAACTGTCATGTGATTGTAGTTTATGATGAGGGTTTTTATCTTTCCAATGTTTAGGTAAAATACAGATCATCAAAAACTTGATGTAAGACAAGCAAGATGAAAACACTGTGGCAGTAGAGATGGAGTTATGAAAGAAAAGTAGGAGTTACCTTTTGTTGCCTTGTTAAAGTCCATGGAAATAAAAAAGGACAACAGCATCTTAGATACCAAGTTGGTTGAATGATGGGAAACTGAAATAATGGTGAATGATTAATCATTAGATTGTAGGAAGGTATTCGGAGAATGTTTCTTAATCAAAATAAAAGCTGACGCAGATATGTATAGGGTAGGTTTTCTGCATGACTGCAAACTTTGGAAGTATTGTTTATGTTCCCAGCTGATGGTAATACTGGATAAGTCAAAAGAAGTCATAACTTGAAAGGTTAACTCTGCTTCTCTCTCCACAGATGCAACCAGATCTGCTGAGTTTCTCCATCACGGTTTTTTTAAAAACCATAATGTGGAGCTGCTGTTGTTGGACTGGGGTGGACAACGTCAGAATTCACAAGACACCAGATTATACTCCAACAGATTTATTTGAAATCACAAGCTTTCGGAGCACTGCTCCTTCATCTGAAGGGACTGCACTCTGAAAGCTTCTGATTTCAAATAAACCTGTTGGACGATAACCTGGTGTCATTTGCTTTGACTTTTAGTTTTAAACAGGTGTGAAATCCAATTGGTTCAATCTTAGGGTTTATTGATCCTGTTTGTTTACCATGATTGTCTTGTCAATATGTTCAGTAAATAACAATGCCAAATGTACTTCTAACAAAAGAACATAAAATTTTATTAAACACAGAAGAATACCAACTATATTAAAAAAGAACTAGGTGTGATACTCGCATAACTAATACAAATATTAACAAACTTCTTAACTTATCCAAAGTGTACTTACCTTAGCAAATATTGAAAAAATGGTTAATTAAACTAATTCTTGGGAAAAGGTATTGTCGTAAGAGGACATATTAAGTCAACTGTTCCTATATTCTCTGGAGTTTAGGAGAATCAGACGTGATCCTATTCAAGTGTATAAAGCCTTTAACAAGAATTAGTAAAGTGCAGGATACTTCCCATGGCTAGTGCTTAAAACAAAGGAACATGGTCAGAAACAGAAGAAGGGGCAGGCATTTTAGGACTGAAATGAAGAGAAACTCAAAGGGTGCTGAATTGGTAGAATACCCAGCACCACAGGATAGTTTAGGCTCAGTAATTCAGTACATTAATGATGAAGATTGATACATTTCTACATCTTCAAATCATCAAGGGATACAGGGATAGTACAGGAGACTCGTGTTGGAGGAAGAATCAGGTACAGTCTCATTGAATGGCAGAGTGTGCTCGAAGGACTGAATAGTTGATTCCTGATGAAGGACTCGTGCCTGAAACTTGGATTCTCCTGCTCCTTGGATGCTGCCTGACCTGCTGTGCTTTTCCAGCACCCCACTCTTGATTCTGATCTCCAGCATCTGCAGTCCTCCCTTTCTCCTGCTTGATTCCTACACCCATTTCTTATGCACTAAGTTTAAATACTTTTGGCTTTTCTGCTTAAGCTTGAGCAAAATCACTTAAAATACCACATTTTAAACACAAGTCAGTCACAAAATCCTATGATTAAGGACATATTCAAGAAGTCAGAAATATGATCCTGTTTATTCACTCCAAAGCAGACTTTTCCAATCATCACACCTGCAAAAGCAGAACATTCCAGCACACATACAGAATAAGTTTTATAAGTTAATGCTACTAGTCACAGAAACAGGGAAGAAAATGTTGGCCTATAATTTAAAAGGAAACAGGCTAACATTACTTAGGTTACTTGTATCGATTGAGAAATCAGCACTGAACTACTGAGATATGACAAAGACATCAACTATAGTGGGTTTTCTTTGTAGAACAGGGGTTAAGAACAGATGTCTTGTCAAGGAGCTTAGCAGGGGACAGTGGACAAAATGGTTCAAATTGCTCCATGGCATCTACCCTGCCCATCACTGTAATCTCTTCAAATACTACAACCCTTCAAGAGCTTGGTGCTCTCTCAATTACAATAATTTGCACTTCCCAATTTGAACAGCTGTGTCATAGACAGCAGTGACTTTATCTAGCTGAGCCCTAAGCTTTCGAACCTCCTCCACAAACTGGTCTAGACATCTCTCCTTCAAAACACTCAATACCTCCCATCTTCACCAAATATATGGTTCCCTGCCCTGATTTCTCCTTACATGGATCATTGTCAAATGCTTGGTAATTCTTCTATTAAGTATTAGAGAATGATTTAAATTTTTAAACATGTATATAAATGGTATATAATTGTAGATCTCATTACTGACTGCAAAAGAATGCAGAGATTTTGTTGAACTTTTAAACCTGCCACTGTCCAAGTATCAAGTTAAAAACCACACAACACTAGGTTATAGTCCAACAGGTTTAATTGGAAGCACACTAGGTTTCGGAGCGATGCTCCTTCATCAGGTGGTAGTGGAGGGCTCAATCCTAACACACAGAATTTATAGCAAAAATTTACAGTGTGATGTAACTGAAATTATACATTGAAAATTTGATTGTCTGTTAAGCCTTTCATCTGTTAGAATACAGTGACAGTTTCACTTCTTTCATGTGTAAATCATAAAACCTTTTTTCAAAAAAAGTTGCATTCTCGGGTTAGCTGTTGACAATGGTGATAGCTAGACAATATGTTGAAGGTATTGGCCCCCTGTGTTCTCTGTCTATGCCATGATGTTTAGATTGATTCTAATCTAAAAAGTGAGATAACGGAGTTTTACATAAATTCATGCAGTTTTTGAGCTCAGAGTTCTACATGAATGCATGCAGTTTTTGAGCAAAGTACAATATAACCCTGCTTTACTCAAAAACTGCATGCATTCATGTAGAACTCTGAGCTTAAAAACTGCTTGAATTTATGTAAAACTCCGTTATCTCACTTTTTAGATTAGAATCAATCTAAACATCATGGCATAGACAGAGAACACAGGGGGCCAACACCTTCAACATATTGTCTAGCTATCACCATTGTCAACAGCTAACCTGAGAATGCAACATTTTTTAAAAAAGGTTTTGCGATTTACACATGAAAGAAGTGAAACTATCACTGTATTCTAACAGATGAAAGGCTTAACAGACAATCAAATTTTCAATGTATAATTTCAGTTACATCACACTGTAAATTTTTGCTATAAATTCTGTGTGTTAGGATTGAGCCCTCCACTACCACCTGATGAAGGAGCGTCGCTCCGAAACCTAGTGTGCTTCCAATTAAACCTGTTGGACTATAACCTAGCGTTGTGTGATTTTTAACTTTGTACACCCCAGTTCCAACACCGGCATCTCCAAATCACAAATATCAAGTGTTAGCCTTGATGTCAGATTTCCTCCTTCCTCTTTCCAGTGTAAGTGCAGAGGCCAGGCAGATCATACTATATACTGGATTAGTGGTGCTGGAAGAGCACAGCAGTTCAGGCAGCATCCAACGAGCAGCGAAATCGACGTTTCGGACAAAAGCCCTTCATCAGGAATAAAAAACCTTAGATCATACTATATGCCGCAGTCATTTTTGAGAGCAGTTTCGTTTATAACTTAGCAAAATTATTGAGATGTTGATTAAATAAGGAAGGTTCATAGTGCAAGAGAAAGCTCTAGTTGCTTCCAATGTGGACTCAAAGAAGATAAACACACCAGATAAGAAACTACAATAAGAATATCTTTACAATGAATACAGCAAGTCAAGGAAGCTACTCCAGTACAGCTACAACACTGGAATCTTGATTAGATTAGATTACTTACAGTGTGGAAATTGGCCCTTCAGCCCAACAAGTCCACACTGACCCGCCACCCGCCCAGACCCATTCCCTTACATTTACCTCTTCACCTAATGCTACGGGCAATTTAGCCTGGCCAATTTACCTAACCTGCACATTTTTTTTTGGATTGTGGGAGGAAACTGGAGCACCCGGAGGACACCCATGCAGACACGGGGAGAATGTGCAAACTCCACACAGGGAGTCACCTGAGGCGGGAACTGAACCCAGGTCTCTGGCACTATGAGGCAGCAGTGCTAACCACTGTGCCGCCGTGCCACCCACAATTACCTAGGTACATCCTGTACAGTAAAAGCAGGCCAAACCCAGCCAATTACCACCCTATCAGTGAAGATATGGAAGGAGTCATCAACAGCACTATCAAATTAATCACCAATACAAACTCAAGGGCACCCAGTTTAGGTCCCATCAGGGCCACTCAGCTCCTGACCTCATTACAGCCTTAGTTCAAACATAGACAAACGAGTTGAGTTCCAGAGATGAAGGGAGAGTGTCCATCCTTGACATCAAGGCTTCATTCAACCAATTGTGGCATTAAGGTCACCGAGCAAAACTGGAATCAGTGGGAATCAAGGGAAAGATTCTCCATTGGTTGGAGACACACCTGGTACAATGGAGAATTATTGTGGTTGCTGGCGTTCAGTCACCTCAACATGAGGACATCTCCACCTGAGTTCCTTGGTGCAGTGTCTGAGGCCCAACTATCTTCATCTGCCTCATCAATGACCTTCCCTCCATTGTAAACATCAAAAGTGACAATATTTGCCAATGAATGCACAATGTTCAGCACTATTCGAGACTCCTGAAACAGTACATGTTCCAATGCATCAAGACTGGGACAATATCCAGGCTTGTGCAAGTAACATTTATGTCACACAAATGCCAGGAAATGACCCTTTCTATTCCTAATGAAGAGCTTATGCTCAAAACGTCAACTCTCCTGCTCCTCGGATGCTGCCTGACTGGATGCGCTTTTCTGGCACCATACGTTTTGACTCTGATCTCCAGCATGTGTAGTCTCACTTTCTCCCATCTCTAATAAGACAGAGACAATGTAACCACTATCCTTTGATATTAAATGATGAACAATCACTCAATCTCCCACTATAAACATCCCGGGAGCTACCATTGATCAGAAATTGAGCTCGCCCAAATACTCTCCTCCTGACCCCCACAAAGCCTGTCCACTATCCACAGTCACAACTCAGGAGTACAGCACAATATTCTGCACTTGTTTGCATGAGTGCATCTCCAACAATGCTCAAGAAGCTCAATTCCATCCAGGACAATGCAGACCACTTGATTGACACCACATCTACAAACATTCAGCCCCTTTACCACTGATACTTACTAGCAGGAGAGTGCATCATCTACAAGATGCACTACAGAAATTCAACAAGGCTCCTTCACCAAACCTATGACTACTTCCATCTAGAAGAACAAGAGAAGATAAATAGGAATACCATCGCCTGCAAGTTCTCCTCCAATGACTCATCAAAAGTGACTCAGAGGGTGATTGAGAATAATCATTGAGAATAATCAAGGCTGAGATAGGTAGATTTTTAATCAGTAAGAAAGTCAAGGGTTATGGAAAAACAATGGGAGAGTTTAAGGGTGACTGAGGATTCTATCTGCAATAAATGTCATTGGTGGTGAATCTTATCAGATCAAACAGATTGTTGGAGTGACAGTTAGAGGCAATGAGGAATTTACAAGAGTTAGGAGGTGTGATGGTTGGCAGGTTGATGGAAGGGAGAAAAACCGCAGATACAGTCAGGTAGATGGGTTAACTCCAAGAAAGGTAGGAGAGGTAGGCGGGTTTACATGAATTTGGAAAGGCAAAGACTGATTAGGGATAGTCAACGTGGCTTTGTGCGTGGGAAATCATGTCTCACAAACTTCATTTAAGTTTTCTGAAAAAGTAACAAAAAAAGATTGATGAGGGCAGAGTGGTGGACATGATCTATATGGACTTCAGTAAGGCATTCGACAAGGTTCCCCCTGGGACAATGGTTAGCAAGGTTAGATCTCATGGAATACAGGGAGAACTAGCCATTTGGTAACAGAACTGGCTTGAAGTAGAAGAGAGAGGGTGGTGGTTGAGGGTTGTTTTTCAGACTGGAGGCCTGTGACCAGTGAAGTGCCACAAGGATTGGTGCCAGGTCCACTGTTTTTTGTCATTTATATAAATGATTTGGATATGAACACAGGAGGTATATTTAGTAACTTTGCAGACGACACCAAAATTGAAGGTGTAGTGGACAGCAAAGAAGTTTACCTCAGATTACAACAGGATCTTGATCAGATGGGCCAATAGGCTGAGAAGTGGCAGATGGAGTTTAATTCAGATAAATGCGAGGTGCTGCATTTTGGGAAAGCAAATCTTAGCAGGACTTATACACGTAATGATAAGGTCCTAGGGAGTGTTGGTGAACAAAGAGACCTTGGAGTGCAGGTTCATAGCTCCTTGAAAGTAGAGTCGCAGGATAGTGAAGAAGGCATCTGTTATGTTTTCCTTTATTGATCAGAGCCTTGAGTACAGCAGTTAGGAGGTCATGTTGCAGCTGTACAGGATGTTGATTAGGCCACTTTTGGAATATTGCGTGCAATTCTGGTCTCCTTCCTATTGGAAGGATGTTGTGAAACTTGAAAGAGTTCAGAAAATATTTACAAAGGTGCTGCCAGGGTTGGAGGATTTGAGCTACAGGGAGAGGCTGAATAGGCTGGGGCTGTTTTCCCTGGAGCATCAGAGGCTGAGGGGTGACATCATAGAGGTTTATAAAATCATGAGAGGCATGGATAGGATAAATAGACAAAGTCTTTTCCCTTGGGTGGGGGAATCCAGGACTAGAGGCCAGAGGTTTAGGGTGAGAGGGGAAAGATATAAAAGGGACCTAAGGGGCTACCTTTTCACACAGAGTGGAATGTGTCTGGAATTAGCTGCCAGAGAAAGTGGTGGAGGCTGGGACAATTGCAACATTTAAGAGGCATTTGGATGGGTATATGAATAGGAAGGGTTTGGAGGGATTTGGGCTGGGTGCTGGCAGGTGGGACTAGATTAGGTTGGGATATCTGGTCGGCATGGACGAGTTGGTCCGAAGGGTCTATTTCTGTGCTGTACATCTCTATGATTCTATGACATGAAAGTGAAGTTGGGGATATCAGACCAGCCATGATCTCATTGAATGGTGGAGCAGATTTGATGGAGAAAGTAGCCTACTTCTGCTCCTATGTCTTAGGATATTAATTCAAGAATTTCAGTATAATTCCTATTTTGGAGAAATGGTGCCATTGCAGTAATGTCATTGGATTAGTAATCCAGAGGCACAGGCCAATGGACATGTCTTCAAATTCCACATGGTAAGAGATCGAATTTAAATTGAATGAGTAACACTCGAGTTTAAAAACAGCTAGTCTCAGTGTTGACAGTTACAATTATTGTTAAAAACCCATTTAGTTATTTAATGTCTTTTAGAAGAGCAATCTTACAGTCCTTATCAGTCTTGCCTCAATGCAACTGCAGGCACAAAGTAATGTGATTGAATCTTAATGCCCTCTGAAAAAGCCATTAGGAATGATAGTAAATGTTGGCTATTCAGACAATTCTATGACACACCGATGGTAATATTATAGAATCCCTACCTTGACGCAGCCCTTACCCTATTGCTGTAAACTTGCATTTTGCATGACTAATCACCCAGCCTGCACAATCCCTGACACTATGGGCAATTTAGCACAGCTGATCTTCAGCAGCTCAAGAAAAGCCCACTTACAACTGTGAAACGAGAATACTGGTGGAATTTTAGATGAAAGACAAATAAATTATACAGTGGAAACATTTTATCAGCATTGTAATCTTCAACTTCATGAGATTCATGAAGTTCGTGTTTTTTTAAAAACTGAATAGGAACCTTAAACTGAACCTATAAACAGACTAAAAATTGTGTAATTCCATTTTTTGACAAATTGTGCAAGAGTAAAATTGATGAGAAATAAAATGGGAGACTACCACTTGTCATTAAAATCTTAAATTTGAGCTTGTGCCATCTGGGTCAGTTATTAAGTGAATTTTGTCAATGCTAATATAGTATGCAAGAGAGTTTCAAAAAAGTTAGTTTCAAAATATGAGGAAATCTCACTCAAGATATTCAATTTAGAGGAAGGAGTTGCAGATGAACTAATGTGTACTTACTAATACATTTGAAAATCTCAGTGCATCCGAGAACACACTACAGTCAATGACTATTTTGATGTTGCCAGAGGCAAGCAATTAATTTTCAGACAGCAAGACTCCATAAACGGAATTGAGATAAATGGCCAGATAATCTGTTTTAGTAATGTTGACTAGAACATGGTGCAAAATTTGCACTTCTCTATAAAATAGCACGGGATCTTTCCTGTCCATTTGTTCAGGCACAGAGGGTCTTGGCTTAACCTTTCATTCAAAAGATGTCATTCTCAATACTGCAGCACTCCTCCGTATTGGGCACTGGAGGTCTGCTCTAGGACATGCTGCATCCCTAGCCAAGTTGATCCACGATAGCTACAACATTGGCATCTACAACAGAAGCTTTTCAGCCCATCTAAACTGCTCTGTTACTCAATGGAATCTTGGCTGATTTGTTAATTCTCAATTTCAATGTTCTGCCTTTTCTCCATAACCCTTGATTCCTTTACTGATTATAAATCCATCTTAGCCTTGAATATACTTAATGACACAGAATGATAGCCCTCCAAGATGAAGATTCCACAGATTCACGAACCTCAAGAGAAGAAATTACTCCTCGGTCTTAAATGTGAAACCCTTAATTCTGAGATCATGTCCTCTGATCCCATATTCTCTCACAATCTTTCTGCAATTACCCCTTCGGGTCCCTCAACAATCTTGTATATTCCAAGAAGGTTGCCCCTCATTTTTCGAAATTCCAGCAAATACAGGACCAATTTGCCTAATCTACTAAACCTCTCCTTGTAAGGATGGTATTAGAACATAGAACAATACAGCACAGAACAGGCCCTTCGGCCCACGATGTTGTGCCGAACTTCTATCCTAGATTAAGCACCCATCCATGTACCTATCCAAATGCCGCTTAAAGGTCGCCAATGAATCTGACTCTACCACTCCCACGGGCAGCGCATTCCATGCCCCCACCACTCTCTGGGTGAAGAACCCACCCCTGACATCTCCCCTATACCTTCCACCCTTCACCTTAAATTTATGTCCCCTTGTAACACTCTGTTGTACCCGTGGAAAAAGTTTCTGACTGCATAGTGTCCATTCTCCAGACTGCCTCTAATTCCGGTACATCTCTCCTTAGATAAGGGGGCAAAACATTCTAGCTGTGGTCTGACAAATGTCTTCTATAGTTTTAGCAAAATCTTTCTACTTTTAAACGTGGTGTGCAAGTTGTTGGAGGGAACCCTGAGGGACAGGATGTACATGTATTTGGAAAGGCCAGGACTGATTCGGGATAGTCAACATGGCTTTGTGCGGTGTGTTTTTTGAAGAAGTAACAAAGAAGATTGATGAGGGCAGAGCAGTAGATGTGATCTATATGGACTTCAGTAAGGCGTTCAATAAGGTTCCCCTTGGGAGGCTGATTAGCAAGGTTAGATCTCATGGAATACAGAGAGAACTAGCCATTTGGATATAGAACTGGCTCCCAGTGACGTCTGGGTCATTGTTTATAAGGCATGATTCTATGAACATAACTGTCAGGCTTTACTTTCCTAATTTTGACATGAGCTCCTGGATAATCGTAAGGTTAGATCTCATGGAATACAGGGAGAACTAGCCATTTGGTAACAGAACTGGCTTGAAGTAGAAGATAGAGGGTGGTGTTGGAAGGATGTTGTGAAACTTGAAAGAATTCAGAAAATATTTACAAAGGTGCTGCCAGGGTTGGAGGATTTGAGCTACAGGGAGAGGCTGAATAGGCTGGGGCTGTTTTCCCTGGAGCATCAGAGGCTGAGGGGTGACCTTATAGAGGTTTATAAAATTATGAGGGGCATGGATAGGATAAATAGACAAAGTCTTTTCCTTGGGGTCAGGGAGTCCATAATTAGAGGGCATATATTAGGGTGAGAGGGGAAAATTATAAAAGAGACCTAAGGGGCAATTTTTTCACGCAGAGGGTGGTACATGTATGCAATGAGCTGTCAGAGGAAGTGGTGGAGGCTGATACAATTGCAACATTTAAAAGGAATTTGGATGGGTATATGAATAGAAGGGGTATGGAGGGATATGGGCCGGGTGCTGGCAGGTAGGACTAGATTGGGTTGGGATATCTGGTCAGCATGGACGGGTTGGACTGAAGGGTCTGTTTCCATGCTGTACATCTCTTTGACTCTATGACTCTAACAGCAGAAACTGTTCAAGAAACTCAACAGGCCTGGCAGCACCTGTGGAAAGAAATCAGAGTTAATGCTTCAAGTCCAGTGACCCTTCTTCAGAACTCTCTCCTTTTACTTAACATTCCCTTTAAAAGAAAAGGGCAATGCTTGATGTGCATTCACTGTTACCAATTGAACTTGGATGTTAGTTGTTTGTGATACATGGATGACTCACAAATCCCAGTGTAGACTGTATAGAACTGCAAAAGGGCACAGAGTTAGTGGAGTGGGTGGATAGGTGGCAGATGGTTTCCAGTATAGGCAAGTGTGAGTCGATGCATTGTGGTAGGAAGAACATTGAAAGACAATAAAAAGTACAATTCTAAAGTGGGTGCAGGAATTTAGGAATCTGGGATTGTATGCACACAGACTATTGAGATTTGCAGGACAGGTTGAGAGAGAAGTCAATAAAAGAATAGAATATCAACAGTTTTATTAATACAAGCATAGAATACTAGGGCAAGGAGGTGATGTTGAACTTGTAAAAGAAACATCTTAGACTTTAACTGGATTACTGTGTATAGTATTATTGGGTTCCACATTTTAGAAAGGATGTGAACACATTGAACAGATTGCAGAAACGATTTATAAGAACAGTTTCAGTTGATGGCAAACTGAAGAATTCGGGACTGCTTTCCTTGGAGAAAAGGAGGCTGAGAAAAGATTTGATAAGAGATTAGGAGAATCCATTCCCACCCATGAATGGAGCAAGAGCCGGACGGCACAGATCTGAAGTGTTTGGCAAAAGAAGCAAATACGAAGAGATAAAACCATTTTCTTTCAGCAAACACTTAGGGTATGAAATGCAATGCCAGGAATGTGGTGAAGACTGATTCTATTGAGACATTCAAGAGGGTGTTGGATGATTACTTGAATCACAGAATCGTTATGGCATAGTAGGCAACCATTCGGCCAATCATGCCTGCGCCAGTTCTATTACCTCATGTCCATTTTCTCTTTTCACCATAGCCCTGCACACTATTTCTATTCAAATAATATCCAATGCCTTTCTAAATACCTCAACGGAACCTGTCTCCACCACATTTCAGGCATTTCATATCCTAACTACTTAAGAGTCATAGACGTGTACAGCATGGCCACAGACTCTTAGGTCCAACTCGTCCATGCCGACCAGATATCCTAAAGTAATCTCATCTCACTTGCCAGCATTTGGCCCTATCCCTCTAACCATTTGCTAACCATATACCCATGCAAGTGGCTTTTAAATATTGGGAGAAAGTGAGGACTGCAGATGCTGGAGATCTGAGTCGAGTGTGGTGCTGGAAAATCACAACAGGTCAGGGAGCATCCAAGAAACAGGAAAGTCCTGCTCCTCGGAAGCTGTCTGACCTGCTGTGCTTTTCCAGCGCCACACTCTCACCTTTTAAATATTGTAATTATACCAGTTTCTACCACTTCCTCATACACACACCACCCTCTGCGCGAAGCAGTTGCCCCTTAGCTCCATTTTGAATCTTTCCCCTCTTACCTTATACCTAGGGCCTCTAGTTTTGGACTCCCCTACCATGGGGAAAAGATATTGACTGTTCACTCTATCCATGCCCCTCATGATGTTATAAATCTCAATAAGGTTGAGATTTCAGCCTCCAACATTCCAGGGAAAATAGTCCCAGCCTATTCAGCCTCTCCCTATAACTCAAACCCTCCAAACCTGGAGGTAAAATTCTTGTAAATCTTTTCTGCATTCTTTCAGGTTTCACAATATCCTTCCTGGAGCAAGGACACAAGAATTCGATGTAGTATTCCAAAAGTGGCCAAACCAATGTCATGTACAGTCACAATATGACCTCCCAACTCCTATAATCAATGCACTGACCAAATAAAGGCAAACATACCAAACGCCTTCTTCACTATCCCATCTACTTGGGCTTCCACTTTCAAGGAATTATGAACCTGCACTCCAAGGTCTGTTTATTCAGCAACATCCCCAGGACCTTACCATTAAGTTTATAAGTCCTGTCCTGATTTGCCTTTCCAAAATGCAACACCTCACATTTATCTAAATTAAACTCCACCAGCCACTCCTCAACCTATTGGCCCATCTGATCAAGATGCCGTTGTAACCTGAGTTAACCTTCATCGCTGTCCACTACACCTTCAATACTGGTGTCATCTGCAAACTTATTAGCCACGCCTCCTATATTCATATACAAATTATTTATATAAATGATGAAAAGTAGAGAACCCAGCGCCGATCCATATGGCATACCGCTGGTCACAGGCCTCCAGTCTGAAAAGCAATCCTCCACCACCCTGTCTTCTACCTTTGAGCCAGTTCTGTGTCCAAATGGTGAGTTCTCCCTGTATTCCATAAGATATAACCTTGTTAACCAGTCTACCATGTAGAACCTTGTCAAATGCCTTATTTAAGTCTGTATAGATAGTGTCCACCGCTCTGCTTTCAGCAATCCTCATTAATTCTTCAAAAAACTCAATCAAGTTAACGAGACACAACTTCACTTGCACAAAGTCATGTTGACTATCCCTAATCAGTCATTACCTTTCCAAATACAGTGGTGACCCCAGAATCTGAATGCCCTATTGTTCGAACAAATCAGAATCCGAACAATTGTCTTGAGAAAGTTTTGCCCTAAAATCCGAACACTTTTTCAGAATCCGAACACCACGTACCATTCAGATCGCACATTGTTTGTTCAGTTCGTACCCGGAAGTAGTCGTGAAAGCATCTCTCGTGTGTCCATCACTAGTTTATCTCGTGTTTTCACCTTGATTCATGCTGTTTTTTTTAATTATCACCCTTGTGCATTCACCATGATTCCTGAAGAAGGGCTCATGCCCGAAACATCGATTCTCCTGCTCCTTGGATGCTGCCTGACCTGCTGCGCTTTTCCAGCAACACATTTTCAGCATTCACTATGGCACCCAAGAAGAGCAGTGAAGCAAATAAGAATAAGAGGAAGACCGTGAGAATGACAATTGAGTTGAAGGAAGAACTTATCGCTCAGCATGAGAGTGGTACGCGTGTGTCTGATCTCGCTGCCATTTTGAGATGCTGAAATCGACCGTGTGTACGATTCTGAAAAATAAAATGATAAAAGCATCTGATGTGGCACAAGGTGTTACGACTCTGACCTCTAAGAAATCGAAGTTTATAAAGGAGGTGGAAAAACTCCTCAAAGCGTGGATAAATGAAAAACAGTTGGTTGGTGATCCCATCTCTGAGGGCATAATTTGTGAGAAAGCCAGGCTCCATTATGCTCACCTTAAAAAAGACATGCCTGGAAGTAGTGCTGATAGCGATGAGTTTGAGGCTAGTAGGGGGTGGTTTGAAAACTTTAAGAAAAGAACTGGGATCCACAGTGTTGTTATGCATGGAGAGGCTGTTAGTTCGAATGTGGATGCAGCGGCAAATTTTGTGAAGAGATTTTGTGAGTTTGTGAACCCTGAGGGGTATGTGGCACAACAGGTGTTCAATTGTGATGAGATAGGTCTCTTCTGGAAAAAGATGCCAAGGAGGACTTATATAACTAAGGAAGAGAAGTCTTTACCAGGCCATAAGCCAATGAAAGACAGGCTTACTCTCTTGTTGTGTGGTAATGCTAGTGGAGACTGCAGGATAAAGCCTTTGCTTGTGTACCTCTCAGAGAATCCACGTGTGTTCAAAAAGAACAATGTTATGAAGAGCAAGCTTAATGTTATGTGGAGGGCAAACATGAAAGCATGGGTTACCAGGCAGTTCTTCACTGAGGGGATTCATGAGGAGTTTGCCCCTTCTGTGAAGGCTGATCCTGAGGAAAAGAATCTACCCATGAAGGTTCTTCTTGTGATGAAGAAGATTTGGAAAATCTCAGCAGGTCTCGCAGCATCTGTAAGGAGAGAAAAGAGCTGACGTTTCGAGTCTAACTGACCCTTTGACAAAGGGTCAGTTAGACTCGAAACGTCAGCCCTTTTCTCTGCATACAGATACCACCAGGCCTGCTGAGATTTTCCAGCATTTTCTTGTTTGGTTTCAGATTCCAGCATCCACAGTAATTTGCTTTTATTTGGAAGAAGATTTGGTGGGCGAATATAGCTTCATCAAGGTGAAGTTCTTACCCCCCAATACCACTCCTCTCATCCAGCCCATGGACCAGCAAGTTATCTCAAATTTCAAAAAACTGTACACCAAGGCTATGTTCCAGAGATGCTTTGAGTTGACAAACGAGACCGAACTGACCCTCAGCGAGTTTTGGAAAGATCATTATAATATCCTCCATTGCTTAAGAATCATAGACAAAGCATGGAGGGAAGTGTCTCTGAGGACAATGAACTCTGCCTGGAAGAAACTCTGGCCTGAATGTGTTGCAGGGAGAGACTTTGAAGGCTTCGAGGAACCTCCTGTTGTGCCTGTTATTGTGTCTCTGGGCAAGTCCATGGGCTTGGAGGTGAGTGAAGAGGATGTGGAGGAGTTAGTGGAGGATCACAAGAATTAACTCACCACAGAAGAACTTCAGCACCTCCACAAGATGCAGCAAGAAGAAGTGGCAGAGGAAATGGCTTCAGAGGAGGAAGAGGGAGCTAGTGGGAACATTTCCAGTGCTGAAATTAAGGAACTATGCTTCCTGCGGTCTAAAACACAGGCCATTGTTGAAAAGTGGCATCCTAACAAGATAGTGGTCAACAGGAGCATAAACATGTTCAATGACAATGTGATTGACCACTTCAGAAAAACTCAGAAAAGTTGCCAACACCAGACAATTTTGGAAAGGTAGTTCTCTAAAGAAAGCCAGTCCAGTGAGCCCCAACCCTCTACAAGTAGTCTTAGTGTTACGATAATGAAGAGACAAAGAGAGCAAACAGCAGAAGCACAGTTACTTTATGTTATTATGGAAGGTGACTCACCTTCCAAGCAGTAAACCCTCTCCCTCCTTCCTCCTCTCCAGCTTCCACATGCATCTTTAGCACTCCTCACTAAGGTAAACGAAGTTATTTTCATGTTAATACATTTATTTCTTGTTTCTATTATTATTACTTGATGTTTAGGTAATTTAATCATCTTATTTTACCTTAACCATGTGTATTTGCAGTTAAAACTGTCTTGAATTTTTTTTTGGGTCCAGAAATGGATTAATTCACTTTCCATTATTTCTTATGGGGAAAATAGTTTTGGAATCCAAACCTTTCGCAATCCATACAGCCTCCTAGAATGAATTAAATTCCGCTTCCAAGGCACCACTGTACATGTAAATCCTGTCCTTCAGGATTCCCTCCAACAACTTTCCCACCATTGATATCAGGCTCACCGGTCTAGATT
The DNA here is from genome assembly GCF_047496795.1 of Chiloscyllium punctatum. NCBI lineage: Eukaryota > Metazoa > Chordata > Chondrichthyes > Orectolobiformes > Hemiscylliidae > Chiloscyllium > Chiloscyllium punctatum. Next base: position 79,653,357 of record NC_092746.1, on the reverse strand, counting down.
TCCCTGACTTTTCCTTATCACCTTTCTTAAATAGCGACACCACATTACCCAACTTCCAGTCTTCCAGCACCTCATTTGTGGCTATCGATGATACTGTTGTGGGGAAAATCACCAGCCTCAGAGTCAGAGTCAGGGTCAGGGTTCAACGATAGAGTTTATTGTACAAGGAAATACCAGAGCTCTGGAGAGAGAAAGACACCACAGCACAGTGGGCAGCTGCAATTCTCCTCTCAACCTGGAGCACGTCAAGACACTTTTATACATTTTATAATATAATAGGTCAGTGATGAGGCTATTGTCTCTGTAACATAGTTTGTTTATTGTAAACATTGCAGAATCGTTGGTAGTTTTGGTGCAGTCATTGTACGCTACAATGTCTGCATGGAAGTCCATTGCTGTAGTAATGGGCGCTAATCGCTCTTCCTGAGAAGAACGATTGCTGCAGCTCTGGTTATTACCACTTTGTATTGAGTCCATATCAAAAGTGTTGGCTCGACCCAGACACTTCTGCGGGCAGTGTACGCTACTCATGTGTATTCTCTCCCCACATTAAACTAATCGACCAGGTTGAGTGCATTGAGCTGGCATTCTGGTGGCCCCAGGCAATTGGTGTATTTGCTCTGTTGTCTCTCTCCATACAGTGGTCCGGTGGCCATCTTGTGTGTCAAGTGGCCAACTAATGGCTCAGCGGCCATCTGGTGTGTCAGTGTGTCTAGTGTCACCTTGCCTCGTGCCATCTCCCACTTCACTCCTCCCTTTGTGGTCAAGAAGACAACTTCAGTGATCTCCCGCAGACCCCTAATTTACATGTAGAGGTAGGTCATCTCTAGGAGCTCCTCCTCCTGAGGGGTATCATGGAATGCCAATTTCATTGGGGGGGGGGGGGCTCTTCCGTGATGACACTCGCTGCTGGTACAGTTCTTGTTAGTAGTGCCTTACAGCAGAGATTTAAACATCTACAGCCCACACCGTATACCAGCATGAGTGCAATGAGGAGAGCTATCCCATGTGTCAAATAGGGTCCCCAATTTAGCCAGCTGTCTGTAATTGTGGCTCCCTGATGAAAATTACCTAGCTGGTCTCGGATATTCTTGATAGCTTCTGTAATGTTATATGAGGCATCAATAATTCTCACCAATAATTGTACAAACTCCCCCTTGCTGTGCTAATTGATAATCCACCACATAACGTGTCTACTGTGTGTAGAGTCTGAGTTCAGCCAGCTCTGTATTAATTGCTTCCAGAGCTTTTGAGGTACTATTGCCTAAGATAGTCAGACGGCATTTCAAATCCTGTCATGCTCCCAACAGTCGCGACAGTTAAACACAGTGAAGTACATACAGATATATACATTTTGCAGTTAAAATAAAGTTATCAGTCAAAGTCATTGCTTTTGGCAGGAGGTGCTGTCGTGCGTCTGTGTGGTTTGTTCTGTTGTGTTTTTGGTACCCCCTCCCCGCGATGACTGTCTTGTCCGCCATTCCTGTCTGCACCTGGGGAATGGTCAATGACATTAGTTTGGTCACAGGATTCTTTAAATGGTTTTAGTTGGGTTCAGTGCTTCCACGTGCCTTTTCCTTTAATATCTATACAGGCACAGGTGTCCCCACTTATTATCACGTCGTATGGCTCATTCCATTTTGGGGCAAAGCCTGGTTTGTCAGGCAGTGCTCACACTAGGATATGGCTTTCTGCTGCTGGGACCTCAGGGAAGACTTTGAGTTCCCCTCTTTTATCCTTTTTGTCCTAATTATCAATTGCGATTTCTGAATCCCTTGGGCGCTCAATTCTACAACATACTTGCTGAATTTTGTCTTTCAGTGGACCCACATCGGTGCTACCTGTGATTATTGTCTCTGGAAATTGCATTGCTTGCCTGGTCATTAATTCATGTGGTGTTAGCTCAATTGCCTGATTCGTGGTGGCTCTTAATCTCATCAGTATGGCTGGCAGCACTTCAGCCCATGTTCTGCCTGAGGTTTGCATATCTTTGAGCATTCTATTCATTGTCTCTATCATGCCTGAGCTATGGGGTGATGGGGATGTGAATTTTTTGTCTAATGCCAAGTAATTGGCAGACAGTCTTCATTACCTTGCCTGTAAAATGTGTCTCTTGGTCAGAGTCGATCTAGAGGGGTACCCCCCCCTCCTCCCCACCCTCCCCTGCTCCACCTAGGGATTATCTCCTCCACTAATATTCTGGCTCCAGTGGTCGCAGTGCAGCTTTTGGTCGGGAATGCTTCTACCCACCGGGTGGTCTATGATGACCAGGCAGTACGTTTCCCAAGGGAGGGTGGTAGTGGCCCTGTAAAATCCACCTGAAGGTGTTCCCAGGGTCCCCTAGGTCTGGGCTGGTGTCCCATCCTAACTTTAATGGGTCTCCCTGGGTTATGTTGTGCACAGACATTGCATCTGCGGCAGTACTTGGCCACATCTCTTCTCATTCCCTTTCACCACCACACTCTCCCTAAGCTTGCTATCATGGCCTCTCGACCTGTATGGGAGAGCCCATGGTGCAGTTCAAGCAATGAGTTCTGTACTCACGCCAGTGCTACCCCTTGTCAGCTCACCTCCCCGACACCATCCTCCTCTTTAAATGCCCCCTGCAGTTTCCATTGCTCTCTCTCTTCCTGCTGGGTGTCTTCCAGTAGCTGCTGAATTTGGTTAGCGCCTTTCATGAATTCAATCGTGGCTATTGCAACCTCATCAATGGCCTCTTGTTCGAGGGCTTTCTGAGCTGCTCAGTCTGCTGCCTGGTTTCCTTTGAATTTTTGCCAATTTGGGCTCTCCTTTAATGGCTCCTTTTGATGGACTTTTATTTTTGTTACTGAAGCCTCCTTTGGCTGTTCACTGGCACACAATAGTGGTTGAATTCTGATAGGGGCTCCTCCCGCAGTGGTGAACCCACTTCTACCCCATGCCACCATGTAGTCATGGACTACACAGGAGACATATTGACTGTCTGCATATATATTCACAGTTTTTCCTTTTGTTGGTTCCACTGCTTTGGTGAATGCTACCAGTTCTGCTACTTGTGCGGTCAGGCTTCTATCAATCCTTTTGGACATAGCAGTTTCTAACTTATCATTTAACACATCCTGTTCGGGGGCGACCCTGCTACTCATTTTCATGACCTGTCCATGAAGAGGATCTCCTTGGATATGTCCAGGGGGGTATCTTTTACTCGCCCCCATCCTCATCCCCATCTATATCCCCACAGCTGTGCGGTTCCCTGTATCCAGAATTCCCTCAGCTGGGTTTTCTCCCACATCCCTATTACCATGGACCAATTTGGGGGCAAAAGAACTGCCTCCCACTTTGCCCTTCTCACATTGGAGACGGCCCTCAGTTTCCCGGTGTTTAGCCTCTCTACTTGGGTGTGTTTAGTGTGGAGGATGACATTCCCTGTCATTACTATTACTACTTGCTAACCCTAATGGCACAGTCAAAGGCTACTATGTACCTGGGCAGCCTGATGACTACTGACCCTTCTGTAGTTGAGTATATCCTATGGGCCTTCTCCTGCTACCGTGGTATTGGGTGGCCACCGCAGAGTAAAATCCTCCCTCACTATGACAGTGGATGTGAAAATGCATGCTGGGATCTGGCAGCCCTAGCCCGGGGGATGATATGAGTCGAGTTTTAAGCTGACTGTATGCCTCCTCCTGTTCTGGCCCAGGTTACAGGTTCCAAGGCAGGATTGCCTACTTTAATTAATGTTTGGAGCAGTTCAGCCAATTTTGCGAACTCGGATATAAAGCTCTGACTGTAGTTGAATAGCCCCAAGACCTTCCTGACCCCCCTGACAGTGGCAGGTCGTGGCAACTGTTGGATTGCCTTCTTGCAATCGTTAGGCATTTCTTTGAGTCCCTGGGATGTAAGGTGACCCGGGTATAAGACTTGTGTTTTGCCAATCTGTGCCTTTGTGGGGCTCATCTTTTAACCCTGCAGTTGCCAATTCCTACAATACAGGACATAAAGCTTCCAGCTGTCCTGACTCGGACCTTGAGGCAATTAGGATATCATCTACATATTGGAGGGCAGTGCTACCCTCTGGTAAATCTACTTTCTTTAGGATGTCGCTCATTACCCTGTGAAAAATAGTGGGTCTGTTGTGGAACCCCTGTGGCAGGCAAGTCCATGTATACAGCCTGTCCCTTACTGTAAAAGTAAATTTGTTCTGGGACTCCAAGTGTAACGGGATAGACCAGAAACCGTTGGCAATGTCTAAACCAGTAAAACTCTTGTGTTCGGGGGCCAAGCCGTTTAAAATGGCGGAGGGGTCTGCTACAATGGGGTGCAATTTGGGGCGCCCTTATTTAGTCCTGTATAATCAATAGTGAGCCTGTAGCTCCCCTCAGGCTTTATTACTGGCCATGTCAAGGAATTAGTTGTACTTGTGGTTGCTTTCAGGATTCCCTGTCTCACTAGTCCTTGCACTATCTCCACAACAGCTTTTGCTACTTTGGGTTTTATTGGGTATTGCTGGTAGGGCTTATGCTCCGGTCCGGGAACCCTTATGGCATCTATGTTAACTAGACCTGTATCTAACACTGTTTCTGCCCATGCTCTGGGGCAGAGGTGCAGATGGCTCCGAATCCCCCCTTTTCGAGGTTCCAGTCCCTACTGGTAACTGTAAACACTTTTAATAGTTTCAAGGTGATTTATAATTTTCCCAATCTCAGTCTTCTGATAGTCCTGTCTGGGTCAAATCAATTTATCTTTTGCACCATCAATTAGAACATTATATTCTCTCATGAGATCATTGCCCATTATGGTGATCTCATTATTTTGGCCTACGTAGAATTGCACGGGGATATATCTATTGTTTATTTCTACAAGGATAGTTTCGCTTAGGTAAGCTGATGTTTTGTCCCCTCCTACCCCAGTTACGTGCATCATTTTATTTGTGTGGGGTAAGGGTAAGTTTGTGATGGATGCAGCCACTTCTGTGTCTACTAGCATTTCACATTTCCTCACTCCTATTACTGCAGGCATGTAAATTCTCCTCCCTCCCTTACACTCACAAATGGAGGCAGCTGGTTGTCAGCTCTGCTGATCTCAGGACTCCTGTGGTTTCACGGTGCTCCGGGTGGTGTTTGGGGGTACCCCATGCTTTTCCCAGAACACTGCTTCGATGTGCCCTGTTCTTTTGCAGTGACTGCAGCATTTTACATTGTTCCCTGGTCTATCCCCTGCTCATGGGATCCCACATTCTCTGGCAAAGTGTCCCTGTCGGCCACAGTTGTGGCAGGATTGTTTTATTCTGCTCTCGCCTCCACTCCAGTAGGCTGCTTTGTCAGGTCTTGCCTTTGCTGCACCCCTTTGTGGCAGACCCCTCCACCACTTTAAAAGGGATGGCCCCCGAGCACAAGGTTTTTACTGCTTTATACAGAGCCAACGGTTTCTGGTCTATCCCGTTACACTCGGAGTCCTAGAACAAATCTGCTTTTACAGTAAGGGACAGGTTGTACATGTGGACTCACCCGTGACAGTGTTCCACAACAATCCCACTATTTTTCACAGGGTGATGAGTGACATTCTGAAGAGAGTAGATTTACAGAGGGTAGCACTGCCCTCCAATATGTAGATGATATCCTAATTGCTTCAAGGTCTGAGTCAGGACAGCAGGAATCCTGCACCCCGCTAGCCCATTCGACGAGGTCATCATAATCCTGGGACATTATTACTCCCATTGTCAGGATGGCTTGGTGGGAAGAGACAGCCCATCTTTAGAAGTTTGGATGAATGCCGATCTGGGTTTGCTTGCCCTAAGCATCCCTGGTAGACTCTAAATAATTATTCTCCATAGTCAGAGGCTCCTTCCCCTTTAAGTTGCTTAGTGGTTGTGATCTTGCTCCAGTTTATGGGCACATTTCCTTGCACCCTCTGGGTTTCTTCTTTAAAATGGGAGAAGGGGGCTTGTTGGGCAGCTACAAGGGTGACAGCATGTGTCCACCATCCTCCCCTAAAGTGTCAGGCTGCTATGGCATCAGGTCTGTCAGTTACCTGTCTCCACTTGGTTGCTGGGCAAGTTGCCCAGATTGGTGGTGTATGTCCCTCAGGTGTAGTTGGTGCCCTACCCATATACTATCCAGCTCTTCCCAGAACCGGGTGCTGGCACTCCAGGGCTGTAATTTGCCCAGGGATAAATAATCTGCTGCCTCCCCCTGGGGTGAATAGTTTATAATTTGCTTTGGGTTGTGATTCTGTCCCTTCTCTGGTAACGGGCACTGTTATACTCTTGCAAGGTTCTTCCAACAGAGGGAGCAGTTGATCCCTACTGGACACTTTCGTAGGAGGGAAGAGAGTCAATCTTTTTCCTCTTTTACTGTTTGTGTTCTAACTCCGTTATCCTGTCCTCCAGTTCCTCAATTTGTTCTTGGCCCTTTCTCCACCTACCTGTGGAGGCACTCACTTGTTCAATTAGGTACACTAACATTACCCCTATCTTTTCAGTTTTATTCCATTTCTGTTTATCTATCCCATCTCTCTGTTGTGCTAATGTCTGGGATGGATCACAACCACTTTTCTTCATTTGGTGTGTCAACCCTTGTCTGTCTGCCTTGTATTTCTCAATAAAGGAACCTGCAGTATCCCCATTAAAACTTTGATCTGCCATTTAGCAGATTGTGTACCTGCGGATACCACCAACAGTAAAGTGTTCCTAACCAATGGGAACTTTGCTACCCCCGGCCAATAATACTGTCCCAGCACCGTCCGTACGGCCGTAGCAGCTGCGAGCAAGGTGTGCTGGTGGAATTTCTCTACCCTCCCAGCCAACACTAGTCAGTACCTACCAGCTGGGAATGCTGGCTCAGTAAGGTGTGCTCTCTACCAGGACTCCTCTATCCTCCCAGCCACGTCTCCCGATAGGCCCAGAAACCTACCTCTAGCCCAGTTATGCTCTGCTGGTGAGACTCTTTACCCTCCCAACCACCACCACTATTCAAGCTGTCGTTCTACTATAGATAGGGTATCACAGTTACTCAGTGTTCATGCTCTCCACCTTGGTAACGTGCATTCCACTGAGGTTTGGCTCTTGGTCAGAGTGATCAGCTCCTTTTCCTCACCCTATTGGAAATTACATGTACAAACAGCACCCGACTTTTAACTGAAACTTTAACTGAACTCTGCGTTGTTGGCCCTTACAGAGTCCAATGTTACCTGACTTTGTCACTGGTACTTCACAACTCCAAGTAGCCTTGGCACCTCAATTCTCACTTGAAATCCCAACCTTTGCATTGGCGGGACTGCCCATCTTAACAACCATTTTAGGGCAGGGTTGAAACAGGCATTACCTTGTCCTCTGACTGTTTCAACACAAGCAGCAGGTTCATACAGTAGTTAATACAGTTAACACATTCTCCACTGATATGCACTTAAAATTTTTTAACTCCGTACTGCAGCAAGTTAGACATTACAATCGGTATACCTTTTAAACTGTGTCTTTGGCCGGGTCTGACTCTTTCCATTTGCAGGTACAAATGGGTTCTTACCCCAGCTCCCCAATCGTGGCGTTTGACCAGGGCACCAGTAATAAGAACCCTGCTCGCTACACCAATTGTTGTGGGGAAAATCACTAGCCTCGGAGTCAGAATCGGGGTTCAACAATAGAGTTTATTAGACAAGGAAATCCCGGAGCTCTGGGGAGAGAAAGTTACCAACAGCACAGTGGTCAACTGCAAGACTTCTCTCAACCTGGAGCACATGTCAATATACTTCTATACATTTTGTAATATAGTAGGTCAGTGATGAGGTTATTGTCTCTGTAACGTAGTTTGTTTATTGTAAACAGAGGGATTGGAGGGCTGCACGTTGTGAGGGTGAGAGGTTGGAGTGGGGGAGGGGTACGACAGGTTGAGGCGGTTAATGTCCCGGCGGCAGTTGGAAATGAAGAGGTCGAGGGCAGGTAATAGGCCAGCGCGGGGTGTCCAGGTGGATGCAGTGTGTTGGAGGTGGGCAAAGGGGTACTCGGAAGGTGGGCGGGAGTCCTGATTGTGAAAGTAAGCTCGGAGGCATCACGGCGTGTATTAATTGTTCGACATCACGGCGTGTATTAAATTCATTGATGTGTGAACCCTCTGCTCCAATCCGCAGCCCTCCAATCCCTCTGCTCCAATCCCAACCTCACCATCAAGCCAGCAGATAAAGGGGGCACAGTGGTAGTCTGGCGCACTGACCTCTACACCGCTGAAGCCAAATGCCAACTCGAGGACACCTCTTCCTACTGCTCCCTCGACCATGACCCCACCCCCCCCATCACCAAACCATCATCTCCCAGACCATACAGAACCTCATCACCTCAGGAGATCTCCCATCCACAGCTTCCAACCTCATAGTCCGGGAACCCCGCACTGCCCGGTTCTACCTCCTTCCCAAGATCCACAAGCCTGACCACCCTGGCCGACCCATTGTCTCAGCATGCTCCTGCCCCACCGAACTCATTTCTACCTACCTTGACAACCCTCCCCCCCCCCCCCCCAGTCCAGGAACTCCCCACATACGTTCGAGACACCACCCACGCCCTCCACCTCCTCCAAGATTTCCGTTTCCCCGGCCCCCAACGCCTTATCTTCACCATGGATATCCAATCCCTCTACACCTCCATTCGCCATGACCAGGGCCTCCAAGCCCTCCGTTTTTTCCTCTCCAGACGTCCCCAACAGTACCCTTCCACTGACTGATCTTCCGTAATTACACCGGCACCACTCCCCACCTCTTCCTCCGCTACATTGATGACTGCATTGGCGCCACCTCGTGCTCCCGCGAGGAGGTTGAGCAATTCATCAACTTCACCAACACATTCCACCCCGACCTTAAATTTACCTGGACCATCTCTGACACCTCGCTCCCCTTACTGGACCTCTCCATCTCCATTAGTGACGACTGACTTGACACTGACATTTTTTACAAACCCACTGACTCCCATAGCTACCTGGATTACACCTCTTCCCACCCTATCTCTTGCAAAAATGCCATCCCGTATTCCCAATTTCTCCGCCTCCGCCGTATCTGCTCCCAGGAGGACCAGTTCCACCATAAGACACACCAGATGGCCTCCTTCTTTACAGACCGCAATTTCCCTTCCCACGTGGTTAAAGATGCCCTCCAACGCATCTCGTCCACATCCCGCACCTCCGCCCTCAGACCCCACCCCTCCAACTGTAACAAGGACAGAACGCCCCTGGTGCTCGCCTTCCACCCTACAAACCTTCGCATCAACCAAATCATCCACCGACATTTCCGCCACCTCCAAAAAGACCCCACCACCAGGGATATATTTCCCTCCCCATCCCTTTCCGCCTTCCGCAAAGACCGTTCCCTCCGTGACTACCTGGTCAGGTCCATACACCCCTACGACCCACCCTCCCATTCTGGCACTTTCCCCTGCCACCGCAGGAACTGTAAAACCTGTGCCCACATCTCCTCCCTCACCTCTATCCAAGGCCCTAAAGGAGCCTTCCACATCCATCAAAGTTTCACCTGCACATCGACCAATATCATTTATTGTATCCTGGGCCTCCTTCACCGCCGCTCCCTCACCACCAGACGCCTGGAGGAAGAACGCCTCATCTTCCGCCTCGGAACACTTCAACCCCAGGGCATCAATGTGGACTTCAACAGCTTCCTCATTTCCCCTTCCCCCACCTCATCCTAGTTTCAAACTTCCAGCTCAGTTACTGTCTCCTTGACTTGTCCGACCTGCCTATCTTCTTTTCCACCTATCCACTCCACCCTCTCCTCCTTGACCTATCACCTTCATCTCCTCCCCCACTCACCCATTGTACTCTATGCTACTCTCTCCCCACCCCCACCCTCCTCTAGCTTATCTCTCCACGCTTCAGGCTCACTGCCTTTATTCCTGATGAAGGGCTTTTGCCCGAAACGTCGATTTCGCTGCTCGTTGGATGCTGCCTGAACTGCTGTGCTCTTCCAGCACCACTAATCCAGTATTTGGTTTTCAGCATCTGCAGTCATTGTTTTTACTTTATCTCAGCAAATGGCCCAGCAATCACTTCTCAAGCTTCCCAGAGCTCCAGGGTACACCAGACCCCAGGAATTTATCAACTTGCATGCAGTTTAGGATGTCCAGCACCTCCTCCTCTGTAATATTACTATTTTCAAGATATCGTTATTTACTTCCCCAAGTTCTCTAGCTTCAATACCTTTCTCCACAGTAAACACTGATACAAATTACTTGAGGATCACTCCAGCATCCCCGCCCCACCGAATGTATTTGTAGAATCCCTTTGGATTCTCCTTAACTGTATTTGCCAAAGTTATCTCACCCTCCTGATTTCCCTCTTAAGTGTACTCCTACTGCTTTCATACTCTTCTAGGGATTAACTCAATCCCTGTCTATAACTGACATAGGCCTTTTTCTTGACCAGAACCTCCATTTCCATGGGCATCCAGCATTCCCTGCATCTACCAGCCTTGCCCTTCACCCAAACAGGAAGATACTGTCTCTGGACTCTATTTCATTTTGAAGGCTTCCCACTTCCCAGCATTTTTTTAACCTGAAAATACCCACTCCCAATCAACTTTTGAAAGTTCTTGGCTAATACTGTCAAAATTTAGAACTTAAACTTTTAGATCGGTCTATCATGTTCCATCACTATTTTAAAACTAATAGAATTATGATTACTGGCATCAAAATGCTCCCCTACTGAAACCCCAGTCACCTGTCCTGCCTTATTTCCTGAGAAAAGTCAAGTTTTGCTCCTTCTCTCGTAGATACTGAACCTGAAACTTATTTTGTACACACAAATTCCTCTCCATTCAAGCCCTTAACACTATGGCAACCCCAGTATATGTTTGGAAAGTAAAAATTCCCTACCATTACCACCCTATTATTTTTAGAGATTTCTTTGCAAATTTGCTTCTCAATTTCCTGCTGACTATTGGAGGATTTATGGTACAATCCCAGTAAAGACTGCACGATATGCAAAGGATTGGTAGTAGGTATTGTTATGGACTAGGCCTTATCCCATCAAAATATTTCAAGGAAATAGCCCTGACCCTAACTTGGCTAGTTGTTTTAAGCAGGTGTAAAGTGGATATTCCAGAAGAGATGCAGCTGGGCCAACCATTTAGTTTTAAACAACAGAATTTATTTGCAAAACTACCAAATGAAACAAACAAAAAGAGAACAGAATGTAGAATAACAACCTATCCAAAACCCAATAGATTATCCAAACTTAATGATGCTGTTCCAACTACTTACTACAATCCCCATAAAAACCCATTTGCAAAAGAAAAGGTAAAAACAAAGTGTCTTATAAGAGAGAGGGAGGATCAGTGGGGATCTGCTTTGTTGGTTCCAGAAGCTTCACAACTGACTGCTTGCTAAAACCAAACCAGAGAAAGGTTGAGCTGGGAGCACTGGCCGCTCCCCTTTCGTTGTACATGTGTTTTAAATTAAACTTGAAAACCCATTGGCTAAGACTGTATCTGTTAGCTATAATCAAATTGGCCCTAAAACCCTTCAAACCTAGACCTCCCAGATTCTCTGTAATTACTACCCCTCCGAGAAAAAAAACACAAGCACAACCTTGTTAAAGGAACATCAACACCACAGCATTGATGCAAATTTCAAAAGCTGGTACAATCACAGTCGGTCAAATGTTGTTATGACACGGTGGAGAACCCTTCTGCTAATTAAACCAACCATCCAGAGGAGCTCACCTTGCCTTATAATCTGTTAAAATATGAGTAACAGAGAACTCCCAAATTGCACTATTTAAAGAAAATACTATCAAATTTATTCCTTAACTCTAAAAGTGAACATTAAACAAGTATTCACAACTCTAAGCCCCCCTTCTCTGAACTGCTTGTTATCTGCCTCCAACTCTATAACAATATGCTGTTCCAATAAAAACCCATGTGAAAATGATATCAACTTAATTTCAAAACCACATATAGTGGCTATTGCCTCTGGTGTCTGTCTTCTTTTGGCTGATGATCTCCCTGGGTCATCTTCTGTCTTTTACTGCAAAGATGTTTCATATGAAAAAGGTACTTTTGATACAGAGTTTTTCTGAATGGCAGCCTTTCTCAATGACAATTACTCTCTGTTTAACATCCAAAATGCCGTCTTTATTTGTACCCCAAACATCGGATCATCTCATTGGTGCGATGGTGGCAAAACAATAAATTCAAAATTTGACTGGGTTTTCGTATCCTGGGGCATAATTTAAACAGATTGGTTCAATTCGAATTATTGTCAAAACAGCAACCAGCTCATATTTCATAGCCAAATGTTACGTATTTTCAATTTTCCAGTACAATCTGAGGCTGCTAGCTAGTCATATGACAGGTGCTTATAAGCTATCAGTGCAAAACAGCATTCACTCTCTTAAAAGATACAGTACACACTTTCAACTTCATAGCAATGGCCTCCACCTGCACAATATCTCTGAGATTATGTCACTAAGTCAAAATACTGAAATTCCATTTCTAACAGGATAGGGGATACCCCTACACCCCCTGTTCAAGTAGTCAGTTTATCACCACTTTTTCCAAGGCAATTAGCATAACCAATAAATGATCACCAACCGACCACCATGAAGCAAATTTACAACTTCTGCCTCTGTGCAAATGCTAATAATTGAGTGTGGAATTTTGGCATATATTTTTAAACCTGTCTTCCACAGACCTTTTAACAAATTAGTTGAAGCAAGCTTAATATAAGCAGTCAAACACCAAATGACTTGCTAATTATTCATGAAAATAATTTATGATTATTTAACACCTTTAATAAAATGAAGTAATACAAAATTCTTCAGGGGGGGCAATATCATGGTACAGAATCATAAGGAGATTTCAGTCAAAACTTTGATCCAAAATTAGTCTTTAGAAAGGAGCAAGTGTCTTAAAGGAGAGATGTAGATGAGCAGAAAGGGAATTTCAAAACCTGAAGCTTCGGCAAACTGAGGTACAGCCACCTATACTGGAGTAATTAAAATTGGGGATGTACAATGATGATCATTCTAAAAGAGGAGAGACTTAACAATCCAGGTCTTTTTCAATATGTAATGTCAGTTGCATCACACTGTAAACTTTTGCTATGAATTCTGTGTCTTATGAACTTATACTCCACAACCACCTGATGAAGGAGCAGTGCTCCGAGAGCTAGTGCTTCCAAATAAACCTGTTGGATTATAGCCTGGTATTGCGAGATTTTTAACTTTATACACCCACTCCAACATCAGCACCTCCAAATAATGAAGGTTTCAGCAACAGATGAGCTCAGACTGGTGTAAATTTGGACAATGCTATGGAGGTGGAAATAAGTGGTCTTAGTAAGGCATAAATACAAGGTTGTAAGTTCACCTCAACTGCAAATGTGATATCAAGGCTGTGAACAGATGAATTAATCTCAGACTGTTGTCAAAGCCAGAGCTGGCATCAAACAGCAAGGGAACATAGATTAGAGCAGGCAACAAACACAAAGATAATATCTTCAGCCTTCTTAAAGTTTATTTCGAGGATATTTCTGCTCATTATATATTGCATGTTAAATAAGCAAAAGGTTGGTAACAGAAATATCCTAACCAAATCCAACAGAAGTTCATACAACAACGGCCCAAAAGACTGGATGTCAAGTATTAAGAAAGGTCAATAGAAGATGAAAGAATAAAAATCCACAACTCCTGCTTAGGCATAAAAAGATAGTCAAACCAGTGTCAAAAATTAAGAACCACAAATCCACTTACTCAGTATGACTTCTACTCAGAGTCAGATGTACAGCATGGAAACAGACCCTTCATAGAACAGAGAACAATCAGCACAGAAGAGGCCCTTTGGCCTTCAATGCTGCGCTACCTGTGAACCAATCTAAGCCCACCAGTCTACACTATCCCATCATCATCCATTTGCTTAACCATTTGCCAAGGACTGTTTAAATGCCCCTAATGTGGCTGAGTTAACGACATTGACAGGCAGGGCACTCCACACCCTTACCACTCTGCATAAAGAAACTGCCTCTGACATCTGTCTTAAATCTATCACCCCTCAATTTGCAGCAATGCCCCCTCATACAAGCAGATGTTCTTAAAAAAACTTTCACTGTCCACCCCATCTAATCCTCTTATCATCTTGTATGTCCTTCGTCGCTCCGATGAGAACAGATCCAGGTCCCTCAGCCTTTCCTCATAAGACCTTTGCTTCAGACCAGACAACATCCTGGTAAATCTCTTCTGCACCTTTGCCAATGCTTCCACATCTTTCCTGTAATGGGACGACCAGAACTGCACACAGTACTCCAGGTGAGGCCGCACTAGCGTTTTGTACAGTTGCAGTATGACATCACAACTCTGGAACTCAATCCCTCTACCAATAAAACCTAACACAATGTATGCCTTCTTAATAGCATTATCAACCTGGATGGCAACTTTCAGGAATCATGTACATGGACACCAAGATCCCTCTGCACATCCACACTACAAAGAATCTTTCCACTCACCCAGTATTCTGCCTTCCTGTTATCCTTTCCAAAATAAATCACCTTACATTTATCTGCATTACACTCCATTTGCCACCATTCAGCCCAATTCTGCAGTTTATCCAGGTCCCCCTGCAACATTCTTTCACACTGTCCACCACTCCACGGACTTTAGTGTCATCTGCAAACTTACAACCCATCCACTTTCACTTGTGTCCAAGTCGTTTATAAAAATGACAAACAGCAATGGTCTCAAAACAGATCATTGTGGCACACCACTAGTACTGGACTCCAGGCTGAATATGTTCCATCAACCACCACCTGTTGCCTTCTTATAGAAAGCCAGTCCAACTCGTCCATGCCCACCAGCTATCCTAATCTAGTCCCATTTGCCAGCACTTGCTCCATATCCCTCTAAAGCCTTCCTATTCATATACCTACCCAGATGCCTTTTAATTGTTGTAATTGTACCAGCCTCCACCACTTCCTCTGGCAGCTCGTACCATACATTTACCACAATGTGTGTGAAAAAGTTCTCCCTTTAGTCCCTTTTAAAAACAGCATCCCACCACCCCCCACCCCCCCCCCCCCCCCACCCCCCTCCACCCCAAAACCTCTGCCCTCTAGTTCTGGACTCCCCGAACCCAGGGAAATTTACCCTATCCATGCCCCTCATGATGTTATAAACCTCTATAAGGTCACCCCTTTGCCTCTGACATTCCAGGGAAAACAGCCCCAGCCTATTCAGCCTCTCCATACAGCTCAGACCTTACAACCCTGGCAACATCCTTGTAAATCTTTTCTGAACCCTTTCAAGTTTCACAATATCCCTCCTTACTTATTGAATTTCAATAAAAAGTTAAAAATATCAAAGAAACAAACTGCATTCATCTGTTCAAATGCACATAGGATTGAACTGACTACTTGATCATCTGATTCACAAAAGGTGGTATACTCAAGATAGTTTACTCAGTTATGATACAAAGTAAAACTTTCAAAAAAAGACCATAAAGCCAGAGTTTTTTCCAAGGAAGCGCAAAACTATTTTGTCGATATTTCTACTTAAGTCCACATTACAGAGTAGTGACCTATATACAAATTTAAATTAATTGACACCATTATGTAGGTTGAGTTTCAATATTTATTTAAACTATTGTTGGTTGATCACAGGTCAACTGTGAAATTATCTCCCAATGAAGATAATCGACATTTTTTTCCTCTTTTCTTTTAAACTCAGGACATGCAGTAGAATAAGAAATGGTATGACATGGTCTTAGAATTTTCGCATTCAGCCGTTCTGTTAACGAGTTATTTAAAAGCTAACAAGTCAAAGTTAATACTAACACAAGATCTAGTCATTTTACATCTTATTCTTAAATTCAAATTTGTAAAATTTTGTTGAAACGTACTTCAGCATTCTTTAGCACAAGTGTTTTCACATTTAATATGTGGATCTTTGCTTATTTTCTTATAACTCCCCTCCAAAATAATTTGTACACATGGGCAACAGAGCACAAATTAATTAGCATTGTAGTGTTCTCTGATTAGTGTTAAATAAACATTCAACTGAATTTGTAGAATTATGGACCATTAGTGTGCATTTAGAGAAAAAAATCGTAATGTTTACATCTGTTAATCTGCACATTAATCAATACACATTTCCAACTAAATTACATTGGACATTGTATGGCATTGGAGTGAGCAAACAATGTGATCATTTTGAACATTAGAAAACCTAACAAAATATTTATTTTAAGACATTTAAAAAGCTTAAATACAACAAACATCTGCAAATATCACACCTCCAGTTTAAAGTACTAAATCAAAGGAGTGCCATTTTCATGTAAGCTTGAACACCACCATCTTTCCAAAATCACCTGCAAACAGAATGAATAATAATGTTGGAGATGAAATTACTGAGTCACTTGACTGCAATATTCTTGCTAAACTGCACTGGTTTGGTTCCTTCCGAAACAACATCTCATCAAGTACTTTTTTCATGAAGCTAGTGCCTTAAAAAGGAGAGAAACTCTAGCGTCAAAGACTACGACAAACAACTACCTTTTGTTTAAAAAAAAGTTTCCAAACATGGTTTAAAAAGAAGATCGCAACACACAAGTCTGAATATCCTGCTCCAAATTACCCAGCAAGTCCACTAATGCACTGAATACTAA
This sequence comes from Chiloscyllium punctatum, assembly GCF_047496795.1. NCBI lineage: Eukaryota > Metazoa > Chordata > Chondrichthyes > Orectolobiformes > Hemiscylliidae > Chiloscyllium > Chiloscyllium punctatum. Next base: position 79,636,734 of record NC_092746.1, on the reverse strand, counting down.
AACAATACTCCTAGTGAAGACTGTAAATGAAACCGATCTTCAATTTTTAAATGAATTTTTTAATGTGCTGCTGCCATCCCAGCGGGGGTGGGAGCAGACCTGGAAAGGTGTGGAGTTGTGTGCCACTGGCCTTCATACTGTTCCCTAGTTCCATAACCCGCCTGGAGACATTTTCTTCAAGGCAGGATTTGGGATGGGTGCTGCAAGGCTGCCTGCCTACAAACTGAAACTGGCCAAGTTCAGTCTGTAGCAAGACTAGTTGTCAAAGGTCTGCTGAGTGTGCAAGTAATAGCAGCAGAGGAGAACTTTCCAGCTGGTCTCCAAGTCACCACAGAGAATGGTGAACATGCCATTACCTGGATACAGTACTCAGCAGTTGATTGGCAGGGGAGATGAGGATTTCAGATATGTTCTCTTCATGTTTGCCTGCGCTCAGCAGCAATCACAGGCCACCCTATAGAAGTTATATTTGCATTTTGGTGAGTGGACTGGCTGCAAAGACCTTTATTTTACATTTAAATATAAATGGATTCTCCATTTTCTTCCCTTGCTGAAGCAATGCAGCATCCTGCTGCTCATTCGTAGTTCGGGGGGGGTTTGCTAATGGTCCGTCAACTTCGATATATGCCCGGTCTCTGAACACTAATTGGACGATGTGTTCAGAATTGTGTAGTTAAGTGAACATACACTTAGCCACCATTTGAGCATAAAATTGTTGACTTCTGAAGACCATGGAAAAATTTGCCACACGTCTTCATAGCCATAGTACTCAAACTCTTTTAATACAATTATCAGACAGTTAGTCAAGAAAAAGACAGAACATAAATAACACCATATAAATTTTAATAAGTTCTCGAATTGTACTCTAAACTTTTTCAACCATAATTGCAGAAGCTATCAGATCTCAATCTCGATTCAAATTTTTAATTCCACATAGTTTATTCCAATTATGACCAGGAATCAACAGCAGCTTTTGCATCAAAGCTGGGATTTTAAAGTTGGGCGGTAAAATATCAAGCGATATGTTAAAAGAAATTTCATGCACCACATCATACTACCAGAGAAATTATATGTCTGACAAGAGGTTTATGCCCCAGCAGCTGTATATTGCCATTCCAGTTTTCATTTTGGACTTCATCACATTCATTTTACCTTGGAGTAGAATAGTTTCTTCCTTCTAGAAACTAAATATTTCCTAATCACAATAGCAATTGGCTGCCTGAACCCTGAGGAAATAACAGCATGAGGAAATCAGAAGGATATTGCTGAACTTTAAGTTGCATATAGTTGCAAAGTGGCTCATAAATAGGTCTCCTAGCCTTCCACTGAGAAATTTAAAAATGTATACTGCATATAAAGATTTTTTAAAAAAAATACTGCTAGCAGTAAAGTTTCTATTTTAAACACTAAAGTGGACTTACTGGGATGAAAAGGCAGTAAAATTAATGCATAAAGCAATCCAACAGCTTATTTACTGGGGCAGTTGCTCTGGTCCAAAGGAGAAAGATCACCTCAGGCATTTGGGGGTCACTTTTGACAAAGTGCAAAATGAGACTACATAGGTTTCATTCTTCACATCATAGGGAAAAAGCAAAATTTTATAACATACATACATAACTTAAAATTACTACAAAAATTTGATAATCTAAATTTAAAACCACCATGAATTAATTTCTAAACCACCTGCAACAGTTTATGTTCACACATTTACTCAAAGCTATCAAATTTAGCACGAATGCAATTATCTAATGCATGTACACAAAACTAACAACCAGTCCCACATTTTCCTACAAAACAGGAAATCATGTTCATCATAAATAGCTGCAGTCATTGTGAGAACATAACATTTGATTGGGGTAGGTTACCATTCATATTCCTTCAGCACAAGGTGGTTCTGTTTTTAAAAAAAAAGTTCGGTGCAGTTTGCTCAAATTAATGACTTTTCAATTCCTGTAAATTGCACTACTACCTATTTGTTCCTAACCGATGTCAAGGATAAGATGGATAAGAGAGAGAGAGATCACATTTCCTATAGAAGTGCTTTCTGTGAGTAAGGAGATTGTTGCTGATTGGTGGACTGTTGGCCATGGCTCGCTGAGGCAACACTGTAGTTTGGCATCTGCTGTCCATTTAGGCCAGTATTCTGGTAACTAGACATATCAACATTTGAAAGGGCAGGTTGACTGCAGACAGGTGCTTGCGTTAGGTATGTATTTGCAGTCACAGTACTGTCCACTGCACTAAAAAAGAAACAAAGAAATTCATTTGATTGCCTGCTTTTGCAACACATTATAATTCTCGCGTTTTATTTTACATAGTAAATAGCCAAAACAGTTACTTTATGAAAAGGCATGACTCCACAACTGAAGTTTCAACTGTTACTCAGTGACAGGATATGTGCAAATATCAACTTATTCAGAGATATTATGACACACCTCTGGGAGAGATGTGACTTGAAACCCAGGTCTCCTGGCTCAGAGGTAGGGGTACTACCACTGTACCACAAAAGTCCTTAAATGATAGGATATGACACAGTGCCCACAATTTCCTCTACCTGCTCCCAATCTTAAAAGCCACTTTGATAGGTTCGGAGTTGATTTTTGACCAAATAAATAACTAAATACATAAAGGAATGTAACAGTAGGCATGTAGAATTTAATGCTATTCCTATGTTGTTGTTTCATTTACTATATAAGACTGCTCACCACTTTATTGAAAGAAGCAAAATAGTGCACAAAACATTACAGGAATTCACAAGAAAAATAAACGCTCCAGAAATGTATAATCATGCACTTGAAGATACAGAACTCAAGCAATTTGGCGAAGAAAATGCAATCGATCAATTACTGAAATAGTAAAACTGTTAAGAATTTAACTGTTAAGTAGAATTTTCTTCATTTCTTGAGGCAATATAACATCAGAGTCAAATAATGTGGTGCAGGTAAAGCACAGCAGGTCAAGTAGCATCTGAGGAGCAGGAGAATCAACGTTTCAGGCATAAGTCCTTCCACAGGAATGTGGGGGTGGGGGCAAAGGGGGCTGGAGGGGAGTTAGCTGGGAAAGCGATTGTTGAATACAAGTAAGGGTGATTGTGATAGGTTAGTGGGGAGGATAGGGCAGATAGGTGAAAAGGAAGATGGACAGGTGGGACAGTTCAAGAGGGCAGTGCTGAGTTGGAAGGTTGAATCTGGGATAGGAGAGGGGTGGAGATTTGGAAACTGGTGAAGTCGATGTCATGTTGTTTGGAGGGTCGTGTGTTGAGGCGTTCCTCTTCCAGTTGCCGGGTGGCTTTGGTTTGGCAGTGGAGGAGGCCCAAGACTTGCATGTCCTTGGTGGAGTGGGAGGGAAAGTTGAGGTTGTTTGGTGCCCGTGTCCCAGAGATGTACCCTGAAATTCTCCACGAGTTGGTGTCCTGTCTCCCTGACGTAGAGGAGACCACATCGAGAGCAATGGACACAGTAGATGAGGTGGGTGGACATGCAGGAAAATCTCTGTCGGATGTAAAAAGATTCTTTGGGGCCTTCAATGGAGGTTGGGGAGAGGGGGACAGGTTTTACACCCCGTGCTGCAGCAAGGGAAGGTACCGGGTGTGGTCAATGCCAACTCACGCAGAGTTTCAGGGAACATCTCTGGGATACACGCAGCTAACAACCCCACCGCCCTATGGCCGACCCTTCGACCTGCTCTGCCATTCAACAGGATCATGGCAGTGATGACATCCACTTTCCTGCCTTTTTCCTGTAAGCCTTGATTTACCTACTGCTCAAGAATCTATCTCAGCCTTCAATATACATGAGTACGCCGCCCTTATTGCGCCCTGTGGTGAAGTGTTCCAAAGACGTTCAATCCTCAGAAAAAATTCATTCTCACCTCATCTTGATTCTGAAATTATTTAGTTTTACATTTATTGTCACATGTATATAAAAATAGTAAAGAGCATTTCTTTGAATGTATGACGTAAAATGTCATCATGCTCCAGCACCATCTTGAAACACTGGATAAAAGATTCTATTGCAATAGAGTCTGCTTGACATAGGCCCATTACAGACAGCCCGGCCAATCTCCAGCATCGCCGCCACTCCCACAATTGCCAAGTCTGAGCAGGAGGCGTAGGCCTAGTCTCATACCAACTGCACCACTTCCGATGCTCTTCCAGATGCTGCCATCAATCTTATGCCCTCTGGTCCTAGACTCTCCCATGAGGGGATACATCTTCTCAGCATTTACCCCATCAAGCCCCTCAAGAATCCCATATGTTTAAGTGAGATCACCTCCAATGCTTCTAAATTTCACTAAGTGTAGTCCCAACCTGTTTAATCTTTACTCATAAGAAATCTTTCAATACCAGGGACCATTCTGGTGAAACTTCTCTGAATTCGTCCAAAGAAATAATATATTTTCTTAAGTAAAGGGACCAAACTGGTCAGTGTTCCAAATTTTGCCTCAACAGCGCCATGTACAGTTATTATTAAGACTTCCCTACTCCGATAATCCAAGGCCTTTGAAATAAGGGCTAACATGCCATTAACTTTCCTATCTGCTGCACCTGTGTGCTAACTTTCTGTGTTTCATGTACAAATACCCCTGCTTTTGTACTTAGCACTTTTCACAATGAAGAACAATTCATGCACAACACTATATATCCCTCTACATAGAGTTCTACAATCTCTGACCATTCAGACATGCCTCTTTTCATCCTTCTAACCAAAATGGACAATTGCATATTTTCTCACATCTGCCAGGCCTTTGCTCACTCACTTAACTGGTCTATACCCTTTTGTAACCTCGTGTCTGCTTCACCTACCTTTGTATCTTTCTACCTACCTTTGTATCTTTAGAAAATGTAGCAACCACACTTTTGATTCCTTCACTCAGGTTAGTTACATAAATTGTAAAATGCTGACAATCCAGCTTCAGTGCCTGAAGTGTTTTTCAATAATTTGTATACTTTAAGTTATAAGCACTCGTATTTTAATTGTGTTTATAATTTAATTGCTGGCATCCATTGCCATTTAAAATCAGCTGCATTCAAACAAATTCAACTTTACTTTTTGAAATTAATCCACAGATCTTTTATTGACTAATAATGCACTCTATCTGAAATATACAAACAACCTGAACAAATGGATCTGAGGTCCAGTTATTTCTAGTTAAAAATAATTACAAGACCACACAAATTTGAGACATTGGGTATAGTTAGACTTTTCCTTAAAACATACAAACTTTGAAAATAATTATATAATCATATTATTGCACAAGGCTTCAAATTAGCAGTTAACATATGCAGTCGTTGAAAATGGTCCACAGCCATTCAGTTCTGCAATGGATATCAAAGCTATCAGATGGAAATGGGTTAGTACAGATGGTGCATAATAAATTATTACTTACTTGGTGTAAGATGTTGGAGCTTGTTGGCTGGACAGGGCTGAACTGACAGTTGGTGGCAGACCAGCTTGACTAAGTGATGGAATTTGATCTGATGGAATACTGTATCCCTGGCCTGAAGCCATCTGGGGTGTTCCAGATATTACATATGCACCACTTGGAGGCTGTCCTGTATATACCTACCCAGAGTATTTAAGCAGAATTAAATTGCAACATAATTTGAAATGCATTTGTAGTATTCAAACGTACCAAGAGAAGCAGCCATTTTTTTTGTAACAGAAAACACTTCTGAACAGTAACCACTTCTAGTCTGTTCACTGAGTATTTGCAGCAGCAATGGACTCAGGCAACCAAGCACAGTTAGGTTACAAGATTCATTAGGGTTGTACAGGCACGAGATATGCCTCCCGGGTAAAATATCACTCATAGAAACTGAAGGAATGGATCAAAAACAAAAATGAGCAAACAAAGGTAGCTAAAATATGCTTCAATTTAGTGGAGTTGGAAGCACTCTCACCTTATTCAGGTGGTTATATTCATGACTACATGAGGATTAAGAAAATAATCTAGGCTCTCACTTCAATGCTGTACTGCAGGTATGCTGGATAAGCTGCAGTCTTTCACATAAAATATTCAGCTAAATGTTGTACCTGCCCATTGCGATGGTTGTCCTGGAACCATTCTAAAAGTAGGGCATTTTCCAGTGCTCTGGTAAACAATCAAACAGCACCCCTTACCACAAAATGATGAATATTTTAGTTTCTAGCTTTATAAACAGAGACGGGGGGGGGGAAGAAATGAGCAAATTAAGTTAAACCATGACTAATGGCTGGCTGGGCCTCGGTTGGGTATGGTAGCCAGTAATGGGCAGACATCATCAGGAAGGCCACCAAGAATTTAGAAGGAGTGCAATAGAGATTTTTCAGAATTATGCCAGGGATAAAGAGATCCACGATGTGAAGATACTAAAGCAGCTGGAATGTTTTCCTTGGAAGAAGTGAGAGGGGAAAGATTCAGGTATTGTGATCTTTACAGGTACCAACAATAAAGATAGAAAGAGGAAAGGAGGTTCTGCTGAGAGAATATTGATGGTTTAAATAATACTTTCAATAACATCAACTGCCTTACAAAAAGAATTACTGTTGTTGAAGCATTTATCCACAAATTGCTTTGGATATTAATGTCTGACAGTTGGTGTGGTAAAAGCACGATATCAGATTACATCATTTGCCATTTAAAAATTATATTTCATTTAAATCTAAAAAGAAAACTAAGTGCTCAGGAAGAATTGTGTCAAAAATCCTTATCACAGCAACAAGAAGAATGCATTGCCACATTAATTCTTTTGTTACATTAAATAACTTTGAACACACCTGAGAAACTGCTACAGAAGATGGCTGCATGTAATACTGTTGGCTCTGGAGTTTAGCATACATGGAATACATTGGGTCATCATTCATCAACTTAGCATACAAGGATAGAGCCTCCATTACTTTCACGTTTAAATCCGATAGTTCAGAGTGTTTCCTAAAATTTCAATAAACAGGCATTTAAGAAAAAAGGTAGTCCAGGAGATTGCAGCACAGACAATGAAAATTTGGTAAGCCTGAGAGCTTTCAAACTCCCTTCCACTGACAGAAGGTGGTGAAATGAGATTCTGACTGGTCTTTTCCAGTCATCACATAAAAGGAAACAAGCACCAGGCAACCTCCAGACAGCTACCCTTCAGAGAAGAGGTAGTAAAAGTCCAGACAAACAACTTCATTGCGATAACTTACAGGTCCATCTGAGAACAGAATGTTCTGTTGCTACTTTTCTAATTGACTGCCATTAGGGAGACTTATCTCTAGGTAGTTCTCTGCCACCAGGACCAAAATGTGATAATGGAAGGGGATCTGGAAAGCAAAACGCTAAGGTCACCTTGCTAGTATTGTCTCCTCTTCAGGAAAGAAAGTCCCAGCCTATTCAGCCTCTCCCTTTAGCCTGAATGATAAAGTCCTTTGTACACTTAATAACCTTCCTCAATGTCTATTACACCAATTTTGGTGTCATCTGTAAACTTGTTAACCATACCTCCTATGTTTACATTCAAATAATTTGCATACATGACAAAAAGTAGTGGACCTAGCACCGATCCTTGCAGCACACTGCTGGTCACAGGCCTCCAGTCTGAAAAGCAATCCTCTACCACAACTCTCCGTACATTAATGTTTGAAAGTTTTTAAGTCTGAAATTCTGAGGAACTGGCTTCATAGCAAATTCCTGTACCCTGTTCTGGTTATTCTGCTGTAGCACAGTCATGGCTTCACAACTTTGAGTATGTATATTAGATATGTGCAAAATAGAAACTAGCATCAGCTTGGCATGAAGAAATGAACAAACTCTGAAAACATATATTTTTACCTGTCAATTTCTTCTAACTTCTGATCTATGAGTGGTCCCATTTGGTGACAGATACCTGGGAAAGTTTAAGAAATGGAGAAATATATAGTTTTCTAAACTTGCTTCTGGTGATATAAGGTGGGGAAGAAAAGATCAGCATTGAATAAACAGAGAAATTAAAAAGTTTGAAACTAATTGGATTAGATGATAATAAATAGGAACATAGAGATTAGGAGCAGGAGTAGACAATTCAGCCCTTCAAGCCTGCTTCTCCATTTAATGTAATCATGGCTGAATTTATCCTGATCTCAACTCCAGTCTCCTGCCTGCTCCCCATGGTCCTTTATCCTGCTTTTCATCAGAAACATATCTATTTCTTTCTTGAATATGTTGATTGATTCTGCCTCCACTGCAGTCTGAGACAGTAAGGTCCAGAGTCTCAAAACCCTCCAAGAGAAATAAATTCTCATCTCAGTTTTGAAATGACCTCCTCACTCCAAACCCTCTTGTTTGAGACTGTCCCACAAGAGGTAGCATCTATTCAACATCCACCTCATCAGTCCCCTATAGAGTTTTGTATACCCCAAAATCAGATGCCCCACCCCATTCTTCTCAAGCCTAAACAATTCAATCACTCCTCATACAACAGCTCTTTCATCCCTGAAATCAATCTGGTGAACCTCCTCTGAACTGCCTCCAATATCACCATACCCTTCAAGTAAGAGACCCAAAACTGGAAACAATACTCCAGGTGTGGTTATATAATTAATAATACTCCTTTACTTTCATAATCCATTTCGCAATGAATGCCAGGATTCCATTTGCCTGCTGCTGTTCAGGCACAAAGATGCCCAGATCCCTCTGTACTGATGCACTCTATTTAAGCAGGAAGCAGATTCAATGATTTGCCCTTTTATTTTTCCAGCCAAAATGGACAACCTCACACTTATCCACATCCTTAAACTCCATCTGCCAGATTCATTCCCATTCTCCTCACCTATCAATATCCATCTGCAAACTTTATCTCCTCATCTGGGCCTGCTTTCCCACCTATTTTAGCACCATCTGTGAAGTTTGTTATGTTACACTCTGTCCCTGCTTGCAGATCATTAATAACAAAGTTACACAAATAGACAACATTAGCTCTCACTGCCAATTGCTGAAAACTAGCATAATCTGTGCTGGGAAGTCAGTCTTACTGTGGCTCTGTGGATATGTTTCAACTCTGTGCTGCCCCCTGGAGATATCATCTAAAATGACAATGTCAGATTCCACATGCAAGTTGATGACATGCACTTCTCCAGACTGCCTCTGATTTGTCACACTTCTTGTCTGGCATCAAGTATAGGATGAACAATTACTCCAATTAAATAGTGGTGTGGCCAATGTCATTAACTCCACTCCAAAAGCAGTGTTCCCTAACCATTAATTCTTATCATTCTCACTGACCATGGTCCGTTTCAATTTTAGACAATTTCACAAATTAATACCTCTACTTAACCCTGCAATGAAATTCTTACCCCATATCCACTTCATCACCATAACTACTGACATCCACCACAATAACATCACTTGTATCCTCCCACTGCACCACATCTTTTACTTAACTACTACAATTCTTTCTGCCAATCTCAAATCTTATACCCTCCATAAATCTCAGCTGATCCCAAGCTTGTTTGAGGTGAAAACAATGACTGCAGATGCTGGAAACCACCCGAAACGTCGATTTCGAAGCTCCTTGGATGCTACCTGAACTGCTGTGCTCTTCCAGCACCTCGAATCCAGAACCAAGCTTGTTTGTCCATATCATAACTCGCACCAAGTCCCAAGGCCCTTATACTTGCAGACGTATTTTTTGACCGAGAGTCATTAAACCCTAAATTTTAAAATTCTCATCCTGGTCACTGACTCACTCATGGCCTCTTCTTTCCCCATCTCTAAGTCCTTCCAGCACTTGTAACCATTCTCAACAATCAAGATCTCTGCACTCCAACAATTCAAGCCTCTTGCATATCCCAATTTTAATTGCTACACTACTGGCAAGCATGACTTCAACTGCCAAGACTCAAATTCCCTCTTTAAATCGTTCCACCTTCTTAACTCTTTCAGAAAAGTAGGAAGTCATATGATTAATGTTCCCCTTGTGTGGTCAGTATCAAATTTTGTTTGACTCAAGAGTCGAAATGCTTTATTAAAATCAATATTGCAGTTTTGGTATGTCATTTGTAAGCATACTATTTAAATATATTGTTATTATTTTATGATTTGCTAATGAACTATGGAAAAGGGTAAATAATAACAGAAAACATGTAGCCACCCCACCTTCTAGATGAAGCAGTTCTGGTGAATCTGGTTGACCATCTGTGGGGTTAGCACCCTGCAACATCTGTAATAGTTGATCCATCTTTTCCTGTTGAAATAAATAAAACAATATAGTAACAGAAAAAATAATGGAGCTTAAGACAGACAAATCACCATCCTTCACAGAGTACCAAATTAAATAAGTAAATTGCAGCCAAATCAATCATTGTGCAATCTCGAGATTAAGGAACTGCGCAGTTGGATTGAGAGTGTCACCCCATTATTGAAGAGAGGGATGGAGGAGGAGAGAGGGATGGAGGAGGAGAGAGGGAGAGGAACAAACAAGTAAACTATAGACCTGCCAATATATCAATTCTGGATAATTTGCTGAAGTTCATCAAGAGATAACATGATTAGCCTCTTAGTCAGGTCAATCGAATAACTGGTGCAAAAGAATAGACTTATGACTAGGATCTAGTGTGGATTTTCTGTTTGAATTACATCTTTTTTTAAAATAAGTCACTAACACAAGGGAAAAGGGTGATCAGGACAAGGTACATAGGCATTAGGTAAAGTTCAAAACAAGAGATTATTAGCAAAAGTAAGAGCACACAGAATGGGATGTGTCCTTTTATTAAATTAATTTATTGAGAGATAAGAGACAGAGCTTGTGGATTAAGTGTTCATTGACAAGCTACGATAAGAAGCTCTCCATAGTGACATGTTTTCACCAAAGATTTGAGAAGGGATCAGTCATACATTCAAGTGTACAGATGACATTTAGTCATGAGACACAGCAAGATTTGTTGAAAGGAGGCAGTTATAAAGACAAATGGACAAAGTGGAGAATAATTACTGGTGGAATTCAATGAGGAAAAGCGTGAAGTCACCCAACTTGATTCACAGACAAGTTTTCTTAATAGTGAGAGATTACAGTGATCAAAAATATTTAATTGTCCATCTACATAAATCATTAAAAGTGGATCCAAAGGCAAAAGAGAAACACATTCAAAATGACTAATGGAACATCAGGTAAAGGTGGTTAGAACTGAAAATTGAGGAAGTAATGTTTCAGAGCTGAAAAATGTGTTGCTGGAAAAGCGCAGCAGGTCAGGCAGCATCAAAGGAGCAGGAGAATCGACGTTTTGTGCATAAGTCCTGCTCCTTTGATGCTGCCTGACCTGCTGCGCTTTTCCAGCAACACATTTTTCAGCTCTGATCTCCAGCATCTGCAGTCCTCACTTTCCCCGAAGTAATGTTTCAGCCATTTACAGCATTCGTCAGACCAAAGCTGGGCAAAGCTTGAAGCCAAGTAAGTTTTATTTCAAATAATTCATTTAAAAATGTAAAAAAAAAATGACAGAAAGAACAACGTATACTACTCATTAAATTAGGGTATCTGCATTATCAAGATTCAAAGTTTAATAATCATTAGAGTTTGTTTGTTGCATGGAAGAGATGTGGCACTGCAGTATTCTTGATGATTATTGTTTTACATCGCAATTCAGTAAGTAGTTTTTAAATTCCACAGTGCTAGCTCCTATGAAACCAGTAGTAAACCCTGAAGGTCTGCAGCAATACTGTGAAAGAAGTGCACTGACTACATCTGCTTTTAAGCATTCAGAAAACCACAATCATGCAAGCCAAAGAAAAATCTGAGTTACTGTGGTGATACTAGGGCCAAGAATAACTTTGGAGGCCTTCAGTGAATGAGTTAAAGGACTTTAGATTGTTACATTGTGATGTCATTTGACCACACTGATATACTACATTCCAGTATAGGTGCATTGTGGGTCTACCTAGAGGAAATGGGCTGTAGCAGCTTAGGAGGTAGCTCTCCACCACTGTCTCAAGGGAACTAGGTCTGGGCAATAAATGCTGGCCCTACATCTCATCAGTGCATTTTTAAGAAGTTGAATAAATGAAATGAAAATGACCGCAAGATCACTGCTTGAGCGCTAATGATGTTTCGGCTTTCAAAGCAGATGCAGATGGCTTCAGCTCATTTTACAACAGAATATGCACATCCAATTTTAGATCTGCTTGTATAAATATACTCAACAGTTTGATAGCAATATGACATTTGATTAGGACTTCATTCAGTGACAAATTGAGGGGGGCCTGGTTGTTTCAAGCAAGGCAGCTGTCAACAATGATACACCTCCTGTGATCAAGATATATTCCATTCTCTACAGACCTGTCTTAAAATTGCTCATGAGCTCAAATTGCGAGACTCAATATAATGTTACATTTTTCAACAATGGTCAGCATATTTAAAGTGACAAAAGCTACCGTCAACCTCTCAGCAGTCATGTCTGTGCTATATTTAGTTTTTTGCTGTGTAATCAGTTAAGCAAATGTGGACATGCAGCATCACCATTTCACTCAAAACCTACTTTAATAGTACAAGATATGACCTGCATAATCAACCTTGAAAGTCAAAATGCATTACAAAACTACACTTGGACAATGTTTTGTTTTGAATATGTCATCTTTTATATTATTATTAAAAGATCTTACATTTAGCAGGATATTTGTAAAATGTTTATTGCCTGAAGGCATCTTGTAAACCTGCTAAAAGGACACTAGGATCTTGAGGGGTTTGAATTATTTGCTCAGATTGGCTTGAAGAGTAGAGAAAATAGAATTACAATTCTCTTGGTCTTGCTGTCAGATAGATCCTTTCAAAGAAGCAGGTAAATCAGAGAACCTTTAAAAGCCCAGTGCATAAAGTTTCATTTGGATCTGTTTGCCTTGTGCATAGAGTCACATTGGAGAGACTGTCTGATGACCAGATGTACACAAATGAGAACCTTTTCTCCCTAATTAGTCACGTGAAGAAGCCTTTGCAATTGTCGGCACCTGAGTTGATAGAGAAGGTTTGTGTTGAATTTTTATGCTTATGCCCCAGTGGAAATTAATTTTTAAATCTATTTTATCATTCCTTCTTATACAAACACAAACTTAGGAGCAGAGGTAGATCATTTGACCCCTTCAGCCTACTCCATCATTCAATGAAATCATGGCTGATCTGTTTGCATTTGTAAAATGTTTATTGCCTGAAGGCATCTTGTAAACCTGCTAAAAGGACACATATTCCACATTCCTATCTGCTCTGATAACCGTTGATTCCCCTCCCTAACAATCTAATTAGCGCTACCTTAAAGATATTCAAATGACCCAACTTCCACCACCTTCTGAGGCAGAGATTTCCAAATTCGGACAACCCTCAAAAAAATTCTAAATTTCTATCCTGAAATGGCAATCCCGAATTTTAAAACAGTGCTCTTAGTTCTGGGTTGACCTACAAGCTGAACCATTCTTTCTGCATCGACCTTGTCAAGGCCATTCCAGAGCCACTTCACTCATACTCTCAAATTCCAGTGGAAACAAGCCAAGGCTGTCGAACCTAGTCTTTATGAGAAACGCACACACCCCAGGTATCAAGTAAACCCCCTATGAACTGCCTTCCTAAATTACAGTTACCTCCTACATTAAACAACTTTGGCACTAAGCTTAATTACTGAATCTGAACAGCAGTTAACTGTTCTTTTATTTTTACCCCGTTTTGTTTTGTGGAATAGAACCAGCATATCCTCCTTCCTCATTGAACTAAATTATGCCAACTTACATTAGAGCTCAGACATTCTACATGTTGTACAACTGACAAGATTTATAAAAAAGAATGAAAGAGTTTATAGTGCTAAATGAGCATATCAACCATACAGGAGATTCTTCAACAATTTCCCAACTTATAACTATAGATGAAGAAACAGAGTAAGATATTGAATTCAATGAAATTTAGCACTTACAACATGTACTAAGACCAATATTGCAACAATCTCAGTCTAAATCAAAATATTCAATGATTTTTTTGCACAATTGTCTAAGGAAGATTGTATAATGATCCACAAGTTTTTTTTTGCTAGTACAAGGATTATGCAGATCTATAATCAAAACCATAATGGAGTACAAAATTTACAGTTCAAGTTCTGCTGAAGTCATGGTTAGTTCAATTTTGGTTCACATCACAGTAAAGAAACAAGCAAACCATGTTCTGACCTCCAATGAAAGCATGGCATTAATTTTTCTCAATAACAGGACACAACTTTCAGTACTTGTATTGATTTTGCCAACTAAACAACTTCCACATGGCCTCCAATCCAGCCAGATGACTGTGCATGTCTTATGCTTGCAGATCCCAGATTTTAATCACTGCAACTGACAGATGTTTCTTCAATTGCTGAAGTTCTAATGTTTGGAATTAACTTCAGCACTTCTCTCAACCTCTCCAATTCTTCATCCACCCTCAAGATGCTCCTTAAAACGTACCTCTCTCAAGACATTCTTTAAAAACTCTCTCTTTCATATGCTTAATAGCTCCTTGAGCAGCCACAAACGCAAGTGGCTGTAGCTTTGCATGAATATCATAGTAAAGCGTAGCACACACTTACTTCATCAACATAAACAGGTTCAAGTTCTGGTTCCAGTGTCTCAACTTGAACTTCATCACTAAATTGTACAGTTTTCTTCTCAATTTTCACTGTGAAGAATAAACCATCCTTTAGTAATAACCAAAATGAACAATTATGTAAAACATACTGTTAGCTTCACAGTTGTGTTTAACTAAATGAAAACACTTTGAAGTTTTGATCTTAACAATGGAAGAAAATTATTTACCAATAATATTTTGCAAAATTATTGGTAATGATAAATTTTAGAACTCATTTTTGTACTTAGTAAACAACTATAAATGGACTAATCAATACATGTTCATTACTCACATGTCTCTGGTTCTGCTGTTAGGTCTGCTGTCACAAAATTTGATGGAAACAATCCAATCCCTTGATATGTTTCACCTTTCCACCAATTTGGATCACTATTGACAGTGAGTGAAGGATTACATAGTTCAGTGCCATATTTCAGGACACAGCGGTTTTAAATCATTATTGTTTCATTTACTTACTAATGTTGCACTCTTGTTTCATTTACTTACTAATTTTTTTTGTACAAGCTCTAATTTGCATAAATTTTCTAACCAAACATCTATTTTTCCTTGCATTTAATTTCCACCAAACTACACGACAAGTTAAGGTATTTTTAAGACTGCTTTACTTAGAGTGCTCCTTCCCTATCTATTATCTATTTATTTCCATGTACCTGTCATCTAGTACAGTAATAATCTCTCCAGCTTTAAAGGTGAGCTCATTATCTTCTGCAGCTTCAAAGTCATAGATGGCTCGCACCTTACGACCTTCAGGTTTACTTGTCATAAGACTCGGTGTGCTTGGATACAAATTAGAGATAATGGTCTGTTGCTGTCGCTGTTCTTTCAATGACAATTCAATGGCTGTAAAATAACAGAAACCAAAACACAATGTTAAAGTTGGAAATATTCTATTCTCTATAAACAATTTCTCAACATGATCAGTAAATTATCATGTCTCTGCAAAACTAACTTATATGCAAAACTTTCAATTTAGCAACATACTTTGGTCTTGTCTTCAGCCTACAAGTAACAACAAAAAATTACCATTGCATTACTGTTTCACAGTACATATCTTGGATATACAAAATCTTGGAGTGTAAAATGAAGGATATCAAATCCATTTGATAATTGAGTTTGAAAACTGAAGGTAGTGAATTGTATTCTTCCTTCTTCACATCAGTTCAAACAGCTCTAGTGAGTGATCGTTTCTTTAAACAAAGGACACACTATGGTCTACTTTGCAAAAGGGCATTTTGGAAAATACTGAGAAACATTTACCTGAAAGCAGTGTTCATTGTGTACTGATAAGCATTAATTATTCCTTTGAAAACAGTTGTGACAACATACATAGGGACAAGGAGTTATTTAAGCCAGGTAGTTATAATTAGGGACAGTATTGTTAGGAGAATAATGTCTATTTTCTGAAGCCAGGATGAAGAGTCCTGAAAGTTGCGTTGCCTACCTGGCACAAGGGTTCAGTATATCACATTTGAGCAGCAGAAGAACTTAGAATTGTGACAGCAGAGATCCAGTTGTCATGGTGCAGGTACGTACCGACAACATAGGAAAGAAGTTCTGCTGAGGGAATACAAGTAACTTGGTAGTAAATTATAAAGCAGAACCACAAAAGGCAGAAGATTACTAGCTATGAGCTAAATGGCACGGGGTCAATAAGAGGTAAATTGATGTCACAAAAATTGGTGTGGATGAATGGAGTTCAAATTGGTGGGATATTGGCATCAGTACTGGGGAAAGAGGTGCACATGTGTGCAGTCTAGAATAATCATTGCTGCTGAATCGTACAGCTTCAGTAATGAGGATTTTAAAATGAATATTGGTGGTGGTAATGGTAGGGTGGTTCAAGTGTATGGAAAATATTTTTTTAAAACTGTATGGACAAAGGAGGAGTGCAGGTCAGGATGAAGCTAATTATTACCATAAAACAAAAGGAATACCAAAATATCATGTTGCACCAAGCAATCATACAAGGTAAGGGAAACCTGATATTAGGACAAAGTTAAAGGTTTCGTATCTGAATGTGCATTGCATTCAGAATAAATGGGTTAACTGCACAAAGAGACAGATGGGAATGATCAGTTGACGATTATGGAAACGTGACATGAAATTCATGAGCAGCAGTGTGCTTTAGCTGAGCATTGAGGCCATGTCTGTGCTTCCTCCAGAGGCACTGTGTCTATTATTGAAGGCAGTATCTCCTGACACCTATCATATGCACATAAGCAAGCCTCCAAAGCAGTGTATGCACAGTCTCCCATTACCACATGTGCAGTATGAAAACGCGGTGTGTCATGAAATTGTTCACCTCATGGTATTGTGCCTTTATAGGGAAAAGCTTGGGAAGTACTGCATTAGGGGTGTGAGAACGGATGTTAATAGTGGGGAACACAGAAATGGCAGAGATGTTAAATCAATATTCTGCCTCAGTTTTCATGGAGGAGGACACCGAAACCATCCTTAATTTAACAGGTCATGCACAGATTATAAAAAAGTAAGAACTTAAAACAATTGCTATCACTAGGGAAAACACACTGAGTAAATTATAAAATTAAAGGCAGACAGGTCCCAGAACCTGATATGTATCCTAGAGTCATAAAGAAAGTACTGCAGTCATGCATTGCTTATAAAATTCCAGAAAGGTTCCAGTGAATTGGAAAAAAGCTGAAGCAAAGCCCTTATTCAAAAGAAGAGTGAAACAGAAAGTAGGAAAATACAAACCAGTTTAACATTTGTCTTTGGGAAATTGTTGGAATCCATTATTAATGAATTTGTAATAAGACATTTGGAAAGTCAACAAAATACATCAGAATCATAATGTTTTATGTAGGATAAATTATGTTTGATAATTTCATAGAGTTCTTCAAGATGTGACAAACAAAGTGGACAATGAGGGTCTTCTAGATGAAGTACATCTGAACTTCCAGAAGGCACTTAATAAGATGTCACACAAAAAATTGAATACACAGCTGTGATCACAGAGATAGTGTGTTATAGGTATCTTCACTAAGTCACTCACCAGCTCGCTATATTTACTAAATACTGTGTTTCCATTCATACATACCTCTTACTAACCCACTCACAAGGGCTCTGTATTTATTGAGTACCCAGTCTCTTTTCAGTTATTGATAACTCTTTACTACGACACATTTTTTACTCATTTATTCATAAAACCACAGTTCTATAGTAAATTTTACTTTTACAAATTAAAAGATTTCTTCCAAACCCATTATTGCTTTCTCACACCTTCAACCCTATCACACCTGATCGGACCTATATCTACATCAAAAGTTCCCTCTGAATAAGTGTCAATATAGTAACATTCTGTATTCAGAAGAATAACTCCCCGCTATCAAGTCTCCATAAAAGAGTATAATATTAATCGACCCTCACCAACCGTCTCTCAGGACCTGAATAGATTACAGAACACCAAGCAGTTTCCTCAATTTCATGGCAGTGTTGAATACCTTTTAACAGGGCCACTGTCCCCTTAACTGTCAAAACAATGCTTGCGTGAAACCGCATGAATGAATGAAACTCACACCGGCAAACAATAAACAAACCTCACGACTCAGCTGCAGTAGTCAATTTAATATCCTTTATTTTTAAGAAAATGTATAATTTCTAACTTATTAAGAGCATATAGTCCTAGCACTTCTACTAACATTTACTAACTTAAACTTAACTTATGCAAGCAAACCGGACAGACACACTTAAATCCTATCAGGAGTAGCAGCCAGCACTTAGCAAATGTTTAAATCATCTCCTATTTCCCAGGACAGAAGTCACCCAAACCTTTGCGTACAATAGATCAAAAAAAATGTAACACCATAGTAATGGAATTTTAATATATATAAGAACTGTGCATAAAGAGGTTAGTGTAAGAACTGTGTTTTGGGATTCTATCGCTTCCTCAAACTTGGGTCAGTGCAGGCACTAAATAAAGAGGCTATTTTCGCCATTCACCAATTTCGGTCGTTATTTGAATATGATCCCACATCACACGAGGTTAGGGATAATAGGTAACGGTAATGGATAGAGGATTGGTTACATAACAGAAAGCAAAGAATTGGGATAAAATGGGTCTTTCTGGTTTGCAAGCAAAAGCTAATGTTGTCCTTGGACACCAACTGTTTACAATCTACATTAATGATGGGATTGCATGGATAGTATGTCTATAATCAAATTCACAGATGGCAGTAGAAGAGGTGAGAAAGTAAGTTACAATTTAAGAATAGGGAATTTACAAATGAATGTGGATGGATTAGGTGAATGGGCCAAAAGTTGTCAGATGAAGTTTAAGTTGGTCAATGTGAGGTTATCTATTTTTGGTCAGAAGAACCAAAAAAAGGCAAATTATTTAGAACAAACTTCAAGATGATTTGGTGCAGAGGAATCCAGGTGTCCTTATGCATAGGTCATGGAAAGCTAATATGCAGGTACAGAAGGTAATAAAGGGGGCAAATGGAAGATCGGTAATTATTGCTAAAGGAGTGGAGGAGAGAAGTGGGGAAGCATTGTTGCAATCGGACAAGGCATTGGTGAGAAAAAGAACAAATCAAAAGAGTACTCTGTACAGTTTTGGTCCTATTTACTTGATGAAGGACGTATTTGCATTGGAGACAGTTCAGACAAAGTTCACTAGATAAACTTCAGAGATGAAAGGCTTGTCTCCCCGGGAGAGATTGAGCTATTTAGGCAGCTATTCCCTAGTGTTTAAAAGGATGAGAACATATTTGATCGAAGTATTTAAGATGCTAAAGGGGACTGAAAAAGTAGACAGAACAGGTACTTCCTTTTGTGGGGCAATCTAGAACGAGAGATCATGGTTTTAAATCTGCTGCTCTTCAAGCTAAAGCTGAGATAACAAAGAATAAGTTCTCTCAAAGGGTTGTGAATTCGTGCAATTCAATATGCCTGGGTACAATGGGCACCAAGTCACAGAATAAATTTGAGGAGATAGAAGATTTTTAATTAGTAATTAGTTAAAGTGGAATGGGCAAGGAAAATGAAGTGGAGGCCATGATGAGATCAACCACAATCGTATTAAATGGCGGAACCGGCTGAACTGCTTACTCCTGCTCTTAGTTATGCTCTTACATCATATGGTGAATTAGAAAACACCATAGTTTTCAGATAGAGGTGGGGTCAGTGCAAATTTAATTCAAGCATCTTTAAAATAGTCAACTTCCATTAGGTTTGAGATCATACAATCTCTGAAAAGAAATTTATGAGCTATACCTTTGCAATTATTAAATTAGCCCACCAATTCATGAACCATAGGAGGCGAATCACCAACTCCATTACAGTGTCTAATCACATTGACAAGGAGCATCTTTTATGTTCCATTTTCCACATAATGTTTGCAATTACTGTAAGTGCATGTATTAGCACTCATTAGCAATACTGCAATAAGTGACTCACCTCCTGACTTTCAAAACCTGTCCATCATTTTCAAGGTACAAGTCAGGAGTGTGATGGAATACGCTCCAATTGCCTGGGTGAGTGCAGCTCTGACACTCAAGAAGCTTGACACGATCCAGGACAAAGCAGGCTGTTTGATTGGCACCACATTCCATTTACTCACTCAGGTAGACATAAATGATCCCAGGACATAATTTGAAGAGCAGGGAAAATATCTCTAACGTTCTGAGACAACATTTACCCCAAAAACAAATGGACATTGATTAGATTACTTAGTGTGAAAACGGGCCCTTCGGCCCAACAAGTCCACACCGACCCTCTGAAGAGCAATCCATTCAGACCCATTCCCCTACATTTACCCATTCACCTAACACTACGGGCAATTTAGCATGGCCAATTCACCTAACCTGCACATTTTTGGACTGTGGGAGGAAACCGGAGCACCCGAAGGAATCCCACTCAGACACGGGGAAAATGTGCATACTCAACACAGACAGTTGCCTGAGGTGGGGACTGAGCCTAGGTCTCTAGCACTGTGAGGCAGCAGTGCTAACCACTGTGCCACCATATTACATTGCTGAATGCCTACACTTTAGAAGTATCCCATTATTTGTAAAGTACTTTGTACTGTCCTGAGGCTGTGAAAATCTGTGAACATTTTTATGGGTGTCAGAAGATTCCATCACGAGCTGATTTCCCTTACTTCATGTACATGGCTCTTTTAGACAGTGGTAAAAATTGGTTTCCATATCTAGTTAACAACTCCTTAAATTTTGGATCATGCAACTACCATATGATACAAGAAATAATTCAAGATGAAAAAGATGGCTTTTTGTTCACCTACCAATTCCTATCTTCTTTAGGTAACCATCAGCATCTTTCCACATGTGCAGACCTGTTCACCCATCACCAAAGCATACTCTGACACTCACCGACTCTTCAGCTTTGGTAGTTTTATTTCAAAACCTTGTTTAACAAACTCTTCCATGGCTATACTCCTCTATTCCTCCAGCTCAGTGTGGAGTTATACCTTCTGCTCTTCTAAATCCAGATGTCTACACATTTGCTTCTACCTCCAGAAGCAAAGGCATAAACTTAGTTTGAATCAGTTTTACTTAATTAAGGGTTAAAATTTCCTAAAACGCTAACTGAAAAAGTCAGAACTAAGGGAACACAGATATACAGAAAACACGGGGTAGGGGAACCAACAGGGTACACAATTAGCACAGGTAACAAAGGACATCAATAAAATAGAGATATGCCTATAATAAATATATATAAAATAGATTAGATTAAATAAAATACCCTACAGTGTGGAAACAGGCCCTTTGGCCCAACTAGTCCACAACCTTCCGAAGAGTAACTGACCCAGACTCATTTTCCTCCGATTAATTTGCCTAACACTATAGGCATTTTAACATAGCCAATTCACCTGACCTGCACATCTTTGGACTGTGGGAGGAAACCCATGTATACACGGGGAGAATGTGCAAACTCCACACAGACAGTCGCCTGAGGCTAGAATCGAACTTGGGACCCTGGGACTGTGAGGCAGCAGTGCTAACCAGTGTGCCACCATGCATTGAGGGGCATAAAAGCCATTGTGCCACTGTGCATTATAATTATATATATTATGGGGAAAAAGTAGTCTATATCAGACACCTGGTCAAATGTGGTAGGAATTGTAAATATTAAATAGAAGGGAATGTCCATTTAAAATAATAGAGATGAGGAATCAAGGCAGATGTAAATAGATTCCCGATTACCACAGGGATGAAAGTTTATCAGGGGTATGCGGGAACGTAGAGTTGAGCTAAAATCAGAAGTCACGATCTTACTAAATGGCAGAGTAGGCTTGAAGGGCCTACTCTTGTTCTCTATTCATAAGTGCGTAAAGAACTCAAGACATTATATTCTGATTAAAGCCTGAATTATGTAATTTTGCAGAGTTGGTGTTATAATGTTATGCTGAATCTCCCTGTATATATGAATAAATGATAGGAGACTCAGATTCAGGATAATTCAGTCTTGATACAAGAACATTGTCAACCATCATCACTTTACATTTTAGGATGCCCTTTATATACTCCCCTACCTATCTTTTATATCTTCCAAATTTAAAATTATCCTCAACTCTTACAATTCTAGCTGTGCCTCAAACATTTTTATCCCAGTTATTACATGGTATCCTCTTTGAAACACCCAAAGTGCCTTATAATGTGTAAGTATGCTCCATAAGTTGCTGGCAGTATGGATCAACTAATAACAGCATAGGTGTAAAAGTGCTGCTATCTCCTTTCAAGTTTTAAAAAGTTGTATTGATCTCATAGTCATAGAATCAGAGATGTATAGCATGGAAACAGATCCTTCAGTCCAACCCAACTATGCCGACCAGATATCTTAACCTATCCAGTCCCATTTGCCAGCATTCAGCCCATATTCCTCTAAACCTATCCCAATCATATATCCAGCCAGATGCTCTAATTGTACCATTTCCTCGGGCAGCTCATTCCATACAAGCGACACCCTCTGTGTTAAAAAGTTGCCCCCTAGGATCTAAACTAATGCAGCACAAGGATTTTGAGTGAACTCACCTTTTGCTAAGTCTTCCTCTTCTTTTTTGGTTGCTGTTACATTTGGATCTTTTGCCACCAAAGCAGGGCTCGCCTTTGCCTGTTCTGCAGCCTATCTCAACAATATAGTTAGAGATAAACATCATTGTTAATAAAAGGTAACTTAAACCAAGGTCTCAAATGCATATCTTGACAGTTTTTCTTGCTCAACAGTGACGGACAAATATTGAGCTTAAGCTACAGAGTGAGCAATTCATTCAGCCAATACAAACACATAAAAAAACTACCTGAGAACCTGCTGCAGGAAATGTAACTCCTTGTTCTTTCAGGTTTTTTATCATTGCGGATATAAGACTAAGTTGAGGGTCATTCTTAAATTCCTCTGCCCACTCTACCATGAGGGCTTTCAGTTTTTCACAGACTTTTGGGTGACCCTGAAACGAAATTAAAGATGCAAGACGTAATTAAGAAGCTATTCCAAACTGTGATTAATGTAACTGAGTTGATATTAGTTAATTTATTTCATAACATGAAACCATCCAAAAGATCAGGTGCATAGTTCCTTGAAAATGGAGTTGCAGGTAGACAGGGTAGTGAAGGCAGCACTTGGCACACTTGTCTTCACTGGTACAAGCATAAAGTATAGGAGCTGGGATGCCATGTTGTGGCTGTACAGGACGTTGGCGAGGCCACTTCTAGAATACTGTGTACAACTCCGGTCACCCTTTTATAGGAAAGATGTTTTTAAACTAGAAAGGGTATAGAAAAGATTTAAGGATGTTGCTGGGACTGGAAGGTTTGAGTGATGGGGACAGGCCGAATAGGCTGAGGCTATTTTCACTGGAAGATCAGAGGCTGAGGGGTGACCTTATAGCAGTTTTTAAAATCATGAGGACATGGATTGGGTGACTAGCCAATATCTTTTTCCTTGGGTGGGGGAGTCCAAAACTAGAGGACATAGGTTTAAAGTGAGATGGGAAAAGATTCAAAAAAGGACCCGAGGGGTGCATGTATGGAACAAGCTGCCACAGGAAGTGATTAGATTATATTCCCTACAGTATGGAAACAGGCCCTTTGGCCCAATAAGTCTACACCGACCCTCTGAAGAGTAACCCACCCAGACCCATTCCCATATTCTATATTTACCCCTGACTAATGCACCTAACACTATGGGCAACTTAGCATGGCCAATTCACCTGACCTGTACATCTTCAGAAGTGTGGAAGGAAACCCATGCAGACTCTGGGAGAATGTGCAAGCCCCACACAGACAGTCGCCCAACGTAGGAATCAAACCCAGGTCCCTGGCGCTGAGGCAACAGTGCTAACTGCTGAGCCACTGTGCAGCCCCTATCCTGTGGACGAGGCTGGTATAATTAAAGCAGTTAAAAGGCATCTAGATAGATAAATGAATAGGAAGAGTTTAGAGGGATATAGGCTAAATGCTGGCAAATGGGACTAGGTGAGACTGAGATGTCTGGTCAGCATGGACAAGTTAGATCGAAGGGGCTGTTTCCATGCTGTATGGTTCTGACGCGATATCGCAGGGTATCAACAAATATCACAGATGGTCTTCTTCACCTTTTGAATGTAGCTCAACTTTGGCATGCGAAGAAAAGAAAGGCTAGGGAAGGTAAGGGGTTCCTTAGATCACTATCTCAACAGACTTTATAGGCAATCTTTGCAGGCACAAAGGGATCTAGGTGACCTTGTACAGTCAATGAAAGTAGACAGGCGTGTGCAGCAAGCAATTAGGAAGGGAAATGGCTCATTGGTCTTTATCACAATAGAATTCAAGTTAAGAGGTGGGGATGTCTCACTGCAGTTATACTAGGCCTTGATGAGACCATGCCTGTAGTTTTGAGTGCAGTTTTGGCTCCCTACCAAAGAAAGGATAGACTTGCCATACAGGCAGTGCAGCAGAGGTTCACTGGGTTGATAATAGGGATGGCAGGACAGTTCTACAAGGAGACATTGGTATTCACGAGAGTTTAGGAGGATGAGAGGAGATCGGATTGAAACATACAATGTTTTACCAGAACAGGACAAACTAGATGCAAAAAGGAGTATTTCCTTTGGTTGGGGAGTCTTGAATAGGGGACGCAATCTCAATTTATGGGGCGGGTCATTTAGAATCGAGACAAGGAAAAGTTTCTTCAAACAAGATAGCGAACTTGTAGAATTCACCACCACAGAAGACTGTGGAGGTCGTTACCAATTATATTCACGAGAAAGACAGAATAATCCTCAACTTTAAAGGCATCAAGGGTTATGGGGAGAAAGCAGTAATACACCAATGAGGGAGAGGATCTACCATTATACTACTGAATGACAGAACAAGCTATAAGGGCCAAATGGTTTACTCCTTGTCCTCGTTTCTGTGTTTATAAATCATAAAATTTTGTTCTGAACGACAAACTTTAGCAAAATTCAGCAGAGCAAAGAAAACAGGAAACACGCAAGGAATGTTCTCAAGCTCTTTATGACAGCTAGCTCAAAAAGACCAGAGGTAAAAACAATGACTGCAGATGCTGGAAACCAGATTCTGGATTAGTGGTGCTGGAAGAGCACAGCGGTTCATCCAAGGAGCAGCGAAATCGACGTTTCGGGCAAAAGCCCTTCATCTGGCTGACCGAGACAGCTTTATACACTAAAGTTAAAATAAAAAAGAATAAGATTGGTCATGAATACCCAGGTTTATTGTAAAGGAAAAAGGAAGTCTGTGCCCTAATACGATATCCTGGGGCAGTCTCATACTGTCAAGTCAGCTTGTGCCTGTGCTGGGTATAGTACAGCATTAGTATTTTGATTAGACAGAGTAGGTATTTTGTAATAGTTTCCCAGCAGAGGACTACCCAAGTGAAAATGAAATAAATGACTCTTCTGGAAAACCTATAAATGCTTAGGTCTGGTGTGCAAGTCCTGAAAATAGGATGAAAACCTACTTAGTAAGATTCAAATATTTACTAAAAAATAACCAAGAATAGTCTAAATGCCTCAGAGAGGTCAAACACACAGACCTTTAAGCTTCACTCCTTCTAACATTGATACACAGTGGCAGCAGTGTATAGCATCTATAAGACACATTGCAATAACTTATCAAGCCTCCAAACCCACAAATGCTAAAATCTACAAAGCAAAGGGCAGCAGATACATGATAACATCACCCTTTGGGTTCATCCCCATGCCATGGATCATTCTGTCTAGGAATTATATCACCATTCTTTCATTGTCACTGGATCAAAATTCTGGAACTCCCTTCTTAATAGCAATGGGGGCAAAGCTACACAACACAGACTGCAGTTCAAAAGGGCAGTGGACAACACCCGGTGTTGTCCATTTCCCAAGGGGAAAAAAAATGTAAAACTTCTTACATCAGGGCAGTGCTATTAGTTTTCCCTGGCAAAGGACCAACAGAACCTGATGAGTCAAAACCTATCATTCAAGTAATACTCCATTTAGGTTCATGTGGAGCTTTCTAATGCAGTCAAAATTTGTCTTTATAAAAGTATACTGCTTTGCCTCAGAACACAGCAGCTATTGAATACAGCATCTGAAAGTTTAATCTCTGTAAGAATATCTAACTTCAACACATGCGCCACTTAGAATCAGAGATTTACAGCATGGAAACAGACTCTCCAGTCCAACTCATCCATGTCAACTAGATATCCTAACCTAATCTGTCCCATACCCCTCCAAACCCTTCCTATTCATATACCCATCCAGATGCCTTTTAAATGTTGCAATTGTACCAGCCTCCACCACTTCCTCTGGGAACTCATCCCACATGTACCACCCTCTATGTGAATAAGTTGCCCTTACGTCGTTTTTATATCTTTCCCCTCTCACCCTAAACCTATGCCCTTTAGTTCTGGACTCCTGCACACCAGGGAAAAGACTTTGACCTATTCATGCCCCTCATGATTTTATAAACCTCTACAAAAGGTTTAGCCTTTCACCTTTCAGCCTCAGACGCTCCAGGAAAAACAGTCCCAGCCTGTTCAGCAACTATATTGGTTAGGAGGAATCTCTCATTTAAGTTACTGGAGGATGTTAAAGACACACACGGGAGGTTTGTAATTCTCAAAGCCCGGATAAACAGGGAAGAATGTGCTGTTTAAACGTTTATTACCCTCTGGCCCATCCCCTCAAATTTCTGTAGATTCGTTCTCCAAATTGATCAGTTTTGATTCCGGCATATCATTATAGGGGAAATTTTAATTGTCTTATGGATCCCATGGTAGACAGGTTGCCCAAAGGCCTCCTGATACCTTCTCTACAAACAAAACATTTCATGGATCGGTATCTGGAGTTAGGGTTGGTGGACGTCTAGAGGCGTCTCCACCCTACAGGCAGGGATTTTATGTTATTTTTCCAATCCGCACAAATGTCACATCAGGATTGTTTTTTTTCTGACCCCCCGTGGCAACCCTGGGCTTGGTGGTATCTTGTACGATTAGTAATATTATCATCTTCGATTACACTCCAGTGTATCTGTTGGCTAAGATTAAGGATGTTACAGTGGGCCCGAGGCACTGGCGAATGGATCCCTTTATGCTTAAGGTTAATAAGTGTGTGGCATATTTCTCTAGTGAATGTCAGACATTCCTAGACATTAACTCAGACTCAGTTAGTAGCCCATTTGTCCTTTGGGAAACTGCCAAAGCCTATGCCGGGGGTTAGTTAGAGCCTACTCTGCCAGTAGGAAGCAAAAGGGCAAACAGCAACGTCTCCTTGAAGCACAGCTGAAGGCAGCTGAGAAGGCTTACTTTGACAGGCCCTCGTTAGCCAAGCTACAGAGGATTATGGCGCTGCGGTCTGATCTGAATTCTGTGCCCACGCAGACAACAAAGGAGCTCACTTTCACAAAGCAAAGGATTTATGAGCTAGAATATGAGCAGGTAGCGAGAATATCTTGCAAGGAAAAGGAGCGTACCTCAAGCCATTATATCAATTAAGGAAGGGTCTGGGAACCTAACATGTCATTCCAAAGAGATTAATGGGGCATTCCAGAAATTTTACTCTAAACTATACCAATCTGAGGGCTGTGAGGCAGGGTGGGCCAAGATAGAGTTCCCGGGTGCGACCCCTGAACAAGAGTCTTTTCTCAACTCCCCCTTATCAGAGCAAAAGGTGCAGGAGGCTGTGAAGCAGTTTTAGAGTGAAAAGGGGCCCTGTCATGATGGATTTCCCAGCAAATTTTACAAGGAATTTATAAACATATTGTCAGTCTCAATGCTCAACATGTTCATTGACTCATATAGCCATGATCGTCTCCCGCCATCTCTGAGAGGCCAATATTTCATTTATTCTTAAAAAAAGGAAGGTCCCAGAGGACTATGCTTTGTACAGGCCCATTTCACTTTTAAACGTGGACTTCAAAATCCGCTCCAAAATTCTTGCATTAATGCTGGAGACTGTTATCTTCTATTGGTAAAGAGGATCAGGCAGGCTTCATAAAGGGCAGCAGATCCTCCAATAATGTTAGGAGGCTGCTTAATGCAATTCAAGTGTGTCAACAACAGTCACTTCAGGGATTGGTGATTTCTCTAGATGCAGTCAAGGCACTTGACAGAGTTGAGTGGATGTACCTATGATACACTCTGGAGCAGCTTGGCTTGGGCAGAGCTTTTAAAAGATCAGTAAGATTCGCTACAATGAGCATCTCATCACAGGCATCACAAGCAATTTTAACATCTTTAGGGGCAACTGGCAAGGCTGTGCCCTTTCGCCATTGCTTTTTACATTGGTGATTGAACCGCTGGTGGAGGCCATTCGTAGGGGGCAAAATTGTATAACATTTCATTGTATGCGGACGATGTCCTTTTTTTCTGTCAAACCCAGCAGTTTGGGTGCCTCGCCTGATACAATGCATCAGCTTGTTTGACACCTTTTTGGGGTACAAGATTAATTTTGCAAAATGAGAGACTATGCCTTTGGGTGATCTTAGGAGGGGTCTCGAGGGCGAATCTCAATTCCCATTTCAGTGGTCACAGGGAGGTATTGTATATTTGGGCATATTCATCACTTCAGTTCTTGATCGGTTGTTCAAAGCTAATTTTGCTTAATTATTCATATACCCATCCAAATGCCTCTTAAATGTTGCAATTGTGCCAGCCTCCAACACATCCTCTGGCAGCTCAGTCCATACACGTACCACCCTCTGCGTGAAAAAATTGCCCCTTAGGTCTCTTTTATATCTTTCCTCTCTGACCCTAAACCTATGCCCTCTAGTTCTGGACTCCCCAACCCCAGGGAAAAGACTTTGCCTATTTATCCTATCCATGCCGCTCATAATTTTATAAACCTCTATAAGGTCACCCCTCAGCCTCCAATGCTCCAGTGAAAACAGCCCCAGCCTGTTCAGCGTCTCCCTGTGGCTCAGATCCTCCAACCCTGACAACATCTTTGTAAATCTTTTCTGAACCCTTTCAAGTTTCACAACATCTTTCCAATAGGAAGGAGACCAGAATTGCATGTAATATTCCAACAGTGGCCTAACCAATGTCCTGTACAGCAGCAACATGACCTCACAACTCCTGCACTCAATACTCTGACCAATAAGCATACCAAACGCCTTCTTCACTATCCTATCTACCTGTGACTCCACTTTCAAGGAGCTATGAACCTACACTCCAAGGTCTCTTTGTTCAGCAACACTCCCTTGGGCCTTACCATTAAAGTTTGTAAGTCCTGCTAACATTTGCTTTCCCAAAATGCAGCACCTCGCATTTATCTGAATTAAACTCCATCAGCCACCTCTCAGCCCATTGGCCCATCTGGTCAAGATCCTGTTGGAATCTGAGGTAACCCTCTTCGCTGTCCACTACACCTCCAATTTTGGTATCATCTGCAAACTTACTAACTGTACCTCTTATGCTCGATCCAAATCATTTATGTGAATGACAAAACGTAGAGGGCCCAGCACTGATCCTTGTGGCACTCCACTGGTCACAGGCCTCCAGTCTGAAAAACAACCCTCTACCACCACCCTCTGTCCTCTACCTTTCAGCCAGTTCTGTGTCCAAATGGCTAGTTCTCCCTGTATTCCATGAGATCTAACTTTGCAAATCAGTCTCCCATGGGGAACCTTGTTGAACGCCTTGTGATCTGAAGTCCATATAGATCACATCTCCTGCTCTGCCCTCATCAATCTTCTTTGTTACTTCATCAAAAAACTCAATCAAGTTTGAGAGACATAATTTCCCACACACAAAGCCATGTTGAGTATCCCGAATCAGTCCTTGCCTTTCCAAATACATGTACATCCTGTCCCTCAGGATTCCCCTCCAACAACTTGCCTACCACCAAGGTCAGGCTCACTAGTCTATAGTTCCCTGGCTAGTCCCTACCACTCTTCTTAAACAGAGGCACCACATTTGCCAACCTCCAATCTTCTGGCACTTCACCTGTAACTATCGATGATACAAATATCTCAGCAAGAGGCCCAGCAATCACTTCTCTAGCTTCCCACAGAGTTCTCGGATACACCTGATCAGGTCCTGGGGATTTATCCACCTTTAACCGTTTCAAGACATCCAGCACTTCCTCCTCTGTAATCTGGACATTTTGCAAGATGTCACCATCTATTTCCCTACAGTCCATATCCTTTTCCACAGTAAATACTGATGCAAAATAGTCATTTAGTATCTCCCCCATTTTCTGTGGCTCCACACAAAGGCCGCCTTGCTGATCTTTGAGGGGCCCTATTCTCTCCCTAGTTATCCTTTTGTCCTTAATATATTTGTAAAACCCTTTGGATTCTCCTTAACTCTATTTGCCAAAGCTATCTCATGTCCCCTTTTTGCCCTCCTGATATCCCTCTTCAGTATACTCCTACTTTCTTTATACTCTTCTAAGGATTCACTCGATCTATCCTGTCTGTACCTGACATATGCGTCCTTCTATTTCTTAACCAAATCCTCAATTTCTTTCGTCATCCAGCATTCCCTATACCTACCAGCCTTCCCTTTCACCCTGACAGGAATATACTTTCTCTGGATTCTTGTTATCTCATTTCCATTTCCAGCCGTTCCTTTACCTGCGAACATGTGCCTCCAATCAGCTTTTGAAAGTTCTTGCCTAATACCATCAAAATTGGCCTTTCTCCAATTTAGAACTTCAACTTTTAGATCTGGTCTATCCTTTTCCATCACTATTTTAAAACGAATAGAATTATGGTCGTTGGCCCCAAAGTGCTCCCCCACTGACACCTCAGTCACCTGCCCTGCCTTATTTCCCAAGAGTAGGTCAAGTTTTGCACCTTCTCTAGTAGGGACATCCACATACTGAATCAGAAAATTGTCTTCTACACACTTAAGAAATTCTTCTCCATCTAAACCTTTAACACTATGGCAGTCCCAGTTGATGTTTGGAAAGTTAAGATCCCCTACCATATCCACCATATTATCCTTACAGATAACTGAGATCTCCTTACAAGTTTGTTTCTTAATTTCCCTCTGACTATTGGGGGGTCTATAATACAATCCCAATAAGGTGATCATCCCTTTCTTATTTCTCAGTTCCACTCAAATAACTTCCCTCGATATATTTCCAGGAATATCCTCCCTCAGCACAGTTGTAATGCTATCCCTTATCAAAAATGCCACTCCCCCTCCTCTCTTGCCTTCCTTTCTATCCTTCCTGTAGCATTTGTATCCTGGAACATTCAGCTGCCAGTCCTGCCCATCCCTGAGCCATGTTTCTGTAATTGCTGTGATATCCCAGTCCCATGTTCCTAACCATGTCCTGAGTTCATCTGCCTTCCCTGTTAAGTCCCTTGCATTGAAATAAATGCAGTTTAATTTATTAGTCCTATCTTGACTGTTTGACTCACGTCTGTTCTCAGCTGTACCCGTCTCAGATAGATCTCTTTCCTCACTATCTCCCTGGGTCCCACACCCCCACCTCACTAGTTTAAATCCTCCCAAGCAGTTCTAGCAAATTTCCCTGCCAGTATATTAGTCCCCTTCCAATTTAGGTGCAATCCGTCCTTCTTGTTCAGCTCACTTCTACCCCAAAAGAGATTCCAATGATCCAAAAATGTGAATCATTCTCCCATGCACCAGCTCCTCGGCCATGCATTCATCTGCTCTATCCTCCTATTCTTGCCCTCACTAGCTCGTAGCACCGGGAGTAATCCAGATATTACTACCCTAGAGGACCTCTTTTTTTCAATTTCTACCTCACTCTCTGTAATCTCCCCTTCAGAGTCTCAACCTTTTCCCTTCCAATGTCGTTGGTTCCAATGTGGACAATGACCTCCTGCTGGCCCCTCTCCCCCGTGAGAACATTCTGCACCCTCTCTGAGACATCCTTGATCCTGGCACCAGGGAAACAACACACCATTCTGCTTTTTCTCTGTTGGCCACAGAAACATCTGTCTGTCCCTCTGACTACAGAATCCCCTAACACAATTGATCTCTTGGAAGCCGACGTACCCCTCTTTGCATTCGAGCCAGTCTCAATACCAGGAACTTGGCTGTTCGTGCTACGTTCCCCTGAGAATCCATCACCCCCTACATTTTCCAAAACAGCATACCTTTTTGAAATGGGTATATCCTCAAAAGACTCCTGCTCTAGTTGCCTACCTCTCTTACCCTCCCTGGAGTTAACTCATCTATGTGACTGTATCTGAAACTTTCCCCCCTTTCTATAACTGCCATCCATCACACACTGTTGCTGTTGCAAATTCCTCATCGCTTCTATTTGTCTCTCCAACCGATCCACTCGATCTGATAAGATTCGCATCCAACAGCATTTATGGCAGATATAATCTGCAGTAACCCTTAAACTCTCTTTAAACTCCCACATCTGACAAGAAGTACATATCACTGTAAAGGCCATTTTTCCTCCTTCACAATCTACAGACCCAGAAAATAACACCGTCTTATTCCTCTACAAACACTGCCAAAAGGTTAAATTAATAGCTATGGCTTATATTTTAAAGTTTAATCAAGAGACTTATCTCCAAAAACATATAAATCAAGAAAGAATCCACTGTACCCACTACTGCAGCCTTTCTCTAGGACAGACTTAAAACAACAATTAACTTATCTGATTCTGTGCTGTGAACTTTGCCCAACAGTTCCTCCAAGATTAGTTGTGAATTTCACTGTTTGTTAATTTTCCCAGATGCACCCCACTGTCCAGTGATACACGAATTCAAATAGCAAAGGCAGTAACTGTGCAGGTTTTCTCTCTCTCCTGTACTGACTCGAACGTTGGGCAGCTAGAGGTGTGTCTTGCATGGGTAATTTATTTGAGGGAAATATAATGCGTCCTTTGATCAGTTAGCACAGGAATACGAGCCATCTAACAAGGACCTCTCATTTTTTTTCAAATTCGGGATTCTATTCAAAACAAAAGTCTACACTTTTGACTGATCACTACAAATCTGACATAGGGAGGAGGGTGCTCAGAACGAAGAGAGTACACTTTCTGTCAGCACTTTGTATTGTCAATTGGGGGGGGGGGGGGGCGTTCCCCTCAGATGAGTTCAATACACTCTGCAGGGTGTGGGAGAGAGCTAGGCGTTGAGGTCTCCTCAGAGGCATGGGAAGATATTTGGGAAAACGCAAGTAAGATATCAATTTGCAATAGGACCTACGCTTTACAGTTGAAGATTGTCCACAGGGTCCATTTGGCTCTGGATTGTTTCTCAAAATTTAAACCAGGGGTATCTTCAACATGCCCCAAGTGTAGAGTTAGTATGGGCACTCTTACCCATTGTCTTTGGTCCTGTGGTAGGCTTCAAACATACTGGATCACTGAGGCAGGTACAATGGAGAGGATTTTGGGTGTAAGGGTGGAGAAGGGCCCGATCTCTCTTCTTCTTGGCCTGCCCAGTGTATTCCCTGTAGATGCGCATAAGAAAAAAACTTTTCAACATCCTCGCTTTCTGCGCAAGAAAGAATATCTTGTTGGGTTGGGTATCCGAAAATCTCCCGGGCCTGTCGGGTTTGCGGAAGATTGTTATGTAGCATATCCCCTTGGATTGTCTCACAAGTATTGTACACCACAAAACGGAGAATTTTTATAAAGGCATGGCAGCCCTTTTAGGAATACCATACACATCTGTCCACCATACTAATTAGGACTTTTATATAGCTGTAACTATTGTGTTTTACAAGTCCAATATCCAAGGAGGGACATCTGCAAATGTATGAATATGTGAAAACTAATGCTCTTGATATTCGAGAGTGAGTGTTTTGTTTGGCTGAACCGAGTTACTATTTATTTAGTTAAGTAGTTAGTTGGAGTTTCCTATTTATATGTATTTTTCTATCAATATTTATACATTTGTACATGAGGGCGGTTTGGGTTTTTTAACATTTTTTTTGGTGTTCTTTCATTGTATTATTTTGAATTATATTGTTTTGTATTTGTTGCAATATTTTTTAAAATATATTTTTCAATATAAATATATTTAATATAAAATTTGTAGTTTAGAATGAAGACACTCTCTCATTATCAACCAGTCCATCATAGAAGAGGCTTGCATTGTATGTTACTACAATCTGCAAATTCAATGATGCAGGCTCCTCTGCTTTCTGGGAAAAAGAATTTCACAGATTAACGTCCTTCAGAAAAAAAAATTCATCTCGACACATAGAAAATAGGAGCAGAAATAGGCCATTCAGCCCTTTAAGTTTGCTCTGCCATTCAACAGGATCATAGCTGGTCATCCAATTCAGGACCTTGGTCCTACTTTTGCCTCATACCCTTGGACTCCTCGGAACAAGACCTAACTCCCCCTTCAAAACACTCAATGTCTTGGCCTCAACCACTTCCTGTGACAGAGAATTCCACAAGCTTATCACTTGCTGGGTGAAGATTTTTCTCCTCATCTCAGTACTAAATAGCCTTCTCCTTAAAAGGTGACCCCTAATTCCGACTGAGATATGCATATTTAAGTTGTGTCCATGGACACGAACAGATGTTAGCTATAATTGTCCAACTGAAATTTTAAAAAAAAAGTGTGAAACAATCCTTCCCAAAAGGTCACAATTCTTTCTAATTTATTTTTAAATTAACACAAGTCTGACACTCACTTTGAAACATATTTCATAACATCAAAAACTACAAGAGTAACAATTAACAGCCACTAATATTGTGTATTAGTTTTTTTGAGAGATATTTTCAAATTTACTGCACTTCATTTCAGACACAGTTACTTTGCATCTCTAGCATAACATTGAAGAATTATGATTGAAATATCTACTTAAGTCCAGCCATAATCTAACCTTCATGTATGGTCTATCTTTAAACCGTATCTGGAAGATGGATTTAGCTTTTTCCAATATCAATATACAATTTTGACTGAAGTCCATTATTAAGAATGATCAATAACAAACATGAAAAAAGGTCAGAAGATCTGGCCTGATTAAGGTAAACTGCTCAATGTCACCATATCCAAGTCCAGTAACTAAAAATGCCAATTGTCTTCTTTATTTGAAGAATAACATTATTGCATTTTAGCAGTGTGATCAATTAAATTCTTCAATCCATTTAAATCAGCAGAGGAATAGTAGCAAAACCACTTATCTATGAAAAACTGGACTTACAAATGAAGAAATTGGACAAAATTAGAAGTACACAATGTCAGGAATTTGGGAACTCTACATTTGAGAAAAAGAGACTAAATTAGCTCTAAATTGCTCATAACTTTGACAAAAATATTTCCTGTTAATGGTCACTACTCTCATTAACAAAACAAAATCACAAGTTTTCCCTGGATTAGGATTCGCTGCAATTATTTTTAAAAATCACACACATTGTAAGGTTTTGCCTCGTCAGTAAACTCCCATGGGAAACATACATTAACAGAAGCATTAGTCTCAAAAGTGAGAAGTTACAAAAAAAAGGCTGGACAACATAATTGACAGCATGGTTGTATTTTATCTTACTTCAAATATTACCACTGTGCCACCTTGAGGGACCTTTTATGTTTCTAAACTACTAGGAAGCTCCCAATGACACTGGAACCTTAAAGGTATCATTATGGATCCTATTGTACATTAGTCAGCGAGTGCAATAATTAAAAAATAAAGCCACAACATGCAGGCTTTCTCAAGGAGCTGAGACTAACTCAAAGGCTTCAATATCTGTGTGAGGATGGCAGTTCCCTCTCCCAGGGATATTGACAAATCAAGAGACATAATCGTTAGTACAGGAGTGTCTTAAACATATGCAAAACAAGAAAGAACTGACTAAACACTGAAATCCATAGATATTTTCTTTTCAGTCACAGCATGCTAAACTCCAAATAACAATAATCAGATGATTTGCAAACTTCCTGGGATTCTTTTGTAGGCTTGAGAGATAACGAATTCCTAGAAAGTAGCCTATTGATCATGCAGAACCTGAAGTGGTATAATTCTAACTTGTTTTTAGGGCTGAACAGAGGGAAGATACTTTGTTTTTAAAAATAAAATCTGTTATTTTAATTGCCAATACATTTGCAATACAACTTTATCTCCCCTACTCGAAAAATATTCGAAATTCTCCACATCATGTCAAGCAAAGTCACGTACCACTGTGAAACATGCAGAAGCTGGCTTAGCACAATACTGATTGGAATCAGGAAATGGACTGGATTCCTCTCAGAGATATGAAGAATGATGCATATGATAGTAAGGGCTACGTGAATGGTGACAGGAGAAGAAAAGAAACTTTTTTAAAAATATAAATAAAGTCCAACCACTCCAGTGCTAAAAATAAACTCCTGGGAGCTATTACATTCATAATTTGAGATTTCAGTTGTTAACTGGCATTGCCACGACTGAACATCAATAAATTATTTAATATTACACCTAGGCTACTTCTAAAATTTCTGGAAATTCCTTCTTAAAAATTATTTTCAATGTGGATAAGTTTAATCTTTATATTCAAAAGAGATTTAGATCAGTGTGTCACACATACATAGAATGTAAAACAAGGAAATGTGCAAACAATGAATATATTATAGCACCAGAAATATATTTATTAGCCTGCCCCTACTCTCAAATCTTCACTTCAGCCTCTTAACAACAACGACAGACAATAGCATTCTTGATTACAAGAAAGCAATCTTTAATATTCAAATAACGACCAAATCGACAAATGAAGAAATAGCTTAGCAAGAGATTAATAACCGCCTTATTTTTCTGATATAGCCTAACTACAACTGATAATTCTCCAAAATTTGCTGTAACTTAAGAAAAATAATTGCATCAAAAAGTACAAAAATATTTACCTTATTTAAGACACTGCTCACTTCACTTGCAAAGTCTCTTGAGCAAACTTCAAGGTGAAAGATTTTGCCACAGTTTGACACACATGCTCCAAGCAGCTTTAAAGAAATAATTCAATTATGAACACATTTCAAATTATGACAGAGATGATCAATGAAAATAGCACCACCTTGACAGCAGTGAGTACTATCTCAATACAGTGCAGAATACAAAAAGTATCAAAAGTTTAGTAGTACCAAGACACAAATAATACTGCATCATAACAGAGAAACTCTGAAGGTGGGCTAAAGCTGTTGCAGAGAAAAGCACGAATAACAGTCTCTTAGAAGTAACAGATAGTACTTACAGTTAGTGCCTGCATAGCAACATGAGGATCTTTGTGATTCACTCTTTTCATGATAGATCTCAAGCAGTCTTTTGGCCTAAATGATTAATAAAGGAGTAAGTAATCAATTTTTAAAAATACAAATGTTTCCAACTTAACTAACAAACTCAATCCAATCCAACTGGCTTGCCAAGATTTGATATAGACAGAGATTTAGATTTAAAAGAAAAATGACATCATAGAGCTCACAAATGACATGGATGATGGAACGGAGAGAGATCTAAAGGCTTTATTAAACTCAGGGCCTAACATATCCAATCATTGCAAAGAAGCAATCAGCAAATGGCACTTTAAAATTTAATGGACAGGATGTAATGAACTACGCAGCACTCGAGTCAAACAAGAACAGTCTTGCATACTACTGTGCATCAAAGTTCTTGTCGTTCAAACACTGGAGTTAGTTGAGAGAAAGACCACAAGATGCAAAGGGCCCAGTCACGAGGAAACAAATCAAAAAAAATCTGAGCTTTTTGACCCTGGGGGAGAAAAGAACAACGAAGTATAAAAGTAAGTATATTGATGTGTATTGCAGTAGATGACGAGGTGGAATTCAACATTCAGGAAATGAGGTGACAGAAGAGGAATACACTGAAGTTAAAAGAGTAAGAAAGACAGAAGTAAAGTTTTGAGGTCCATTTTTCTACTGTCTCGAGATAGGGGAAGGACCCATTCATTAATCATATACCAATTTACATACATAGTATTGGTTTGGACCATGGAGACTTGATATTGCCAACATCACAAATCACGTGCAGAATTTTGAAAGGATACCTTTTCACATTAAGTCGCCTACAGGGTTCAAACAAAGACAAAAGCAATACATGCACTGTATATCCCCCAAAACAAAAAGGAAGCAAAAACAAACCACATGCAGTCAGTGATCAAGCAACTTAAAAACCATGACAATCAACTATGCAGGTCAGAGGTGTCAAGAACATTCAAACCCCTTACTCAGACATGTTATTATTTCCTTCCTACTCAATGTCCTCCTCCGATTTTATGACGGCTGCATGTTTTGGCCAGATATGATAAAAATTTTGCAGAATGCAAGGAGGCAAAGGATCTGAAAGGATAAATGCCCTCATCATAGAGTTGTAGGATGACCAGCGCAAAACAC
This sequence comes from Chiloscyllium punctatum, assembly GCF_047496795.1. Lineage (NCBI taxonomy): Eukaryota > Metazoa > Chordata > Chondrichthyes > Orectolobiformes > Hemiscylliidae > Chiloscyllium > Chiloscyllium punctatum. The sequence goes on along the minus strand of NC_092746.1, from coordinate 79,598,430 downwards.
AATGCCTCACCAATGTCATGTTACAAGGGGAAAAAAATTGTTCTGTTCAGAAATACCAAAGTAGTCTCTCTACTGCTTGGAAGAGACACTTGCTGAAATATGCAGGCTCAGCCAGTCCAACTCAGTGAATTACACCTAGGTAACTAACTAAGACACTAAATTATACTTGCCCTGAGTACAGGTAATTCTCCTATAACACCATGGTTGTGTTCTAGCGAAACCTTGTAAATTGTGAGGTAAGCGTTCTCCAAAATACCATTACCACATCCTATTCCTTTTCACAGGGGGTAGTAGATGGGGTCTAACTCAATGGGTCTGTTGATAGAGTTCCAGTTGGAATGCCATGCTTCTAGGAATTCTTGTGCGTGTCTTTGTTTGGCTTGTCCTAGGGTGGATCTTTCAAGTTCATTAGCTGCTCTTTTAGTGTGTTGGTGTGTTTGTGGGCTAACATGATGCCAAGGGTTCTGAGTAGTCTGGCAGTCATTTCCGAGATGTCTTAGATGTCGGGGAGAGGGAAAAAAAGGAGTAGGAAAACAACAAACTGCCATCGCTAGATGTCACAGTCGAGCAAACAGCCAATGGGAAACTTCAAACCAGCGTCTCCAGGAAAACAACACATATGGACTAAATACTGAACTACAGAAGCAATCATCCCAACACCTACAAACGAAGCTGCATCAGATCATTATTTCAACGAGCCAATACACACTGCAGCACAGAGAAATTATGCAGTGCAGAGAAAAATCACCTATACCATGTATTCAAAAAGAACGGGTACCCAATGAACACAATCAGCCGATTTCTCAGCAACAAATCCAAACAAGCAGACAAAACATGCCCAGAAACCCAAGCCACTCTCCTCTACATGAAAGGCATCTCAGAAATGACTGCCAGACTACTCAGATTCTTTGGCATCATGGTAACCCACAAACCCACCAACACACTAAAATAGCAGCTAATTGACTTGAAAGACCCTAGACAATGAGCAAAACTAATGTCATTTACAAAATACCGTGCAAGGAATGTAACAAATACTACATTGGACAAACAGGCAGAAAACTAGCCACTAGGATACATGAACACCAGAGAGCCACAAAAAGACATGACCCTCTCTCACTAGTATCCTCACACACAGATGAGGAAGGACACCACTTCGACTGGGACAACACATCCATCCTAGGACAAGCCAAACAAAGACATGCACGAGAATTCCTAAAAGAATGGCATTCCAACTGGAACTCTATCAACAAACACATCGAATTAGACCTCATCTACCACCCCTTGAGAAAAAGGGCAGGAAGTGACTTCACCACAGGAAATGACACCACCAACCCAAAGAAACTCAAATATATAAACAGAAAGTAGGAATTTTCAGCATTGCTTCGCCCGAGGCTCACTGAAGATGTTACCTAGTAGGGTAACAAAACATCTGGAAATGAACCTTGCAGTTCAGCAAGCAAACTTACACCTTCAACGATGTTATAGCCAAATCGTGCTGCTGAATCGTGCGTTATCCCAGAACTACCTGTACCTGAATTCCAGTGGTTAATGCGCATTGCAATGAAACCAACAGGCAGTACTATTAGCTGCAAGGTGGTGTTAGGACTTACATTTAATAATTGCAAAAAAGATTGCCAATCCATTTAATTACGTTGAGAGGGCTTAAGAAAATTCTGGCAGGGATCCCTGGATAGGATTTGAGGCACAGCTCAAACAAGGAGATTAGAGCAGAAATGGGCAAGGAGAGATAAAAGTGAAAATTAATGCAATGAGAGCAAGTCAGTAAAGGAAAATATCACTTTCAGAGCAAAGCAAAATGCAAGATAAAATAAATACAAATTCCAAATGAGTGTTCGAATTCACAGAATTACACAGCAAAGATGACAGACACTAGGCCCACCACACCTATGCAAACTCTGTGAAAAAGCTACCTAAATAACCCCAAAGCCCTGCTTCTCTGTTGTCTTTTTTCTTACTTAAATATCCAATTCCTTTCTAAAAATTACCACTGGTTAGCACTGCTGCCTCACAGCGCCAGAGACCTGGGTTCAATTCCTGCCTCAGGCGACTGACTGTGTGGAGTTTGCACATTCTCCCCGTGTCTGCGTGGGTTTCCTCCGGGTGCTCCGGTTTCCTCCCACAGTCCAAAGATGTGCAGGTCAGGTGAATTGGCCATGCTAAACTGTCCGTAATGTTAGGTAAGGGGTAAATGTAGGGGTATGGGTGGGTTGCGCTTCAGCGGGGCGGTGTGGACTTGTTGGGCCGAAGGGCCTGTTTCCATACTGTAAGTAATCTAATCTAAATCACGAGCAGCAAACAAACATCAAAACTTCTGACTCTTTTGCTTAGGAATAGGAATTGGTCTTTCAGCCTGTCAAACCTGTATCACCATCTACCACAATGCCACTTGCCTACATCTCTCCATTTTCCTTGGTATCAGTCTCCATGAAATCAGACGAACCACTGTATTCCCACGATGCGGAGTATACACCGCCTTGTGTAAGGACTAAAGCTGTACACAGTACTTAAGTAGCATCTAACAAAGATTCTATACAATTACAACAAGACATCATTATTAGTGTATGCTTGTAATTCCCTTGCAACAAAGGTTAACATATCATTTGTCTTCCTAACTGCTTGTTGCATCAGTATGCTAATATAAATTATTCCCAGGTTGGACACCTACACTTTCCAACCTCTCACCATTAAAGAAATATTCTACCTTTCTATTTTTCCTACCAAAGTAAGTAAGGACACATTTACATTATATTCCAAATGACTTGCTCTGGATCATTCACTTCACCCCCTCACAACTTACATTCCAACACAGTTTGGTGTCATTAACAAATGTGGAAGCATCATAACTGTTCCTCACATTCACATCATTTATAGAGATTGCAAACAGTTGTGAACCTATAACTGACCCTTGTAGAACCCCACTATCCAAAGATTGATCAATTTATTCCGACCCTGTTTTCTATATGGTACAGTGCTCACTTCTTACCAGCATATTTCCCCAATTCCACGTGTTCTAAATTTTACTTACTAACATTGTGTGGGACTTTATCAAAAGTCTTCTGAAAATCTAAAGATATGATACCCAGTGATGCTCCTCTATCAATTCTGCAAGCAAAATCCTAAACAAAAGCTCTAGCGTGTTTCTTAAACGTTATTTCCTAATCATAAATCCATACTGACTGACGAATTTTGTCATTCTTTTCTAAATGCTTAGTTATCATATCCTTTGTAATAGTTTCTAACATTTTCCCTACTGCTGACATCAAATTAACAAATCTGTAGTTTTCCATCCTCCATCCCCTTCCCTTCTTCAATTGTGGGGCCGCAGTTGCTACATTCCAATCTACAGGAACGTCTCCAAAATTTGGAAGCTCTCCGGACTTCACTTGCAATGGACACACATTTGTCCTGGCTAATTGTTTCCGCTTGACATAGTATAAAGCCTTTTTTTAAAAGTATGCCTTTACATTCCATTCCAGTCTGCCTTATTATTCTCTTTCCCCTTATCCAGTTTCATGATCTTTCACTTCAGGATTCTACATTGCTAGCAAAGCTCAGGCTTACCACTTTTTCTGGGATGACTTCCTTTGATCTAATGCAATCTTTAACTATTTTCTTTACCACAATTAACTACCCAAGCTGTACCTTTGTCTTTGGATGTGTGTGCTTTAAGGAAATGTGTATCTGTTCCTTACCACGTGCAGGTCATTCTACTGTAATGCATGTTTCATTTCAAGTGAATTCACTAGAACACAATTGATGAATTAGGGACACTGTTCCTAAAGTACAAATATTTAAAGCATATGTTGGTTATAAACGCAATTCCAGCCCCATCAGTTTAAATGGTACTGCTATTAAGCAATTTTCTTAAAACACAGCATTGAACGAGAACGGAACGTCTGTGTTATAGCTGAACCAAGTATAATCTTTAAATACCAGCCATTGCCTGTTTATTGTCAAATCTTTTAATGTATTTTCCTAATCCACCTTTGCCAACTTGCTCCTCACACCTACATAATTTTGTTGCTTAAGATCACAGACCCAAGTTTCAGAATGAACTACAATTCTTTCAAGAATAATGTGAAATCTTATCATGTTACTCACTGCTCACCATTATGGTCACTATTTCCCAAAGGCTCCTTTACAGCAAGGTTCTTGGTGAATGCCTCATTATAGAGTCATACAGCATGGAAACAGATCCTTCGGTCCAACTTATCCATGCCGACCAGACATCCCAATCTGATCTAGTCCCATTTGTCAGCATTTGGCCCATATCCCTCTATTCAAGTACTTGCCCAGATGCCTTTTAAATGTTGTAATTCCAGCTTCCACCACTTCCTCTGGCAGCTCATTCCATGCAAGCATCATGCTCTGCGTGAAAAAGCTGCCCTTCAGATCCCTTTCAAATCTTTCAGCTCTCACCTTAAACCTATGTCTTCTTGTTTGGACTCCCCTAACCTGTGAAAAAGACTTGGGCTATTCACCCCATCCATGCCCCTCGTGATTTTATAAACCTCCATAAACCGGAGTCTTAGACACTCCAGGGAAAAAAGCCCAAAACTATCACAGCTTTGGTCTCCTTCCTTCAAGCCAATTTTGTATCCAATTGGTCAGCGCCTCCTGGATCCCACGTGATCTAACCTTACAAAATAGTCCACCATGTGGCAACTTTTTTTTAAAGAAAGAATTCATTCATAGGACAGGAGCATCACCAGCTAGGTCAGCATTTATTGCACATCACTAATGGCCCAGAGGGCAGTCATAAGAGTCAATCACATTGTGTGACTCTAGACCCACAGCATCAGCCAGACCAGCCAGGCAGTTTCCTTCCCTAAAGGACATTTGTGAATCAGAGGAGTTTTTCCAACAATTCACAATGGATTCACGGTCATCATTAGATGCATAATTCCAGATTTTTATTGAATTCCAATTCCACCATCTGCTGTGGAATTCCAATTCCACCATAACGTAAACACATCCCTTGGTAATTCTGTACTGAAGCTTGCAACGTCCCTGGACTCACATCTTGCGGCTGCTACAGCTAAAAACAAACAAACTCGAGAAAAACAGGAACTGGGAGAACTGGCCACTCTGCTTCCATTGTTAAACTCGACTCTTCAAGACCTCTGTGTTTACTACCTCTTCAAAAAAAAACCAAAGACAAAATAATCTTGTTAAAGTAACAGCATTGTCAGACATTACGGTTAACATTTGGTGGCTAATAAACAACTATCAATATTTGCTGCACCTTGCTATTTCTTAGCTCCACCCAAACCGATTCTACATCATGATCCTGCAATCTGAAATCTTCTCTTACCAATCTCATCCCTCATTCAGAGTACAACTCACTTCTACCTGTCCTTAATTAGTTAATAAGCTCATCTTATAGCCAGGTCTCTACAGTGGCAACTAAATCATACCCATTTATTTCAATTTGTACATTGAAATCATCTTCTCAAACTCCTCTATCCTTTTCAAGCTGTACGTTCCAGATCAAAAACACTAGAGAAAAAAAAAGTTCAACTGAACCGCACTGCTGAACTATACTTGGTTATACTCAACTTTTACACAAACTCTCACTTTGACATGGCACTGCTTAATTTAGAAACAAATGATGAATGCTCCATTTACACAGCTACTCATGAATTTTCTCTCTCTGCAGGGTAGATGCAAATTCTGCAGAATTTAGTGGTACTCAAGAAAAACAAGAATATGCTCACCCAGTACGAGACTGTCCCACTTTGTCACAGATATCTAGGATGAGGCCCCAGTCTTCTGCAGTGTTCATCTCACTGGTTGCTTTCTCTGTTAAGTTTTAAAAAACAAACAAAATTATACTTTGATACAAGTAGCCACATACTCCGAATACACAATCTCCATAGAATCTCCACAGTGCAGAAACAGGCCATTCAGTCCAACGAGTCCACAATAATTCTCCAAGGAGCATCCCACCCAGACCCATCCCCCTTTCTCTGTAACCCTGCATTTTCCCATGGCTAACACACCTAACCTAAATATCCCTAGACAATGCAGGCAATTTAGCGTGGCCAATCTACCTAACCTGCACATATTTGGACTGTGGGAGGAAACCAGAGCAGAAACCCACACAGGCACAGGGAGAATGTTTATGTAGAGTTTGCACAGTCACCAGAGTGTGGACCTGAACGTGGGTCCCTGGCACTGTGAGGCAGCAGTGCTAAACACTGAACCACAGTGCCAGACAATCTGAATATATTTGAGCACATTATTGTTATTTCTAGAACCTCTTTTAATAACAATGGCAGCTTATACATATAAAACTCAACATAAAAACAATAATTTGAGCCATGTGAACCAATGAGGTACAACTTACACAGGATGTGGACATCATTGGTTGGACGAACATTTATTGCTCATTCCTAGCTGCATGCTGAAGTGGAGATGAGCTACATTCTTGAACTGCTGTAGTGCTGGTGAAGAAATTTAAGCATTTTGTGATGGAATGGTGATATATTTCCAATAGAGGAAGGTGAGCGGCTTGGAGGGGAATTTGGTGGTGGCAGGGAGGATGTTATAATTAGCAGGCATTTTCCCTGCCCCTGCTCAAATGACACTTGATATGGGTCAGAGCCTACATTCAGGACTCACAGGCCAAGTCACTCCCAACTGTGATATCACTAATATATAACTGCTGCTGGGTCTTTTCTGCAGGTTCTGGCTGGAACCTTGTGTATAAAGTATGACTCTGCAAGTACGACAATGCCAGCATGTAGCTTCACCAATCTGTGATACATTGGGTTGGGATGTGGCATACAGCTACAATAGAAAGTGATGCATGGACAGGTTTAGAAGGAAAAACAATGCAAAAAGTCTTGCATGAAAAGCAGATGAGTAGTGGAAACTGTTGATTAACACATGGGAATATGTCATGGTTGAAAGATTAACAAGACTGGCAGCTCAATATTCTATGGTATAAAATCTTCTTATAGATGGGAGGGGAAATATGTGTGTGTGTGTGTGTGTGTGTGTGTGTGTGTGTGTGTGTGTGTGTGTGAGTGTGAGTGTGAGAGAGAGAGAGAGAGAGAGAGAGAGTCAGAGAGTCAGACGGTATGGAGGGTGATATCTTCAAATCTCAGTAAAATGTGAAAATATAAGGTAGTAATAGTAGGGGATTCCAACGTTCCCAATATTAAGTGGGATAGACAAAGTGCAAAATGCTTACTGGGGATGGAATTCTTAAAAAGCTCTCTTAGGTACATTTTAAGTCCTACAAGTCAACAGGTGGCACTGAAAATAGTTTTCAGGAGCATATCAGTGACAGTGAGCATAATTCAGTAATATTTTAAGTTGTTATGGAAATGTATAAAAATGCACTGGCAGTAAAGTAATTTGATTATGATCTGAAATTTGACTGAAATCGAGGCTGATTGATCATATTTTGCTTTTCTTTTGGCTTTTACTGAAGTGGCCTCTCATGGAAATATAAACAAAATACTGAAAATGTGGCTTTAACAATAAAACAGACGTTTATACGGCAAAATATTTTTAAAAATTAGAATAAATCAAACAATTTACATATTACATGTTTAAAGATTTCAAAATATACAGTAAAATTACAATTGTATTAATCCCAAAAGCATTCAATTATAAGACCATAAGATAGAAGTGGAAGTAAGGCCATTCAGCCCATTAAGTCCACTCTGCCATTTAATCATGGCTGAAAGGCATTTCAACTCCATTAACCCGTACCCTCCCCAAAGCCCTAAATTCCTTGCAAGATCGAGATATCATCATTCTCTGCTGTGAAGACATTTAACGTCCTGGCCTCCACTGCACTCCGTGGCAATGAAATCCACAGGCCCACCACTTTCTGGCTGAAGAAATGTCTCCCAATTTCTGTTCTAAATTGAACCCCTCTAACTTTAAGGCTGTGCCCATTGGTCCTCGTCTCCCCGCCTAACAAAAACAACTTCCCAGCATCCACCCTTTCTGAACCATGCATTATCTGGTAAGTTTCTATTGGATCTCCCCACAACCTTCGAAATTCTAATGAATACAATCCCAGGATCCTCAGCTGTTCATTTTATGTTAGGCCTACCATTCCAGGGATCATCCATGTGGATTTCCACTGGACACACTCCAGTGCCAGTATGTCTGGTAAGCCTGACGTCGGTGGTGAGCAAGTTGTTGGAGGGAATCCTGAGGGACAGGATGTACATGTATTTGGAAAGGCAAGGACTGATTCGGGATAATCAACATGGCTTTGTGCGTGGGAAATTATGTCTCACAAACTTGATTGAGTTTTTTTGAAGAAGTAACAACACGGATTGATGAGGGCAGAGCAGTAGATGTGATCTATATGGACTTCAGTAAGGTGTTTGACAAGGTTCCCCATGGGAGACTGATTAGCAAGGTTAGATCTCATGGAATACAGGGAGAACTAGCCATTTGGATACAAAACTGGCTCAAAAGGTAGAAGGCAGAGGGTAGTGGTGGAGGGTTGTTTTTCAGACTGGAGGCCTGTGACAAGTGGAGTGCCACAAAGATCGGTGCTGGGCCCTCTACGTTTTGTCATTTACATAAATGATTTGGATGCGAGCATAAGAGGTTCAGTTAGTAAGTTTGCAAATGACACCAAAATTGGAGGTGCCATGGACAGCGAAGAGGATTAAATCAAATTACAACAGGATCTGGACCAAATGGGCCAATGGGCTGAGAGGTGGCAGATGGAGTTTAATTCAGATAAATGAGAGGTGCTGCATTTTGGGAAAGCAAATCTTAGCAGGACTTATACTTAATGGTAAGGTCCTAGAGAGTGTTGGTGAACAAAGAGACCTTGGAGTGCAGGTTCATAGCTCCTTGAAAGTGGAGTCACAGTTAGATACTATAGTGAAAAAGGCGTTTGGTATGCTTTCCTTTATTGGTCAGAGTACTGAGTACAGGAATTCGGAGGTCATGTTGCGGCTGTGCAGGACATTGGTTAGGCCACCTTTGGAACATTGCGTGCAATTCTGGTCTCCTTCCTATTGGAAAGATGTTGTGAAACTTGAAAGGGTTCAGAAAAGATTTACAAGGATGTTGCCAAGGTTGGAGGATTTGAGCTTCAGGGAGAGGCTGAATAGGCTGGGGCTGTTTTCCCTGGAGCCTCGGAGGCTGAGGAGTGACCTTATAGAGGTTTACAAAATTAAGAGGGGCATGGATAGGACAAATAGACAAATTCTCTTTCCTGGAGTGGGGGAGTCCAGAACTAGAGGGCATAGGTTTAGGGTGAGGGGGGGGGGGGGAAATACATAAAAGAGACCCAAAGGGCAGCTTTTTCACGCAGAGGCTGGTACGTGTATGGAATGAGCTGCCAGAGGATGTGGTGGAGGTTGGTACAATTGCAACATTTAAGAGGCATGTGGATGGGTATATGAATAGGAAGGGTTTGGAGGGATATGGGCCGGGTGCTGGCAGGTGGGACTAGATTGGGTTGGGATATCTGGTCGGCATGGACCGAAGGGTCGGTTTCCATGCTATACATCTCTATGACTCTATGCCCTTCCTGATGTGTGGGGCCCAAGATTGGACACAGTATTCCAAATGGGGCCTAACTAGAGTTTTAAAAAGTCTCAGAAGCACATTGTTGCTTTTATGTTCCAACCCTCTTGCAATAAATGACAACATTACACTTGCTTTCTTAATCATGGACTCAAGCTGCAAGTCAACCTTTAGAGAATCCTTTCTAGCACTCCCAGATCCCTTTGTACTTTGGCTTTATGAATTTTCTCACCGTTTAGGAAATAGTCCATGCCTGTATTCTTTTTTCCAAAGTGAAGGACCTCGCATCTGCTCATGTTAAATTTCATCAGCCTGGACCACTCAAACACCAGGGAATTCCCATATAGGGTTTGACTTAGCTGTAGTTTTAATTCCCAGTTTTGAGAATTTGACAGCCTCTTCCTTGATTCATCATATGACAGCTTAAGCTTTCTCAGCATCAAATACCCATTTCACCATTTGAACCAAACATCTCTGGTCTGGAACATGTCCAAAATCCCTTAGGCTGAGGTACCCATTTCTAACAATTCTATGCTATCTTCTCTCCTTGTTTACCTACCCCTTTGGTACGTCTCTCTTCCCGCTTACATGACTACCACCCACGACTAAGCCACCCAACTCCCCCGAAATGGTAAATCTTCTTTCTTTCCATAGATGCTACTAGACCTGATGAGTAGCTCCAGCAATTTCTATTTGCTTCAGATCTTGAGCATCCATAATTCTTTGTTTTCTTACAGTTGTTACAAATATAGATTAAGTGATGGTTCCATTTTTGAAAGTGGAGAGCTTTTAAGTTACAATGATTAGTACTGCTCCCAACATAAACTGCAGCAGCTAAATGGATTTCCATGCAAATTGTGGAATCGATTTTGTACACACTTCAACATGTACACATTAAAAGGATGAATCACAGCTACTTCTCGCACAGCAGAATTCTATTGTTATGAAAAATACGTAAATCTCCAAAAGGAAGTTTAAGTATCTTTGGACTAAGATTTAGACATTAATTTGCTTATTGCTCTGCAATAATTCTGTTTCTACTCAAATTTGTTAACAAACATTTTATGCCTCTTTAATCACAAAATATTTAATCACATATGCCAAAGTACTTTTAGCACTGACATTTTCAAATGTCTACTACAAACAAACAATAACAGCTCATAAAATGGTTCACTTTTAATAACTGGAGCATTTACTTAAAGCAAACTTTCCATTTACATAATAGCTCATAATAACTAGCCTTAATTTTTCCAATAACCTCTTAGATGAAAAGGGCAGCACAGTGGCTGTGGTTACCATGCTGTCTCACAGCGCCAGGGACCTGGGTTAGATTCCAGCTTTACATGACTGCCTATGTGGAGTTTGCACGTTCACCCAGTGCCTGTGTGGGTTTTCTCTGGGTACTCCAGTTTCCTTCCACAGTCTAAAGATGTGTAGGTTAGGTGGATTGGCCATGCTAAATTAGCCCAGTGTTTTGGGATAGGCAGACTAGGTGAATTAGCTAAGGTAAACAAAGGGATGGAGGGGAAACAATTTGGAGGGTCAGTGCAGGATTGATAGTTGAATGGCCTAATCATAAGACCATAAGATACAGGATTTGAATTAGGCAATTTGGCCCATCGAGTCTGCTCTGCCATTCAATTATGGCTGATATATTATACTCAATCCCATTCTCCTGCCTTCTCGCTGTAACCCATGATCCTGTTACCAATCAAGGTCCTATCCATCTTTGTCTTAAATACACTAAATGACTTGGCCTCCACAGCCTTCTGCAGCAATGTGTTCCTCAGATTCACCACCTTCTGGTTAAAGAAGTTCTTTCTCATCCCAGTTCTAAAGGCTCATCCCTTCACTCAGACTGTGCCCTCAAGTCCTTGTCTCTTCTTTGATTGGAAACATCTATCCAAGCATCTCAGTATTCTGCAAATGTCCCCCCTCCTTCCCCAGGACATTTGCCTAAACCTGCTCGAGACCTTCACCAACACCACCATATCTTCCTCAGGTACAGAGCCCAGAACTGCTCAGTGTTCCAAGTATAGTCTGACCAGAGCCTTATACAGCCTCAGCATGACATCTATGCTCTTATATTCTAGCCCTTCTTTGCCTTCCAAACTGCCACTGAACTTGAATGTTGACCTTAACAAAATCCAGAACTAGAACTCCCTAATTGCTGTTATGCTTCTGATTTCTAAATGCTCTCCGAGTTTAGAAAATAGGCTATGCCTCTGTACTTCCTACCAAAATAAATAACCTCACACTTTCCCACACTGTATTCCATCTGCTACTTCTTCCACTCATCTAGCATGTCTAAGTCCTTCTCCAGTCTCCCTGTTTCATAATACGATCTGTCCCTTCACCTATCTTTGTGACATCTGCAAACTTGCAGCAATGTCCTCTGTTCCTTTGCCCAGATTATTAATGTATAACTTGAATAGTTGTAATCCCAACACATGAACTCCACTAGTTACTGGTTGCCATTCTGAAAAAGACCACTTTATCCCTACGCTCCGCCCTCTGTCAATCAATCCTTTATCCATGCCAGTAGTTTGCCCTGACACCATAGGCTGTTATCTTATTCAGCAACCTCCTGTGTTGCATCTCACAAAAAGCCTTCTGGAAATCTAAATAGATCACATCTCCTGTCTCCTTTACCTAACATGGTACATCCTCAAAGAATTCAACAGATTTGTCAGGCATAACCTTCCCATAATGAGGCTGTGCTGACTTAACTCACCCTCTTACCACGCACTTCCATATATTCAATTATCTCATCGTTAACAATGGACTCTAAAATCTTAAGACCTAGATCAGGCTCACCAGCCTATAATTTCCCATCATCACCCTCCCTCCCTTCTTAAAACAGGGGTGTTACACTAGCCAGTTTGCACTCCACTGGGAACCTTCCCGACTCCAGTGATTCCTGAAAGATCACCTCCAATGTCTCCACAGCTATCTTCTTCAGAACTCTTGGGTGCAGCCCATCTAGACTGGGAGACTTATCCACCTTCAGGTCTTTCAACTTCCCAGTATCATCTTCTTTCCGATGGCCACTACTCTCTCCTCTGTACCCGACTCTCAAAGTTCTGGTATGCTTCTGATGTTTTCCTCTGTGAAAATTGATGTGAAGTACCTATTCAGTACATCCGCTGTTTCTTTGTTCCCCATTACTACCTCACCAGCTTCATTTTCCAGCAATTAAAATGTCTCCCTTAGCTTCTGGTTATTTGTAAAAAATTTGCAATGTTCTTTCAAATTATGAGCTAGCTTACCTCATATTTCATCTTCTGCCCCCGATTGCTTTTTTCAAAAGTTATCCTGTGCTGATTTTTTAAAAAGGCTTCCCGATATTCTAATTTCCCACTAATCTTCACCATATTATATACTTCGCCTTTCGCTTTTATGCTGTCCCTGACCTCCCTTGTCTGTCATGGCTGCCTCATCCTCCTCTTGGTATGTTTCTTCTTCCTTGGGATGAATTTCTGTTGTGTCTTCAGAAACTCCTCCCATTGCTGCTCCACCAACTCCCCTGCTAAATTCCCCTTCCAATCAACTCTGGACAGCTCATCCCTGCTGTTTTTGTCGTTACCTTTCCTCAATCATAATACTGTTACACCTGATTAAATCTTCCCCTTCTGAAACTGCAGTGTGAATTATGGTCACTGTCCCCTCAGGTTTGCTTCACTTTAAGCTCCCTAGTCAAACTGGCCTCATTACACATCATCAAATCCTAAAATGCCTGTTCCCAGTGGGCTGTATTACAAGCTGCTCCAAAAAACAAACCATCTCAGACTTTCCACAAATTCCTTTTTCATGATACTACTACCAACCTGATTTTCCTCGACTTATTTCCTTCCCCATGTCCTGACTCCTGCTAGAAGGCCTGTGCACGACTTTCATCATCGTCGTTTTTTCCTTTATAGCTCCTCAACTCTTCCCACACAAACCTTAAGCCTTCTGACTTCATATCAAATCTTGCTAGTGATTTAATAGCATTTAACAGCATTTTACTGCATTTCCTACAAAGGCAATCCCACCCTCTCTGCCCTGTCCTTTCAGTAGGATGTGTTTCCTTGGATGTTGAGTTCACAGTGTCTTCCCCTTGCAGCCATGTCTTTGTCTCAGCCAACATTGTACCTGCCAATTTCAATCTGCGCTATGAGCTTACTTATCCTGTTTTGTAAGTACATACGCTGCTTACTGGATGTAGGTTTGCTCGCTGAGCTGGAAGGTTCATTTCCAGACATTTCATCACCCCACTAGGTAACCTCTTCAGTGGGCCTCAGGCGTAGCAATGCTGAAAATTCCTGCTTTCTTTTTTTTTGCTTTGGTTTCTTTGGGTTGGTGATGTTATTTCCTGTGGTGAAGTCACTTCCTGTTCCTTTTCTCAGGGGGTCTAACTCAAATGTGTTTGTTGATAGTACATACCCTTCTTACTGAAGGCCTCTTTCTAACAGTTGTTCCTTTATGTCTGTGCCTGAAGTAAGATTCCTGACCCTTCCCATACTCTCTGTCCTTTTACTTGTTGTGGAAACTTCAATAACCTCTGCTGAGCACACTCCTCCTTTAACTTCTTCCACTACTTTCCATACAACTGAACCCACCTCACAACATTTAGTCTAATCAATAACCTTAAGCTGAAAATCCTTCTCACTAAATACAAATAATGCGGTAATCCTGTGCAACATTTTTCTTCACAACATAAATCTATTCAAACATCTATAAAGAACAAATGTTTCAGGTTGCAAAATGAAATGTTATTTTTCCGTGAAATATTACTTATTTCTTACACACTTTTCTGATGATAGTTCAAATGTGAAGTTCCTTAATCACTCCATAACACAAACTACCTATTCCTATTTGGATCAAGTGTCACACATTTTTCACAACATGTTCTGCCGAGTCAGACTGTGATTGCAATTCTTAGGTTTTGTAGTATCACTTTTTCCTCTTTTCTAGCAAAATTAATTAATAACACGACTCAACGAGCACTTGCTAATATCAATCCTGTAACTGTCAGCTATTATCTGTGTGCACGAAAAGATTCCACATGGGCATATAACTGCAAAATAACTTATGCAATCTGAGTATCACATACATGATTCATGACTGAAACAGAGTTTATGAGCTCACATCCCCGGAGTGTCTGCACTAATTTCTATTGGCTTGAAACAGAAAACAAGAGAAGAAGGCGGCCATTCAAGCCTGTTCTGCAATTTATTATGATCATGGTTGACCATCCAATTCAATAGTTAATTCCTGCTTCCACAGGCCTGTCTCTTTCTCTCTCTCTCCGCCCCCATCCCCAACCCTCCCCCCACCCCCGTTCAAAGAAATGTCATGTTTTTAGCCCAAAGTGCTATATCCTTTTGGCTTCAACTACTTTTGGTGATAGTGAGCTCAACAGACTCACCACTCCCCGAATCAAGAAATTTCTTATCTCAGTTCTAAATCATCTACCCCTGATTTTGGACTCCCCTGACAGCTGGAGCATTTGTTATGCATCTACCCAGTCTAGCTCTGGTGGAAGTTTATAGACTTCAATGAGAGGGAGCTTGTGGATGGGACCAGTAGATGGTAAGGATGATGAGTTCAAGAGTTGTTTTTTTCTCCTAATAGGCGATGACGGTGATGGAATTAAAAGTGAGTAGGACAGAACTGGAAGCGTGTGGGTGGCACAACGGCACAGTGGTTAGCACTGCTGCCTCACAGCACCAGAGACCTGGGTTCAATTCCCGCCTCATTCTCCCAGCGTCTGCGTGGGTTTCCCCTGGGTGCTCCGGTTTCCTCCCACAGTCCAAAAATGTGCAGGTTAGGTGAACTGGCCATGCTAAATTGTTAGGTGAAGGGGTTAAGTGTAGGGGAATGGGTCTGGGTGGGTTGCTCTTCAGAGGGTCGGCGTGGACTTGTTGGGCCAAAAGGCCTGTTTCCACACTGTAAGTCATCTAATCTCATCTAGAAGAACAGAGAGTTAACTGCTCACAATATAAGCTAACAGGGGAAGTTGTGGTCAAGTTTAGTGGGAGTAGGATTCTGAGGCCAGAAGCATCTTTCTCCAACAGCACAGTGTCTATAATACAACTGGGCCCAGAAGAGAGAGTATTAGATTGTTGCAGGGTCAACAATCGTAAACATTAGTTCCACACAGCTCTCAACTTCGCCTCTGTCATGACTGTAAAACAGAACCATTATTACTCTGTTGGTCATGTGACACTACAACATTTCCCAATTATGTAAGCTACTTTATTTACTTAATATGAATATTAATCAGTTACACTACATCTTTCCCCTAAGTCAATTACTCTATCCATCGCATTTCATCTCAAACTTCTTTTCCCTCTCCCCTTCTTTAATATAGAGGAACTTCAATCATCCGGCATCTATTATCCGAACGTTCGATTATCCTGCAAAATACTCTCTGCCCGTGTTGTTTGGATAATTGAGGTTCCTCTGTATCTGGCTTCATTCCTAATTTGGAGATAACCACTGTAGTGCCTGCAGAATAACCACTGTAGACTGTAGTCAAGTCTAAGATTGAGAATTCCAACTCTCCATGCATTTTCCCAAATTCTACTGGGCTGAATATGAATCATCAGATGATATCATCTCTCCACTAAGGCCATCTTCCAGGATTTGTAAATAGCTGGTCGATTATTTAGAAGTTCATCTCCTTGTGGAAATTAGTTACTCTTGCTTCTTCACAATATCCAATTTTGTGTTTCAAAAATATAAAATCATTGATGTAATGCTTTCTTAATAGAATATACTGGTAGGAGTTCTAACTACTGCTTGCTTGGTCAGCAGATGGCCTTTAACACAGTCAAATCATCAAGGCTGCAAGGGGAGGGGGACTGGAAGAGAGGCTACAGATAGGGAACACTAACTGCAGAAAATGTGAAACAATGGAGGAATGAATTCCTTGCAAATGAATGTGGAATCTCTAATTCAAGGCTGCATCTGTTCAAGAGCCACTACATGTGGAAAATGTATTGCAAGCTATTATAATTACAACTGTATCAAGTCATTTAAACCTAGGATTGAAATCAGATAAGCAGCCAACTGTCTGGTTAAAGTGTTTTAGTTTTGTACAAATGCAATGGAAACACATTATGCAAATTGATGAAGTCACAGCTAAAGTATGTTCAGGGTGATAGCTTTTTGTATACAAGTGTGTGTCAGTTTCTTTTCCAAAATAACGTGTGTTGCTAACCTATGCCTCTTGTCAAGTGCCAATTTAAGTAATGCGGTGCCTAGGAAATTAATACTTTCCTTGTGTCGTGACTTCAAATTTAATGGAATGTTGATGTTTCGTGAGCATAATGTATTAAGTGCGCTAATTCTGTATCTGAGAGCCCAAATACTCTAAATACAAAGAGAGGGTTTTATTGCTGTGTCATGCATAGCCTAATGTACTACTGAGTATGTAAGAAGTGCCCCTGAAAGGCAAAAGGTAGCCCCAATAAAATCTCAACAAGAGGCCAAGAAAAATGTTGTTCTCCATTCGCAACCCTCTTCAAAAACATTGAGCACATCCTGCTTGTCTCTCCCCATTTTTATGAAATACCTCAAAATATTAGAATCACACAGCACAGAGAAAGCACTTTTGGCCAACATAATTGTGCTGGTTTGAAAGGACTAGTCATTAATCCTACTCCCCTATCTTGTCTGCTGGAGACTGCATTTCAGATCATAACTCTGTAAAACTAAATAGGCTACATCTTTCCACATAACTGATATTCCTCAAATATCATATAAACTTTCTCTCCACCACCTCCAAGGTCTATCCTTAAAGCACAGTCCCCAAAATTGAACAAGATCCAGCTGAGGCCTAACCAGTATATAATACATATACTGGGTACAGTAACTGCCTTGCTTTTATACTTCAGGCTCTGTTTATACAACTCAAGATCTTGCATGTTTTGTTTTTTTTTTTCAAAACAGCTTTGTCACCTTGTTCTGTTACCAGAGTCAGCTCAAAGATCTGCTAATGTCACCACAACCGGTTGCAATGAGGTGTACAGGAACTAGCAGAGTTGAGTTGGCTTCCAGAATTTTCCAATCCTTGAAGCAGAGAGCTTTAGTTGGGCAAATTATCAGAAGAAGGAGACACAGAGTTCAGAAAAATATCAATGTCAATCAAGAGGATGATCTGTCAATTGCAACGTGGGTAGTGAAGAGAAAGAAAGATTTATCCAATAGTTTTGGCAAGTAATAGCTGAAATATTTCTAAAGGAATAAATTTTGCACCTAACAATCACCATTTGCCAACAAGTAATGAACAATCAGCCAGTGTCACACAAGGTTATAAACAAACTGTTACTACAACCTAACATTACATTAAGAGCTAATCTGTCATCACTGGAAATGGGTACACTATTAAGCAGAGATGAATGTAAGGGCACAACTAACTGTTTGGCTCAGCTTTAGTATTTGTTGACAGTACAGATCTGCTTTGATTACAATTAATTCTTTCTGCAGAACTGTATTGTGTTTTCAATAAGTCAATTTTTAAAGTCAGCACTATTTTTCCATAAGCAGCTGACTTGCAGAATAAACTGGCTCACAAGTTTCAATTCAAAGGATGTTTTCGGTTATCCTTTCCTTATACCGTGTAAGCTTTTCCTGTGTTAATGAAAACAATCCATTAAGCTGAAGATCTTTTAATAAACATATGACATCAACTTAAGAATAGGTGCTGATTACATTTGGTGACAAAACTAAACCCAGTTTCAGAAGGATCAGGTGTTCTTGTGCAAAAAAACAAAATGTTAGCATGCAAGTGCAGCAAGTAATTAAGATGGCAAATGGAATTTTAGTTTTTATAGCTAGGGGTTTAGAGTTTAAAATTGGGCATGTCTTGTTAAAATTGTACAGGGTTTTATTAAGGCCATATCTGGAATACTGTGTACAGTTTGGTCCCTGGATTTAAGAAATGATATACTGACATCGGAGGCTATTTAAAAGAAATTCACTAGGCTGATTCCAGGGATGATTTATCAAGAATGGCTAAGCAGGTTAGGCTTTTATTGATTAGAGTTTAGAAGAATGAGAGGTGATCTTGGTGGTACATAGAAAATTCTAAGAGGGCTTAACGAGGTAAATGTTGAGAAGGTGATTCCACATGTAGGGGAACTTCACATCAGGGGACAGAAAGAGGAAAATCAGAGAAAATGAAAATTCTTCTCCAAAAAGATAGAGTGCATCTGGAATTCTCCAACTCAGAGTTGTGGAGCCAGATGACAAAGTATATAAAGAGAAGGGAAATGGATTTTGAAATCTCAACAAGTTGAGGGCTATAATGAACTGTCATGAAAGCAAAGTTGAGGGCTGGGACAGATTAGCCATGATCTTATAGAATGATGGGGCAGGCTTGAGGAGCTGAATGGCCTATTCCAACTTCTGATGTTCTCACTTCACCATTAGCAAGATCTTGAATAAACTGCTATCTGAAAGCAAATAAATCAGAGACCTTCCATCCCTTTTTACATCTACTCAAAAGCCAAACATCTCTAAACTTGAAACAAAAACAGAAAATACTGGAACAACTCAGCAAGTCTGGCAGTATCTGTGGAGAAAAGTCAAAGTTAACTTCTCAGGTCCGGTGACCCTTTCTCAGAACCGAAAGGAGTCTAGTTCTAATGAAGGGTCACAGATTCAAAACATTAGTTCATAGGGACACAGGAGCCAGAATAAGCCATTTATCCCATTAAGCCTGATACGCCATTCAAATGATCATAGTTAATCAATAAGTTTGCCCTAGTTATCCCTTTAGGTCATTTGGATTTTTAAAATGTCTGTGAATCTTTACTTTAAACATACTCAATTACTGAGCTTCCATATTGCTCTTGGGTAGAGAATTCCAAAGAAACTCCATTCTCAAAGTAAAAGTAATCCTAAAGAGTTTCCCTTTATTTCAGAATTCTCTCTTCTGGATCTGGACTCTCAACTGGGAAGACAATCTTACTTGCATCTATGCGAACTATTATAATTATTTTATTGATTTTGACAAGATTACCTCTGATTCTTTGAAATTCTAGAGAACACAGATTGGGAAATCTGAGACTTTCTTCACAGGATGGTCCCACATCCTAATGAATATTCTTTGCACTCCCTGTACAATAATAATATCCTTCCTATGGTAAGAGGACGAAAACCACACACCATACAACTCCAGACACAGTCTAACCAAGACTGGATACAGTTGAGGCAAGACTTTGCTTCCTTTGGTTTCAAATACTCTTGTGATAAAAGCGAACACACTATTAGCCTTCCTAATAGCTTACTGCACCTGCGTGTTAGTCTTCTGTTGACAAGGACACCCTGATGCATTTACACATCTACACTTGCTCAATTCTGAAAGAAATACTTTGTATACCTGTTCCTTCAACAAATCAAATATTCTTATATTTTCCTGACATTAGAGACCATCTGTCATGTTCTTTCCCACTCTCAAAGTCTGGCCAAATACTCGTAAAACCAGTTTACATCTTTCTTTTAACACACACCTACAAACTTAGAAATATTACATTTGGTCCCCACTCCTATTTGTGGGCGGCACGGTGGCACAGTGGTTAGCACTGCTGCCTCACAGCGTCAGAGACCCGGGTTCAATTCCCACTCAGGCGACTGACTGTGTGGAGTTTGCACATTCTCCCCGTGTCTGCATGGGTTTCCTCCGGGTGCTCCGGTTTCCTCCCACAGTCCAAAGATGTGCAGGTCAGGTGAATTGGCCACGCTAAATTGCCTGTAGTGTTAGGTGCAGGGGTAAATGTAGGGGAATGGGTCTGGATGGGTGCGCTTCGGCGGGTCGGTGTGGACTTGTTGGGCCGAAGGGCCTGTTTCCACACGGTAAGTAATCTAATCTAATCCCAAAATCACTGATATATACTCTGAATTCCAGGGCCCAACGAAGTTCCATATGAATGTCAGGAGGACCATCAACACAGGTTCAAACAATTTAAACATTGTTAAAAACATATCATGACTCAAGGAAAGAGACAATCTTAAAAGGTCAATGCATCTCAAAAAGGGTTAGAAGCATTCATCATGGAAATTGACAATCCAATTATATTTGACTCGCAAAGTACAATTCCGATCACCCTGCTATAGGAAGGATGTTATTAAATTGGAAAGTGCAAAAAAGGATGTACAAGGATGTAACCAAGACTGTAAGGTTCGAGTTATAGGAAAGGCTGCATAGACTGGGATTGTTTTTACCCTGGACATAGGAGGCTGAAGGGTGACCCTGTAGATGTTTATAAAATCCATAAGGGGCAGAGATAAGGTGAATAACCAAGCTCCTTTCTCCAGGGTAGGGGAGTCCAAAACTAGACAGCATAGGTTTAAGATGAGAGGGGAAAAGATTTAAAAGGGACTTGAGTGGCAACATTTTCAAACAGAGCATGGTGCATATTTGGAATGAGCCACCAGCCAAAGTGGTAGATGCAGGTACAATTATAACATTTAAAAGATGTTTGGACAGGTACGTGGAGAGGAAACGTTCAGAAGAATATGGGTCAAGAGTGTGGCGCTAGAAAAGCGTAGCAGGTCAGGCAGCATCCGAGGAGCAGGAAAATTGACATTGCGGGTAAAAGCCCTTCATCAGGTGGCTGTCCACTTGAAGAAGCAGCGCTTCAAAAGCTAGTGCCTCCAAATAAACCTTTTGGACTATAACCTGGTGTTATGTGATTCTTAAATTTATTATGAAAACTGAGCACAACTTATTGTTAATGACTGGGCACGACCTAATGATCAACTAGGTAAGAACAAGGACTGCAGATGCTGAAAACCAGAGTCTAGATTAGAGTGATGCTGGAAAAGCACAGCAGGTCAGGCAGCATCCGAGGAGCAGGAAAATCGATTGATCTATTCCTCATGAAGGACTTTTGCCCGAAATGTCGATTTTCTTCCTCTTCGGATGCTGCCTGACCTGCTGTGCTTTTCTAGCACCACTCTAATCTATGACCTAATGATGATTGCCCTAGCGAGACTCTAGAATACAACAGCTTTCAGTAAGGATATACGGGGTATGATTTCGATGCCTGTTACAAGTCAGAGTATGGCTACTCTGTTTCTCTCTGCAAAGGTGCTATCAGAACTACTTAGTATTTCCAAGCTTTTCTACATTTGTCCTAAAAAGAATCAAATTATTAAACTATTTATCTAACTGTTTTAAATGATCCTGCTGCATGCAGTCTGACTACAGTTCCCTACAAAAGTGGTTATATTTCAAAACTTGATTAGCAGCAGAGTATGGAGATCAAGACACGTCTTTTAACAATTCTGGTTTTCAGTTTCTCATTTGCAAACAGTACTTAAACATTACTACAGAAACTAAAAAAAAATTAGGGAACAGAAAATCACAGAGGTTGCAGGGCTTCACTGTCTCTGAAGTTTGCATTAATGTCCAAGGTAACAATTTGGTCAAGGTGGATGCTAGCCCCCAAAGTCCATAACTCAAAAGCAACAGGGCAAACTTTCCAGATGAGAGGCCAGTCTCCACTCAAACCTTTATTAACAATCCGACAGTATTATAAGCAGGGACCTTTCCCACGATTCTACAGCTTCTTTAAAAGGTCCACCGAAACCAAACATGCCACACCTCAAAGTGTAAATCTTTGTGTAAAATATTTGACATTTATTGGAACAGGACCAGGCTGTTTAGCTCCTTGAGCATATTCCATCATTTAACATGATGGTGATTGATTTATGACCTAACTCCATATCATCCAAACATTCACCTTTGCGCCACATCCTGCGATACAAAAGAACAAATAAAAAAAATTTCAATTTTTTAATTTAGCAACAGATAATGGCATCAATTGTCATTTCTGGAAGAGAGCTCCAAACTTCTATCAAACTTTGCCTGTGGAAGTGTTTCCCAATTGCACTCCTGAAAGGCCTGGTTATAACTTCTAAACTTTGCCCTCAATTATAAACACCCCAAAAAAAAACAAAAGACTTTCTCTCTATCTATTCCAATTGTTCCCCTGAATATCTTGAAAACCTAAATCAAAATGTCCCTGCTGGACCTGCTAAATTGCAGGAAATATGACCTTAGTTTCCCATGTTTAATCTTTACTCAGAAATGTAGAATATAGGAGCAGGAATAGGCCACTCAAACCTTCGAGCCAGCTCTGCCATTCAATATGATCATCACTGATCACAACTTCGTAGCCTTTCCCTGCTTTCTCCCCATATCATTTTATCCCTTGAGGCCTTAGAATTACATATAACTCTTTCTCCAAAGAGCACACCCGTGAACTAAACACATTGATCAGGACTTTGGATTCAGTCCTTCGGAGTTCCCTACGCAGCCTCATCTCACGTACTTCTCGTGTAGGCAACTTCTACTGCCTTCTGAAGATACATAAAGCCAACACACCAGGACGTCCCATTGTATCAGACAGTGGGACCCTGTGTGAGAACCTCTGGCTATGTCAAAGGCATCTTGAAACCAATTGTTAGGAGATCCCCAACTTCTGTTGTAACAACAAATTTCTTACAGACACCCAGCACCCACAGACCAGTTGAACCAGGAACATTCCTCGTCACAATGAACATTTTAGCACTCTACACCAGCATCCCCCACAATTACGGCATTGCGGCAACAGCCTCAGTACTCAACACCAATAACTGTCAATCTCCGAGCGCCGTCCTACAACTCATCCGCTTTATCCTCAACCACAATGTCTTCCCCTTTGACAACCAGTTCTTCATCCAGACATAAGGAAAAGCCATGGGGACCATACTTGTACCCCAATATGCTAACATGTTCATGCACAGGTTTGAACAAGACCTCTTCTCTACACAGGACCTACAACACCATACACCAGATATATTGACGTCATTTTCTTCTTCTGGACACATGGCGAGGAGTCACTGAAAAAGCTACACAATGATATCAACGAGTTTCATCCCACCATCAAACTCACCATGGGACTACTCTCTAGTATCTGTCTCATTCTTGGGCACTTGCATCTCCATCAAGGATGGGCACCTCAGCACCTCACTCAACCGCAAACTCACGGATAACCTCACAATGCTACACTTCTCCAGCTTCCATCCGCAACATATTAAAATAGCCATCCCCTATGGACAAGCCCTACACATACACAGGATCTGTTCAGATCAGGAGGAACATAACGGGCACCCGGAAATACTCCAGGATGCCCTCATAAGCATGGGGTACAATGCTCAACTCAATCGACCGCCAATTCTGATGTGCCACAGTGAAAACCGCAATGACCTCCTCAGGAGACAGACAAGCTCCAACCGACAGGGTACCTTTCATTGTCAGTACTTCCCAGGAGCCGAAAAACTACGCCATGTTCTTCGCGGTCTGCAACACATTATCAATGAGGATGAGCACCTGGCCAAGACCTTCCCTACGTCTCCACTTCTCGCCTTTAAAACAACCATCAAATCTCAAACTGATCATGATTCGTAGCAAACTGCCAGACTTCCAGGACAACACCATAAAACCTTGTCACAGTAGACACTGCAAGACGTGTCAGAGTGTCGACACGGATACATCATTACGTGGGGACACCTCCCACTGCGTACGTGGCAGGTACTCATGAGAAAGACAACGTTGGCTGAGTTGCATATGCTGCAGACAAGGATGCCCTGAGACATGGCACATTGGCGAGACTGAGCAGAGGCTACAACAGATGAACGAACACCACATAATAATCAACAGAAAGGAATGTTCCCTCCCAATCGGAGAACACTTCAGCGGTCCAGAACATTCGACCTCGGACCTTCTCGTGACCGTCCTCCAAGGCAGACTTCAGAACAGGCAACAACGCAAAGTGGCCAAGTCGAGGCTGATAGCCAAGTTCAACACCCATGGGGATGGCCTCAACTGGGACCTTGGGTTCATGTCACACTGCAGGTGACCCCACTGCACTACAGAGACAGACACACACATACACAAGCTCTCTCTCATATGCTCACACATATACTCCCACACTCACACGCACCCTCTCAAAGACTTATACCCATTTACACACTCTCTCACAGACACTCATAACCCCCACCCACACACATACCCACGTGCGCGCGCGCACACAAGTTTGTGGGGTGAATGTGTACTTGCAGAGTCACATTTTATTTTGTTCAAAAACTACATGAATCCATTTTTTAAGATTAGAATCGGTCTGATCTGTCTGGCTACAGACAGTCTCACACAGGCCACCTCACACCTTCAATGCATTATCTGGGTCGACACGACATCAATTCTTAAAGTTCACTTGAGAATGTAACTTTAAAAAGTTCTGCGATTTACATATGAAAGAAATGAAACCAACACGTTCATTCTAAAAGATAAGAGACTTAAACAATCCAGATCTTTTTCAGTATATAATTGCAGTTACATCATATTTTGCTATAAATTGGGTCTTATGATCTTATGCTCCACTACCACCTCTTGAAGCAAAGTTAGTGCTTCTCTCCGAAAGCTAGTGCTGCCAAATAAACCTATTGGACTATAACCTGATGTTGTGTGATTTTTAACTAAGTCATTGATAAAGGTAGTGAATAATTCAGTTAAAAATCACAACACCAGGTTATAGTCCATCAGGTTTAATTGGAAGCACACGAGCTTTCGGAGCGACATCCCTTCATCAGGTGATAGTGGAAGGCCCGATCGTAACACAAAATTTATAGCAAAAATTTAACAGTGTGATGTAACTGAAATTATACATTGTCTGACAATCAACTTTTCAATGTATAATTTCAGTTACATCACACTGTAAATTTTTGCTATAAATTTTGTGTTACGATCGAGCCCTCCACTATCACCTGATGAAGGAGTGTCGCTCCAAAAGCTAGTGCTTCCAATTAAACCTGTTGGACTATAACCTGGTGTTGTGTGATTTTTAACTTTGTACACCCCAGTCCAACACCGGCATCTCTAAATCGTGAATAATTCAGGCCAACATAGAAGCATGCTCGGCAACACTGTCGGAATTTGAATACCTGCTTACTATCCCTACTCTTCTTTCCCCCACTACTCTGTCAATTCTCCAACCAGGCCCATGACTTATCTTCAATTCAATGAATTTTAAAATGCACTAGCAACTTATGAAGGACTTTTTCAAATGATTTCTGTAAGTTCATATGGAACATGCAAAGACATTGCTTCCGCTGTCCACTACCTCTATCGCATCTTCAAAAAATTCAAACAGATTTGTCAGGTATGAACTATCTTTTACAAATCCCATGTTGAATCCTTCTGATCAGCTGAAACTTTAAGCTATTCAGTCATTCTCTCCTTCATAATAGACTCGAGAAATTTCTATTTGACAGATGGTAGGCTAATAGTACAGAAATAAACATTACACGTTTCACAGTTATTATGGGGGATTTTAACATGCAGGTAGACTGGGAGAATCAGGCTGGTATTGGACCTCAAGAAAGAGACTTTGTGGAGTGCCTCAGAGATGGATTCTTAGAGCAGCTGGTGCTGGAGCCGACCAGGGAGAAGGCAATTCTGGATCGGGTATTGTGTAACGAACCAGAATTGGTCAGAGACCTCGAAGTGAAGGAGCCATTGGGAAGTAGTGACCATAATACATTAAGCTTCAATCTGCAATTTGAGAGGGAGAGGGTACAGTTGGAAGTGACAATATTTCAATTGAATAAAGGAAACTGGAGCTATGAGGGAGGAGCTGGCCAAAGTTCAATGGTGCAATACTTTAGCAGGGATGACCGTGGAGGAACAACGGCGGATATTTCTGTGTATAATGCAGAAGTTGCAGGATCAGTTCATTCCTAAAAGGAAGAAAGATCCCAGGAGGAAGCATGGGCGACCGTGGTTGATGAGGGAAGTTAAGAAACATATAAAGTTAAAAGAGAAAAAGTATAACACAGCAAAGATAAGTGGGAAAACTGAGGACTGGGAAGCTTTTAAAGAGCAGAGGATTACTAAGAAGGAAATACGCAAAGGAAAAATGAGGTACAAAGGTAAACTGGCCAAAAATATAAAGGAGGATAGTAAAAGCTTTTTTAGGTATGTACAAGGCAAAAAAATGGTTAGGACTAAAATTGGGCCCTTGAAGACAGAAACAGGGGAATATATTACGGGGAACAAAGAAATAACAGAAGAATTAAATGGGTACTTCGGATCAGTGTTCATTGGGGAAGACATAAGCAATCTCCCTGAGGTAACAGTGGCTGAAGGACCTGAACTTATGGGAGTTTATATTTGCCAGGATTTGGTGTTGGAGAGACTGTTAGGTCTGAAGGTTGATAAGTCCCCAGGGCCTGATGGTCTACATCCCAGGGTACTGAAGGAGGTGGCTCGGGAAATCGTGGATGCGTTCGTGATTATTTTCCAGAATTCGATAGATTCAGGGTCTGTTCCTGAGGATTGGAGGGTGGCTAATGTTATACCACTTTTTCAGAAAGGTGGGAGAGAGAAAGCAGGAAATTATAGGCCAGTTAGTCTGACCTCAGTGGTGGGAAAGATGCTGGAGTCTATTATAAAGGATGAAATTACGGCACATCTGGATAGTAGTAACAGGATAGGGCAGAGTCAGCATGGATTTATGAAGGGGAAATCATGCTTGACTAATCTTCTGGAATTTTTTGAGGATGTAACTCTGAAGATGGTCGAGGGAGATCCAGTAGATGTAGTGTACCTGGACTTTCAGAAAGCTTTTGATAAAGTCCCACACAGGTTAGTGAGTAAACTTAGGGCGCATTGTATTGGGGGCAAAGTACTAGATTGGATTGAAAATTGGTTGGCTGATAGGAAACAAAGGGTAGTGATAAACGGCTCCATTTCGGAATGGCAGGCAGTGACCCGTGGGGTACCGCAGGGATCCGTGCTGGGACCGCAGCTTTTTACAATATATGTTAATGATATAGAAGATGGTATCAGCAATAACTTTAGCAAATTTGCTGATGATACAAAGCTGGGTAGCAGGGTGAAATGTGAGGAGGATATTAGGAGATTACAGGGTGACCTGGACAAGTTAGGTGAGTCGTCAGATGCAGTTTAATTTTGTTAAATGTATGGTTATCCACTTTGATGGCAAGAACAGGAAGGCAGATTACTACCTAAATGGAATCAATTTAGGTAAAGGGACAGTACAGAGAGATCTGGGTGTTCTTGTACACCAGTCAATGAAGGTAAGCATGCAGGTACAGCAGTAGTGAAGAAAGCTAATAGCCTGCTGGCCTTCATAACAAGAGGGATTGAGTATAGAAGCAAAGAGGTGCTTCTGCAGCTGTACAGGGCCCTGGTGAGACCACACCTGGAGTACTATGTGCAGTTCTGGTCTCCAAATTTGAGGAAAGAACATTCTGGCTATTGAGGGATTGCAGAGTAGGTTCACGAGGTCAATTCCTGGAATGGCGGGATTACCTTACACTGAAAGACTGAAGCAACTGGGCTTGTATACCCTTGAGTTTAGAAGACTGAGAGGGGATCTGATTGAGACATATAAGATTATGAAAGAATTGGACACTCTGGCAGCAGGAAACATGTTTCCGCTGATGGGTGAGTGCCAAACCAGAGGACAAAGCTTAAAAATACGGGGTAGACCATTTAGGACAGAGATGAGGAGAAACTTCTTCACCCAGAGAGTGGTGGCTGTGTGGAATGCTCTGCCCCAGAGGGCAGTGGAGGCCCAGTCTCTGGATTCATTTAAGAAAGAGTTGGATAGAGCTCTCAAAGATAGTGGAATCAAGGGTTATGGAGATAAGGCAGGAAGAGGATACGGATTAGGAATGATCAGCCATGATCATATTGAATAGCGGTGCAGGCTCGAAGGGCTGAATGGCCTACTCCTGCACCTATTGTCTATTGTCTACTGTCAATTGTTTTGAACCTTGGCGCATCAGAACCTGACATATTGCGTGCAATTTTAGCTACATTACATCAGTTAAAATTCACCAGACTCATTCCTGGGAAAGCAGATTGTCCTATGAGGAGGGATTGAGGTGCCTAGGCCTATTTTCGATAGAGTTTAGAAGCATAAGAGGTCATCTCAAAGAGGCTTTCAAGATTCTTCAAGGATATAACAGCGTAGATGCCGGAAGATTGGGCAAGCCATTTAGGCCTAAGATAAAGAATTTCAGAACTCCGAGCGTAATGGAATTAACCTAATGCTCAGACATTGAACATGTCAAGATTGAGAACATAGCAAACACAATCCCTCAAAGCTACAATAAATTTGTTAAGCATGTGTTAACCTTCTGTAACTCCATGTTGACTCTACCCAATCTTCCTACCATTATTTCCTAAACATCCTGTCATCACATTTTTATTGTAAATTCTAGGATGTTCTCAACAACTGATGTCAGGCTGACAGGTCTGAAGTTCTGTTTTCTCCCCCCATCTTTTCTTAAATAGTAAGGTTACATTTACTGTTTTCAAATCCACAGGAAACCTTTCAGAGTTTATAGAATTTTGAAGGATTACCACCAACACATTCATCATCCCCATCACTACCTTATTCAACACACTGGTACACAGATCATCAGGTTCAAGTCTACTTTAAGTCCCATTAAATTTTCTGGTACTATTTTTATTTGTATTTACTAGTCGCTAGATTCTCCATTATTTCTGGGACAGTTTTAGTAATTTCTTCAGTGAAGACAGACAAAAAGCATTTGTTTTGTTTCTCTGATAGAAAAAAAGAGGAGCACACAATCTAAAATGGTAAAACAGATGCAAGGGGAGGAGTGGCGTACTCCAGCTAGGTTTTAATAGGTCTAAAATTCATGGTTTCATTCTCATACCATTCTTAAAATTGAGCCAAATAACACACAGCAAGACTCCACAAACAGCAGTGCAACAATAAAATAAGTCATATGGATGACACCAAAATTGGTGGTATAGTGAACAGCGAAGATGGTTATCTAAGAGTACAATAAGCTCTTAATCAGTTGGGCCAAGGAGTGGCAGATGGAGTTTAATATAGATAAATGCAAGATACAGGGTATTGCATTTTGAGAAGACAAACCAGGGTGAGACTTACATAGTTAATGGAAGGGCTCTGGGGAAAGTTGCCAAACAGCAAGACCTAGGGGTGCAGGAATATAATTCCTTGAACGTAGTGACAGAGGTAAACAGGCTGGTAAAGGCAGCGTTTAGCACACTTGCCTTAGTTGTTCAGAGCACTGAGTAAAGAAGTTGGGACATCATGTTGCCACTCTACATGACATTGACAAGGCATTGGAATACTGCACACAATTCTGCTATTGGAAGGATGTTATTAAACCAGAAAGGGTGGAGAAAAGATTTAAAAGGATGTTAACCAGAGAGTTTGGGTTAAGAGGAGATAAGTTAGGACTTTTTCCACTGAAGCACTGGAGGCTGAGGGGTGATCTTACAAGAGGTTTTTAAAATCATGAGGGGCATAGATTAAAGCGCTTTCTCCACCAGGGTAGGGGAATCCAAAATGACAGTGTAGGGGAGTCCAAAGTGACAGTGCATAGATCTAAGGTGAGAGGGGAAGATTTAGAAGGGACCTAACGGACAGCTTTTTCCACACAGAGGGGAATTATTCAACCCTTTATTCTATCCCTTTCTGTACTGTGTTCTTTTATAGTTTTTCTAGTTCCAAGAAAGACTGCATATATACACTTATATATTCTCTACAGATGTCAACCTATCTCCAATATGCTTCTGTTTAGATAAACTGGATATGTTTCATTTTTTTTAAACGATAACGGTTTCATAATTTTTCCAACCAGTTTCTCCTGAAATTTAACAAAAAAATGAAAATTGTTGCTTCTCGTCAGTACAAATGTCGGAAAAATGCACATGCTGTTATTTAGACAAGATTAACCAATCATATAATTCAATCCACTGTATGATTTGGCTCAGTGGGGTTCATCTCTTGTTTCCATTACCTCCCAGGAGGGGGAGGGGAGTAATTGCAAAATTTGTCACGACAAGTATTAGTAAAATTAAGGCAGCAGGCACTACACGATCTGTAGTTTTTCAAACTCCTTACAAATTTGTTCACAGCATAATTTAACTTACCCCAACCAATATTAAGATATCATTTGCAAATACTCCATGCACTTTTTAAAATCAATGTATTATTTTCGGTTCAACCCTGTCTGCTCTGCATTGTTTACACACTCTTCCAACAAGGGACCTGAAGCATGCTGTGATTTTAAGACCGACATTTCAATTGGACATTTGCGATTTACGCTTCAAATTTAACCGACGCTTTCAAATGATGCATTTAAAGCAAAATTAAAAATGAACCGCTGGACGTAAATGAAGCATTTTAATCCGGGGTTCGGCGTTCTTTGCCCCTCAAAGTATGATTTGCAACGCTGAATGAAAACAAAACTTGACCAATACATCGCACAAGTGCCCAAATTCTCACCCCGTCCTCCTGCAAACAAAAGGCCCACATCTGCGAACCCTGCCCGGGTCCTTCTCCGGGAGAAAGCCCGGAAAACACCGTAGCCTCATATCGTCAACTTCCAAACAAACACTGAGCCCACAGGCCAGCAATTCGCAAATTACAATTTCAACCCCGCGAGAGGACTCACCGACATCCTGATCGAATGGATTGGCGGTAAACAGCGGCATCTCCACAGCCTGTGCCTTACTGCTGCCTGCCTGGTGTCCGTTGGAACGGCTTCGCACTCCTTCCCCCCCACCCCCCCTCCCTGAGTCACCTCGGTGCCCGGGCTCGCGCCCACACCCGAGCCCGGAGACACTTTCAACGGCACCTTCGGCCCTAACGACGCGCGCAGGCGCGCTCCCCCTTCCGGGCCGCGTTCTATGCCCGGCACGAGCCCCGGGCTGCGTCCCTCGCTCCTTTGCAGCTTCACTCCTGGACGTGTCAGCCTGCCTGAGAGCCGCTCTGTCTTACAGGCAAACGCAGCATGCAGGGAAATCACGGGCGCCTGCAGCGGAATACCAAAGAGATGAGTAGTAAAATCACGGAGCTAGCAGCGGGGAAGCACACAAAAAAAATTAGGTTGGTATTTTTAAAAGTAGAAAAAAAACTGAATGTGACCAATTCCACTTGCATTTTATTATCAACACTCATGCCTCACCACCTCCTTTTACTGCATTTCCATCTCAAAACCTCCAGCGGTAAACGCAGATACTGCTGTCTTTCTCCACCTGTCGGTGCAATAATAGACAGCGGGTCCATTCCAGCTGAATGGCAAAAATTGGTGCCAAAGATTGCTCACTTTACAAACGCATTAAAATAACATAAAGCAATGCTTTTTTAAATAAATACCACAGCCTGTAGAAGAACAAAGCACGATGATTACGGTGAAAGTAAATGGCACTGTCCCGCAGGATAGTTCTGATAAGTAAAACAAACTGGTAACAGTGCCTTCAGCATTCGGTAGACGTTATTGGCGATGATCAATAAAACAAAAGAATCGTCTCTTGCCCGGTTTTTATCTCTTCCAATTTACATTACAAATGTTGAATTTTAGCATTAAATTTGATGCATGGCGCTTTATTTTACAGGAGAAAGTCGAGAGTGTGGTGCTGGAAAAGCACATCAGGTCAGGCAGCATCCCAGGAGCAGGAGAATCGACGTTTCGGACATAAGCCCTTCTCAGGAATGAGGCTTGTGGGTCGGGGCTGAGAGGAATAATGAATTAGTGGTGCTGGAAGAGCACAGCAATTCAGGCAGCATCCATCGAGTATGATTTCACTGCTCGTTGGATGCTGCCTGAACTGCTGTGCTCTTCCAGCACCACTAATCCAGTATTTGCTTTCCAGCATCTGCAGTCATTGTTTTTACCTCAGCTGAGAGGAATAATGTTTTATTTTACATGCAACGATAATTAATTGATAAATGTGATAGCTTTAACAAAGGAAAGTAAGAAGTAATTTCAACAACAGGGCGAAAAAGTGGACGTGAGGAGTATCGAATCATTCATGACCTAATTGAATGACGGAGCAGGCTCGGGGGCCGAAATCACTTTCAAATTTTCCTATTTTAAATTTAAATCAGGAAGTTACCACCTACTACCAGAGTTCCATATGAAGAGCAAAGGCGTTTTAGAACAATACAGCACAGAACAGGCCCTTCGGCCCACGATGTTGTGCCGAACTTCTATCCTAGATTAAGCACCCATCCATGTACCTATCTAAATGCCGCTTAAAGGTCGCCAATGAATCTGACTCTACCACTCCCACGGGCAGCGCATTCCATGCCCCCACCACTCTCTGGGTGAAGAACCCACCCCTGACATCTCCCCTATACCTTCCACCCTTCACCTTAAATTTATGTCCCCTTGTAACACTCTGTTGTACCCGGGGAAAAAGTTTCTGACTGTCTACTCTATCTATTCCTCTGATCATCTTATAAACCTCTATCAAGTCACCCCTCATCCTTCGCCGTTCCAACGAGAAAAGGCCGAGAACTCTCAACCTATCCTCGTACGACCTACTCTCCATTCCAGGCAGCATCCTGGTAAATCTTCTCTGCACCCTCTCCAAAGCTTCCACATCTTTCCTAAAGTGAGGCGACCAGAACTGCACACAGTACTCCAAATGTGGCCTAACCAAAGTCCTGTACAGCTGCAACATCACCTCACGACTCTTGAATTCAATCCCTCTGCTAATGAACGATAATACTCCATAGGCCTTCTTACAATCTCTATCCACCTGAGTGGCAACCTTCAAAGATCTATGTACATAGACCCCAAGATCCCTCTGTTCCTCCACCTGACCAAGAACCCTACCATTAACCCTGTATTCCGCATTCTTATTTGTTCTTCCAAAATGGACAACTTCACACTTGGCAGGGTTGAACTCCATCTGCCACTCCTCAGCCCAGCTCTGCATCATATCTAAGTCCCTCTGCAGCCGACAACAGCCCTCCTCACTGTCCACAACTCCAGCTATCTTTGTATCATCTGCAAATTTACTGACCCACCCTTCGACTCCCTCATCTAAGTCATTAATAAAAATTACAAACAGCAGATATTACAAATTCCATATAATTTTGCTAATTTAATTAGTCCTATTTTAATACTTCGGGTAATTTTTTCTTCAATGAGAAGTATTAGCTGCATTGCCAGGGTCTTTAGTACTGCTGCATGGATGTAATCAGGACTTTGCTGTCTCCACTGCTCTCAGCTACCTTTTAATGTGGAGTGAATCAAATTCCCCAAGTACTGATATTTATGATGAAATGAACTGTGGAGGCTAGAAATACTTGCAAACACAATTCATGTAAGAGGTTAGGACTGTTCTCCTTGGAGAGAAGGCAAAAAAGAGATCTGACATAAGTTTTCTAAATTATGAAGGTCCGAATAGGCTGGATAGGGAGAAGCCGTTGCCACACGTAAAAGGATCGAGAATGAGAGGGCACAGATTAAAATGATTTGCAAATAAAGCAAAAATGATGTGAAAAAAAACACTTTCACATAGCAAGGTGTTTGAGTCTGGAATGTGCTGGCTGCAGTTTTGGTCAAGGCAGAGTCAATTGAGGCATTCAAAAGAACATCAGTTCTATTCAAATTCAATGTGTATGGGTGTGAGGAAGATGCAGGTAAATAGCTTAAAGTCATAATATTCGGAGAGCCAGTGCAGACATATTGGATGCAATGCCTCATAGAATCATACAGGAAAGAAGAGGCCCCTCAGCCGCCAAGTCTGTACCACCATGGTGACACTAAATCTACACCAGTTCCAACTTCCGACACGAGGCCCATAGTGTTTGAATGTTATGCCATTTCGGGGCTCGTCCAAGTACCTCTTTAATGTTGTGAGGTTTCCTGCCTCAACTACTCTTCCAAGCAGTGTATTTCAGATGCCCACCACCCTCTGAGTAAGATCTTTTTCCTCAAAACCCCTCTAAACCTCCTTCCTGTCACATTAAAATTATGCCCTTGTCATTGACCCTTCAACTAGTGGGAACAACTGCCTTCTATCCAGCACATCAGAACATACATCTCTATCAGATCACCCTTCAATGTTTTTTTTTGGAACAGAGAACAACCCAACTTATTCAACCTCTCTTCATAGCTAAAGTACTCCATCCCTGGCAACATCCTGATGAATCATCTGTGCAACCCTTCCAGTACAAACACATCCGATAGTGCAGTGACCAGAACTACATACAGTACTCCTGTGGCCTAAACAAAGTCTTGTACAGCTCCAACATATCCTCCCTGCTCTTATAATATATGTCTTGACCGATAAAGGCAAGTATTCCATATGTGTATTCTCCTGCCCTGCTGCCTTCAGGTATGTGTGGACAAACACCCAAGATCCCTTTGTTCCTCAGAACTTTCGATGTCCTGCTATTCACTGGGTATTTCCATGTTTTGTTACTTCTTCCAAAGTGCACCACCTCACACTAATTAGGGTTAGATTTCATCTGCAACTGAATTATCCGTTTTACCAATCTGAGGACCTGAGCGCACAGCCTTAAGGTAAAGGAAAGACCTTTTCGAATGGAAATAGGAAAAATTTCTTTAGCCAGAAAGTGGTTATTCTGTGGAATTAATTACCACAGAAGGTTGTGGAGGCCAGGTTATTGTCTGTATTTAAAACAGAGGTAGGTAAGATCTTAAAAGCCAACAGGATCAAAGGTTACAGAGAGAAATTGAGAAAATGGGGTTGAAAAACCTATCAGACATAATTGAATGGTGGAGCAGACTCGATGAGCCAAATGGTCTAATTTCTTCTCCTGTGTCTCATAGTGTTACAGTCTTATTGCTTCCATACCCTTAGTTTTCCTGTCTAAACTGGGAGAATGGTTGACAGAAACTTTAGAACCATTGATAAAACAGGAAGGAGTGTTGCACCATGCAAAAAGGTACAGTGAATCCCAGAAACTATAGCATCTATAGTATTGGATATCACACTCAAGGACGTAAGAACATAAGAACTAGGAGCAGGAGTAAGCAATTCAGCACCTCAAGCCTGCTCCACCATTTAATATGATCATGGCTGATCTCATCTCGCCTCATTTTTCGACCCACTGGTCCATAACCCTTCAATTCATTAAGATGCAGTGTCATACCTGTGAAAATCAAAGCTTATAATTTTGTGTCAGGGCAGTGTCAATACTATGGAAAATATCACCAGAATATATGTTGTTATGTGACTCGGGTACATGTAGTAAAGGGATCAGGTAGCTACATCTTAGGTGGGCAGCAATGTGCAGCTCTGTATTTAGGTAGACCTGGGGAGGGTTTAGAAGCCACACATTGAGGACCTTGGCACACAGAAGGAGGAGCCAAAGAAGAGAATGTAACAGACAGAAGGCATCGATAGAAATTGAAGATGAAATCACCTGTATCCAGGCAGATTCAAGGACCAAGAATGAAAACCAGCTTGATTATTATCGCCAATGGCGATATATTTGTTCAATCATTTACTTAATAAACTTAATAACTTGTTGCACCAAAGTCATTGTCACCTTTTTCCCTTTCCCAACAGCTTTGTTTGCATCAGGGAGCCTTCTAGTCGAATCAGATGTGCTGTATAGTCTTAACCCAAATTCAGAATCATCTGTGAACTGTGAATTTTGATCGCTTGTTTCGCCCCTCTTTTCATTTTAAAATTTGAAATTTAAAAAGGATCAGCAGCACATCTTTATGCTTTAAACAAAATTGAGTTTAATGCATTACACAACTTTTGCTACAAGATACTCAGTAAAATGTGGTATTGTTTTGAGCTAAGTAACATTTGTGCACATTATGTTGCATCTGCATTGTGTTTCCCCACACACTTACTTGTTTAGATTGACCTGAAGCCTCCTTGCATCCTCCTCACAATTCACAATCCCACCTAAAATTATGTTGTCAGCAAATATTGGAAATATTGCATTTGATTCCCTCATTTAAGTCATTCATGTCAGTGTGCTTCATTTGTATGTGCCTAAAACTGCTTACATTAATACACAAGACACTATTTTACTTAGATAAAAGGAATTTGTATGAGCATTGCACATTTTCTACAAAAGAAATGGGTTATGCAGACTGCATATCTCTGCAGTATTCCTGTGATAATACCTTGACCAATTATTCTACCTGAGAACTAACATTTGCAGTTAATTGTTTTTGCCTCATCTTCATGCCAATGATGGCCCAAGCAATCAGCATACTTTTCTTATTCTGCGTTTGATGTTCCTTTTCTCAAGTCTGTTTCTTGTGTTCTAATTTCCAGGTTTTACTGTACCTTAATGTAATTCATGACAGTCTGACCTGTTTTACTAATGGTTCTACAGTCTCTCTCATCTATTCTCCCAATTTAGACATGGAAGCTACGGGGATCGAGGCAATCTTTTTGTGCTACTTAAAAAAAAGTTTGATTCTACTTCAGTTCGAATTTAAGTATCATTGATGCTATGAAGACTGATTCTAGAGATGTTTTTTTCATAGTGCTCTTCCTATTTTGTCAGATTCCTAGTCTTGTTAGAAACATAAGAACATAAGGAGGTGAATTAGCCTGTCCTGGCTGTTCTGCTGTCTTTCAACTAAATCACAGGTGATTATCCACTTAAATGTCATCTTCCAACACTATGGGGCTTGTTTCACTGGAGCAATGGAAGTTAAGGAATGACTTTTTAGATGTTCATAAAATGATGAGAGGCATAGACAAGGTGAATAGCAAAGGTCTTTTCCCTAAGGTAGGGGACTTCAAAACTAGGGAGCATATTTTTAAGGTGAGAGGGGAAAGATTTAAAGAGAACATGAGGGACAACATTTTTACACAGAGAGTGGTTAGTGTAATGAACTACCAGAGGAAGTAGTGGATGCTGGTACAGTTAGAATATTTAAAAGATATTCGAATAAGTACATGAATAGGAAAGGTTTGGAGGAATATGGGCCAAATGCAAGCAGGTGAGATGAGTTTGGGAACATGGTCAGCATGAACTAGTTGGACTGAATGTTCTGTTTCCCTGCTGTCTGATTCTATGACTCTATAACCCTTGATGTCCTTAGTCGCAAGAGATCTATCAATTTCTGCCTTCAAAATGCTCAGTGACTGAACTTCCACAGTCCTCTACTGTGGAGAATTCACAAGATTCACCACCCTTTAAAAGAAGTAATTTCTGCTCATGTCAGTCTTAAATAATGCTTTATCTTGAGATAATGCCCCTGGGTTTAAACTCCCGTCAAGAGAAACTTTTACACCCTGCAAGAATTTTGTCATTCTGCAAAACTCTAGGGTATACAATGCAATCTCCTCAATCTCCCCTCATATAACAATCCCACTATCCCAAGGATTAATCTGGTGAACTGGTACACTTCGTGTATGGGATATATAACTTGCTTGCTATGGGAGTAAAAATCTAGATGCAATGCCAACAAGACTCTGCAGTTACAGTTTAGGAAACCTGGATGGCATGCACAAATTGGGCTGATGGATCTGTTTCTGAGCTGTGTGACTCCATGACTCTATGACACCCAGGTCCTTCTGGACACCTGAACTTTCCTACCTCTTACCATTCAAGAAATATTCTGTGTTTCTTTTTTTGACTACCAAAGTGAATAACTTCACACTAATACACATTATATTCCAAGTGTCATGTTCTAGCTCATTCACATAGCCTAGCCAAGTCCTCTTGAAGCTTTCTTACATCCTCCTCATAATTTATGTTCTTGTTCAGTTTAGTGTCATCATTCAAAATTTGGAGATATTATAATCATTCTCCACATTCAAATCATTTATATTGTTTGTGAAGAGCTGTGAATTGGTTCAATTCTTGTGGTATCACACTAATAATAGTCTGCTATCCTGAGAATGATCTGCCAATTCCTACTCTTTGAGTTAACCAATTCTCAATTCATACTAGAATATTTTCCCGAATCCCATGTACTCTAACTTTATTTACTAACTTTATGTATGCTACATTGTCAATATCCTTCTGAATACCCAAATGTATCACATCCACTAGTTCCACTTTATCAATTCTACAAGTAATGTACTCAAAACACTCTAACAAGTTTATCAAAAATGATTTCCCTTTCATAAATCTATGTTGATTCTACCTAATGTCACCATTCCTTATATTATTCCAATTATCACATCCTTATATTTTAACATTTCCTCAAGTAGTGACATCAAACTAAAAGATTTGTAGTCCTCTGTTTTCCCTGTTCCTCTCTCCTTAAATAGTGAGACTTACATTTGCTATTTTCCACTCTGCAGGAACCTTTCCAGAATCTGTACTATTTTGGACGATAACTAGCAAAGCATCCACCATCTCTCTCATCATCGCTTTCAACACTCTGGAATAAAACATATCTGCTGCAAGGGATTTTTCAACTTTCAATCCAATTAACTTTTCAAACATTACCTCTTTACTCATTCTAAATTCTTTCAGTTTCTCAATTTTACAAGCCCCTTATTTGCCAAATATTTTTGAAAGTTTTTCATTTCTTCTGTGAAAATTGACAAAAAGTAACTATTTGTTTTCTTTGTTATATCCCTGTCCTCCAATATAAATTCTTCTGTCCCTACCTGTAATAGCCCACTTTTGTTCATACTAATCATTTCCTTTTCTCATACATGAGAATGTTAATACAATAAAACTTTGCATTCTTCACTCATTTATTAGCAGTGACCAGCATCTTGTCCCCACAGGAGAAGCAGAGAAACCTAGTTGGGCATCATTAAGGTGGAATGTCGGGGGACAGTGAGCAAGGAGGACAGTCAGAGGCAAAATCCTCTGTGGAGGGATAGAGGGAGTAGTGGGTGGAAATGGGCTGAGGGGGTAGTGTGAGGTAATATAGGACATAAAGGCTCTGGGAGGGTATCTACTTACAAACCAGAGCCCAGTGCTGATGGTGAGCCCTGCTAGTATTTGCCATTCTCTAGGTGGGAAGTGCAACTGAAATATGGCTGGGACAATGCCCAGCATGGGCAGAGTGTCACTTTGATGGGCTAAAACTTTAGGATGCAACTACAACATGAGAAGGTTGAAGAGTCAATTATGTAAAGTATGCACTTGCAAACTACAGCTACATTAAATCTGCAATCATTTCATCACCCATTTGTAAACACAGAAAAGTATTCATGTAACCCCTTCAAGATTTGGACAAATAGAACAAAAGCTGCACTTTTAGGCATTTTTAACTGCAAAAATGTTTCCATCTCAGTACTTCATTTTCTAACTGAATCAAACTAATTTACAACAACATTCTTTAAGTCTTCCCCAGTGCATCAGGGAATTTGTCCAGTGTGCATTAAAATTTACAGAAGAGGGCAGTATAACCAATATTAAATACAAAAACAGAAAATGCTGGAAAAACTCAGTAGGTCTGGCAGCATCTGCGGAGAGAAATCAAAGTTAACATTTCCGGATCCAGTAACCCTTCCTCAGAACTCAGTTCTGTATTTTTTGTAGAAAAGTTTGAATTGTCATAGTGATTGATTGTACCGTTTGCAGCTATGAAGAAGTTCAAGTTTAAAACATTTTTAAAAATGCAAATTTTCCACAGAAATCTGCTGGCTGCCTATTGGCTTGTCTATGGCTGCTGTGCCGCCAATATGGACCCTACTGTCACAAGATCAACAAATGACATGCAAAATTCACCAATGAGCATATATTAGATACCAAACCACACATAGTCAGTGAACTAGGTTATGGGGGTAGGGGGCAATGTGCAAAAGTGCAAGGAGGCAGTTTAAAACTAGGGACCTCAAGGGCCATAGCAAACAGAATGAGGAGCCAGAGATGAGAATGCAAAATAACAAAAAATTAAGTTTATAATGGAAACAGCTATTGAATGTTAATTGATAAATTGATGGCTGGATATATCAACCCCATTGTGATTTAGCCCTTTGCCTCTCTCTCTACATCTCCCTCACCTTTGTTGGTTTGAATCACCCTTAACAGGCTTTGCACATTCCTGATGAAGAGCTTATGCCCAAAACATTGACTCTCCTGCTCCTCGGATGCTGTCTGACCGGCTGTGCTTTTCCAGCACCACATTCTGATCTCCAGCATCTTCAGTCTTCAATTTCTGCTTTGCACATAAATGATTCAAACAGAAACATGAGTGATTTACTGGTGGTGATTAATAGATGAAAGAAAAATACTACAGGTAATTTGGTGATCAGGAAAAGAAACATTTAATTCTGTGTAAGAGCACTTCTCAATACAAAACAAAATGTTTGGGTGCTCTTGTGATGCAGTAGTAGTGTTCCTATCTCTGATCCAGGAGGCTTGGGTCCAAGGCCCAACTGCTTCAGAGGTATGCATTAATATGTCTGAACTGGTTGATTAGCAAATATCTGATTCTGTAACCCTTAATACTTACGTCTCATAAAATAAAGATGCCTGGATACATAAAAGGGCAGTCAGGACTGGGTACAGGTAAGTTACTGGACAGCTATAACCAATAAATTCTGCACAAATCATTGTTTTTATTATTTGAACATCTTGGTTAGACTCCAATAACAATAGTAGCAAAGGTTGGATACCTCAGATAGAAGGTTGTAATTGGAGCTATTTTCAAGAAGAATGGCTAAAACCAAGTGTAAAGTGCCAGGATGATTTCCCAGTGATGATCTGTGAAGGTGAACCTCATATGTACTTCATTTTGGAGAAAGTGAGGACATCAAATGCTGGAGATCAGAGTCGAAAGGTGCGGTGCTGGAAAAGCACAGCCGGTCAGGGAGCATCTGAGGAGCAGGAGAGTTGACATTTCGAGCATGAGCTCTTCATCAGGAATGAGGGGATGGGGATGGTAGCTGGTAATGCAATAGGTAGATGAAGGTGCGGGAGGTGATGGTGATAGGTCGGAGGGAAGGGTGGAGTGGAAAGGTGAGAAGGAAGATGGATAGATAGGACAGTTCAAAAAAGCAGTGTGAAGTTGGAAGGTTGGATCTAGGATAAGGTGGGGACAGGGAAAATGAAGAAACTGGTGAAATCGACATTGATCCCATGTGGTTGGAGGGTCCCAAGTGGAAGATGAGGCGTTCTTCCTCCAGGCGTCAGGTGGCTAGAGTATGGTGGTAGAGGAGGCCCAGGACTTGCATGTCCTTGGTGGAGTGGGAGGGGGAGTTAAAGTGTTCAGCCAAAGGGCGGTGGGTTTGATAGTGCATGTGTCCCAGAGATGTTCTCTGAAACATTCTGCAAGTTGGGGTCCTGTCTCCCCAATGTACAGGAGACCACATCGAGAGCAACAGACACAGTAGATGACATTTGTGGAAGTACGGTAAATCTCTGTCAGATGTGGAAGGATCCTTTGGGGCCTTGGATGGAGGTGATGGGGGACGTATGGGCGCAGGTTTTGCGATTCTTACGCTGGTAGGGGAAGGTGCCAGGAGTGGAGGGTGGGTTAATGGGAGGCATGGAACTGACAAGGGAGCCGTGGAGAGAATGGTCTCTTCGGAATGCAGATAGGGGTGGGGAGAGAAATATATCCCTGGTCGTGGGGTCTGTTTGTAGGTGGCAGAAATAGCAGAGGATGATGTGTTGTATCCAGAGGTCGGTGGGATGCAAGGTAAGAACCGGGGTTCTGTCCTTGTTGCGATTGGAGGGGTGGGGTTCAAGTTCGGAGGTGCTGGAAGTGGATGGGGATGTGCAGGAGGATATCGTCAACCATGTGGGAGGGGAATTCGCGGTCCAATAAGAAAGTGGCCATCCGGGATGTTCTGTGGTGGAATTGATCCACCTGGGAGCCGATGCGGTGGAGGCAGAGGAATTGGGAGTCAGGGATAGCATTTTTACAGGTGGCACATTGGGAAGGTGTGTGATCCAGGAAGCTGTGGGCATCAGTGGGTTTGAAGTATATGTCCGTGATAAGTCAGTCACTGGAAATGGAGACAGAGATGCCCAGAAAGGGGAGGGGGGTGTCCAAGACAGTCCAGGCAAACTTGACGTCAGGGTGGAAGGTGTTAGTGAAAATGATGAACTGTTCAACCTCCTCATGAGAGCACGAGGTGGCGCTGATACAGTCATCGATGTAGCATGGGAAAGGGTGGGGAATGGTGCTGGTGTAGCTGCAGAAGATTAACTGTTCCACGAACCCGGCAAAGAAGCAGGCATAGCTGGGGCCTATGCGAGTGCCTATGGCTACCCCTTCATTCTGGAAATGAAAATGAAGAGGCTGATCAGACAAAAGGAATTGCATTGATTGCAAGAAGACTCAACCCAGGCCTGAATGCTCCAGTTGCAGTCTTTCAATTGTGCTACATTGGACAGAGGATATATATTCACAGTGTGTATTGGTTCAAATGTACTTAAATTCCCTAAATAATAAACACCAAAGTAAAATTAAAGAATTTAATATTTCTATGTGCATCAGTTTTGTGGATGACCACATACTGAAGAAACTAACAAGAGTCATAACTTCATATAAAATAAACTGAAGTAAACTATGTTATCAGTGTATATGTTATATCTAGTGAAATACTCGTACAGTCGAGCAGGTTGTCAATGAAAAAGACTCAAATGAAACTGAATATAGAACACAATGAAGCAATTTGTTTGGAGAGGGAGTCAGTAGATTTAAAGTTTACTCCATCTGGACGTTATTGTAGCATTCTAATGAGACTTAATTTCTCCAATCAAAATATGAAAGAAGTATTAAGAACAGGAATTTGAAGGAAAACCGGTTATCTTCAAACTACATGACCAGTTTGTCCTTGTAACTTCTCACAAGTTAAAGACTAATGGAGGAAGAAGGGGTAAAGTGCAATGAGCACACTATACCTTTAAATGATAAATTTGCCGATGCTACATTTAAAGATATGTGTGAAAATATGAAAATTCTGGTAATGAACACTGCAGTGGGAAGTCCTTCAATGTATTAAGAAGTGAGATGCTTCATAAAATCATAGTGAACCAACCAGGTTTAAACTAGCATTTAGGTAAAAACAATAAC
Source organism: Chiloscyllium punctatum (assembly GCF_047496795.1). NCBI lineage: Eukaryota > Metazoa > Chordata > Chondrichthyes > Orectolobiformes > Hemiscylliidae > Chiloscyllium > Chiloscyllium punctatum. The sequence continues at coordinate 79,555,089 of NC_092746.1, read as the reverse complement.
TGCAGATGCTGGAAACCAAATACTGGATTAGTGGTGCTGGAAGAAGGGCTTTTGCCCGAAACGTCGATTTCACTGCTCCTTGGATGCTGCCTGAACTACTGTGCTCTTCCAGCACCACTAATCCAGTATTAAACTAGCATTTGCCCTAGCATATGTGGTCTCTGTTAGGAATCCACTACAAGTGGCTACAATTGTATCAATTGTTTTCTGGGAAAATTCCTAAAACTGCTCTGGCAATGAGTGATAATGCCCCAGCTGGAAAGGATTTATAATTAGTTTCCTTTTCTCTGAGTATTTGAATGCTGAGAGAACGGCAATCCATAAGGAGAAAGATTCAGACAAAATTTGATGTATCTTACTGCATGTGTAAAGCCATTTGAAATACATTTTAATCTGTAGATGAGGCATGTTACAAAACAAAATGCCAGAAACAGTGGAAAGGTCCTGGTAAAGTTTAGATATGGATATTTTAAAAATCAATAATTATACTACATTACCACCAAAATGTTTAATTCTCCTCCTCATACATTTGCAGAACTGGAATAAGTGTCAGAAAGTGATGAGGCACCATGCACTATGCACACATATATATTGCACAGCAATGCAATGAAGGTTCTTGCAAGCAAAGGGCTAACTGATAATGGACAAATTAATGCCAATGAACAGGATTGGGCTATTTATTCCAATGGACAATGACCAAAAGTTGACCTGAAGGTAATTTATGTGCTAGAATGGACTAGTGATGGAGGGATTCCACTTTAGCCAGGAAAAGCAACCAGGAAATCAAAAAAATGTATGATGAGGGGCAAGAGGTAGGAACAAAGGATTGGCAAAATGAGGTAACAATGTGCAAGGCCAGAAATCACAATTGACTTACTTGGCATCCTACCGACGTGGCACCCTACTTATCTGGTCACCTGACATTCGTAGAAGTAATAGACGTGAAGATGTGAATAGACATGTCTATTCAGAATAGTTGTCAAACATTCTGAAAACATTCTATACACTCTAATCTGAATAAACATTGCCCATATAATGCTATTTTTATAATTTTTCTCTTTGGGACAATGATGATTTGACAAAATACGTTACAGAGAGAAGATTGAGAATTGACCTTGCTAGTATGAAGGAAATGTTTGAGAGAAAAAATATTACAAAAATAAAAAGGACTGACATGAGTCATCAATTGTCAGCCTGTTTAACAAAAGGAAGTGATTGCCCCCAAAGACTTATTAGAAATTCTCAAAGAGAGATGTCTTGTGTTATAAAAATATGACAAATTAATAGTTTGTTTGGACCACTTTGAAATTGAAGTACTTCTTTAAAGGATGAAGAGTTAATATGGCAGATTGATTGTATTATGGGCAGCGTATAGAACATGGAAGAAAAGTAATTTTACTCCTTAATTCTTTTAATTAGATACTTTGTGGATATTGAAACATGTATTAGTTAAAGAGAAGAGGGGAATCTATTAATGTATTAAGTAATTAAGATTAAAAGGAAAACAAGTGATGGCTGTTGATTGATTAATTGATGTCAAGATAGATTACCATGAGTGATTTGGTAATGATGAAGCATGACCATTTGTCTGTTTGTGTGTTTGCACAAAACAATACATACGGTAATGCAGCAGTACTGACAGCTGTTGGTCCTAGCTGAAGTGCCAAAGTGCTAACAGGCATGGAATGGCATGACAAGGCAATAAATGACATGCATGTTCCAAACACAGGTAGGTGCAAAGGCAGCAAGTGCTAAGAGAGCAAGTTTGCAGCCTGATCCAATCAATATTCTGTCTGTCCTGTCCTTCCAACAGGTTTTCAGTATTAATTGCTGGTGTGCCTTACAGTGCAAGAGGGGAGGTGCTGGTGTAGTGATAATGACACTGGCTCAGTAAAGCAAATCATGAGGTGTTCTGGAGACATAGGTTGAATTCCTGCCGTGGTTGATGGTAAAACCTGAATTTGATTTCTTAAAAAAACTGTGATAATGGTGAACATGTAAACCCAGTTGAAAGTCACAAAATCAATTTTTACACTATTTGACCAACATGTGACTCCAAACCTTGTTGATTTTAACTACCCTCTGGATAAACTTTGGCTGAGGTGGTGATGCTCATGTGATCTGAACAATTGTTTTTTTAAAGTCTATACTTCATAATGTGATAGTAATGTCCTGGAGAGTAATGGCCTTTTCCTTACAACAGGATAATTTTAGGAGTAGGAAAAAGGTAAAATGTTAAGCTTTAGGCTCCAGTTTTGAAGATCACTGATTGATTTTGTTTTTCTTTTTATTGGGGAAACATCTAGATCTCGGGGGAAAAAAAGGGTTTTATCTAGTTTTAGTTTGGAAAGTGCTGCAGGGGTCTTAACTGAAGCTGGACGTGTAATGGACTTTCTCCTGAGAAATTGAGAAGCTGGTTTAGAATTGTTAAAATAGGTTATCTTTGCATAACGAGTTTATTAAAAGTTCAAGATTGGGAAGTTTGTTAAAATCCTGGAGGGGCTATTTGTTACACTCAGTTTTACAACAAATCAAAGAAGATGTTATCAGCTTCTCATGACCAAGAATTGAAGCCAAAGCTAAGTCAGATGGGATAGAAAAGGGAACTGTCTTTGGTGTAACAATAAGGATGGTAAAGGGATACTTTTGGGATTAGCTGGGTGTTTAGAATCTATAAATGTGTGTTATATGTTAATAGTTTGCTTCAATGTATTGAATCTTTATTTTGTTTGCAGAATAAGCTTCTATTCTTTACTAAAACTAAATCTGCAACATTGCACACTTATGCTTCAGTGAGAGACTGCCTTGTTAATACAAATAAAACTCTCAAGTCAGATGTCAATCTGCTATCAAACTTGTCTAGCAATAACATCATCTGGGATTGTACAAACAAAATATTATTCGGGATAGAAAATGTATCATAATAAAAAGATAATAGAAAGCTTATTAAGGTAATATAAATATTTCCTGGTTTTTCTAAACCTGTGGGCAAAACTGGAGAAGTAATTAAATTAACAAATGAAACATAAAACAGAACTGCAGATGCTGGAAATCTGAAATAAAAATAGAAATTGCTTGAGAAACTCAGCAGGTCTGGCAGCATCTTGGAAAGAGAAGCAGAGTTAACGCTTTAAGTCCAGTGACCCTTCTTCAGAACTTGATAGGAAGAAGTGAATATTAAATGAGACCTGGGTGTCATAGGGCACCAGTCACTAAAAGTAAGCATGAGGTGCAGCAGGCAGTAAAGAAGGCAAACTATATGTTGGCCTTCAAAACCAACAGGATTTGAGTGCTGGAGCAAGAATGCCAAGCTGCAATTATAGAGGGGATTGGTGAAGCCACACCAAAATATTGTACACAGCTTTGTTCTCTTCATCCGAGGAAGGATGTTTTTGCTATGGAGGTGGTGCAGTGAAGGTTTACCAAATCGATTCCTGCGATGGCAGATCTGACATATGAGGAAAGATGCAATCATATTCACTGGAGTGTAGAAGAATGAGGGGTGATTGTATTAAAACCTCTGAAATTCTAACAGGACCAGACAGGTTAGGAGCAGGAAGGACGTTCTTGATGATGGGGTAGTTCACAACCAAGAGTCGTAACTTAAGGATAAGGTGAAAACCTTTTAGGATTGAGATGTGGAGAATGTCTTCACCCAGCGAGTGGTGAGCCTGTGAAATTCACTATCACAGGAAGTGGCTGAGGCCAAAACATGATGTGTTTTCACAAAGGAGGTAGATGTAGCTCTTGTGGCTAAAGGGATCAAGGGATATGGGGAAATGTTGGGATTAGGTTATTGAATTCAATGGCCAGCCATGATCATATTGAATGGCAAAGCAGTCTTGAGAGGTTTTATGTCCCACTCCTGCTTCTGCCTTCCATGTTTCTATGCATCTATGGAACTTCAGAAGTTAACAAGTGATCTGGTATGCTAAATTACACTCATTTGGAACTCATCCAGGGTTGAGTGCAGTGTGAAGTAACTGACAACAGAAGAGGTGACCTATTTTAACATTTATGCCACTCACAGTGATCAATAGAATTGAGAGGGCTTCTTTGAAAATTACAGATTTTAAGATAAGTTCATGTTTTCAACTTGTTGCTAGTCATTAAACAGGTTATCCATTTTGGAAAAGGTCAAGGTTTCATGCTTATTAAATATAGTTGGCGAGAAATTGAGTTTGTTAGCCTTACTTGTTTCATTACAAATCAGAGTTCCAAAATGGTCTGTGTGATGCAAGGCATCAACTTGCCATAAGAATTTAAGATATAGTAGTGTACATGCCAATTAAGAGAAGAGGTAGGCCATCTGGCCCCTTCACATTTCAACAAAATTGGAGTTGTTCTGTTTGTGTTCTGAATTTCACACTCTCATGTGCCTTCTGACAACCTTGTCTAACAAGAATCTTTCTGCTTCCTTCTTAAAAATATTGAATGACCCCATTTGCACCACTTTCTGAGGCACAGAGAGTTCCAAATTCTCTTGATCTCTCTCTTAAAAGTGGCAGCAAAAATATTTAAACAGTGTTCCCTGATTCTTGTTGTGAGGTCATTCTCGAGTAAACTGGGAAGGTTGATGAGGTGGTATATTTCAGTTTTGTAATTAATAAGGGCATGTTATTAGAACCAGACTCATGAAAGTCAGGCTTCTATCACTTACAAACTTTGGTGATCCTCACCTAATGCCAGCAGTTAAGTACTTGGAAGACTTCCTCTTTCTGAGTTTCTAAAGAATTAATGTAAACTTCGTGGGGAGGAGGGTGGGAGAGGGGGGGGGGGGGGTGGAGAGAAAAGCAGGGGAATTGGCCTATTTAAATTGTCCATTTCGAAAGGTGCACCAACACATGAAGTTGAATAGTCTCTTTCTCTGATTCTATTTCCTGGGGTGAAAAAGATGTTCGAGAGTATGTTAATATTTCACCATTATAAACAACTTTGCCTCAAGTAGCACCTCCATTCCCTTCTTTAGTCATTATGCTAAATAGTTCTGCACTCAGCAGCCATCATGCACTTACACTTCAGGACATGCAGGCTGCATTTTAATGGCTGTGGAATGCCATCAATGAAATGTGCATCAAGTGTTATCTGCACACAGTACTTTTGAAGGCAGCACCAATATTACATGCTGTCATCATCCTTTAGAAGTGATTTGTTTGCCCAAAATTGGCAGAGTAAACCTTCTAAGCTGAACACACCTAATATCGTGGCTAAGACTTGTTTTAATTATTTTCTTGTTTTGTTTTGATTCATCTATCATGTGGCATATTGTGAGTGTTCTGAGCTGGAACAGCCACATTCAAGTCCTATTCCAAGACCTGATGGCTAAGCAAAAGGTATTCATGACCTGGCCAGACAGGTTAAATATCAACTTGTGAATCTTTTTAATGAACTACATTGGCAAATGGGAAGTGTGGAGGAGATCCCTGATCAGCCATATGATGGAAAGAAATTCACAGATTTCAGGGAGGTGTGGGCAGAGTGCTAATGTCACTGAATGAGTAATCCAGAATCCCAGACTATTCTTCTGGGGGAAAATGGGTTCAAATGCCACTGCAACAGATGGTGAAATTTGAATTGAACTAAAACCATGTGATTATTGCAAAACACAACTGGTTGCAAATGCCCTTTAGAGAAGGAAATCTGGCATCCTTACCTGATCTACATTTGACTTTGGGCCACAGTAATATAGGTGAATAGGCCATAAATGCTGGCATAGCCATCAATTCCCACAAGCAATGAATGATTTTTTTAAAAAGTGTTGTTATGGCGCAGAAGGAGGTTGCTTGCCTGTTGTGTTCTATCAGTCTCTCTGAATGAGGTTTTTGACCTGGCGCTACTCTTGTGCATTTTCTGCATAACCTTGAATATTGTTTCTGTTTAAATAATCCTTCGGGGCTTATTTTTAAGGTGAGAGGAGAAAGATTTAAAAAGGACAAGAGGCAGCATTTTACACAGCGAATGGCTTGTGTGGGGCATGAACTGCCAGAGAAAATGGTGGATGCAGATATAGTTAACAAACTTTAAAAGATCTTTCAATAAGTTCATGAATAGAACGTTTTGGAGAGATGGGACAAACACAGGCAGATGGGACTAGTTTAGTTTGGGAATATGGTCACCGTGGACTGGTTGGACTTAAGCGTCTGTTTCCATGCTGTATGAGACGATGACGATAATGCCCTTTTGAATGCCTCAATTGAACCTGCCTCCATTACATTTTAAGGCAGTGCATTTCTGACCTTAACTAGTCACTGTGCGAAAAAGATTTACTCACATTCACTTCCTTTGCTAATTATCTTTTATCCCTCCCATTCTGATTTGATTTGACTATTGTCACATGTACTGAGATACAGTGAAAAGTGCTATCCAGGCAAATCATACTTCATAGAACAGAATTTAGTGTTGCAGATATAGGTCAGTTTCAATATGTGAGAGGTCTGGTCAAAAGTCCAGTAACAGCAGGGAAGAAGCTGTTCTTCTCAAAGAGTCAAAAGTTCCTCACAATCTAATTTGTAGAACTCGCATATGATTTCCAGCTGTCAAAATGAGAACAGAGTTTTCACAGCAGAATGTCAGATGTAGATTGGCCTGAATCCTGCTCAGGTAGCTCTTGAAGATTTATTTTTTACAGCTTTCAAATTATGGCACATCGAGCAGGTACGGTAAAAGCCTTGGGGTTAGCAGAAATGTTGCAATTACAGTAAGCTAACATAACATAGCCAGCAGAGATAGCACCGCTGCCTCGCAGCACCAGGGACCTGGGTTCGATTCTCAGCCTAGGGTGACTGTGTGGAGTTTGCACATTCTCTGGTGTCTGCGTGGGTTTCTTCCAGGTGCTCTGGTCTACTTCCACAGTCCAAAGATATGCAGGTTAGGTGAATTAGTCTTGCTAAATTGCCCGTAGTGTTAGGTGCATTAGGCAGAGGTAAATATGGGGAATGGGTCTGGATAGGTTACTCTTCGGGGGGTCGGTGTGGACTAGTTGAGCCGAAGGGCCTGTTTCCACACTGTAGGGAAACTAATTACTGAATGATGCATTGACAGTAGAATTATAATAACCAAATATATGTTTATGTTAAAAATGATGACAATAATGAATTCCTTTTATATTATATGAGCCATTTTACAATAAATACATAAATCTCAGCAGCTGCAAAAAACATTTGCTGCTCCTCGCCGAGTAAAAAATAGATTCTGTGCGTTTCAGTATGGAGTGGTGTGGTGGCTTAATGCGCGCCGCCGTGAGTGCGCGCGGATCCCAAGGGGAGCGAGGCGCGTGGCCGTGGGCGGGCTTCAGCTGTTAGCTTGGACTTTCTTAATTTAGTCACCCGGTGCCATGGCGCCCAGCGAGGAGGATGGCTCGATGGAAGAGAAAGAAACCAAGAAGAAGCCTCTCAGCCCGTTTGCTACCGCTTGGCTCACATTCTACAACATTACCATGACGGCCGGGTAGGATAGTCTGTTCATTGCTGTGCGCTGTAACACTGCATCAATGCTTCTGTGAAGCCTGGCTCTGCAGTACAGTAAGCTTCTTTCTCAATAAATTCATCTTAACGCATTTATCTCAAGGCAACACACGGGTGCAAATATGCGGGCGAGGACGAGATTGGCGTGTTTTATTTAAATGATTGGTGTTGTTCATTCAGTTGCACAAAAAAATAATTTCATATGACACACACTGGAGTGTCTTGAATGGAGGGGGCGCTTGGTTAGACTTGTATTCCCTTATTAGGTTGATTACAGAAGCTGCGTCATCTTTCTTCGCAACTGTTGTTAAGTATAGATTGACACCATGGAGAGAGGAATGCCATAAGGGAGGTCGTTCTGCTTTCCTAGGCAGATTTCCCCGAGTAGTTTAGGGTATGGTTCTCTGGGGAGCAGAACATTAATGTGTACCCTGGATCTAAAAAAAGGCACTAAGCGTGAAGCTATTTAGCATTCGGCTAATGGTTTCACTGGATATAAAGAAATAAAATAAGAGGAATACGTGTCTAAACCAAGTCGTTATCATTTCCTTAGCGAAAGGCGATTGATTCGATTCATTTCTTCTGTCTTAATGTATAAGAATTATTAAACTAAACCTTTTGATTAAAAACTCGAGTATGTAAGCGGTTGACTTGAAATTACCATACCCTTTATATTTCTGTTGAAATATAAAATTAAATTATATAGTTCTATTTGATGAACTGTTTAAATGTTTGAAACTGTGTTGCTTTATTTCATGCCAGTGACTTAATTAGAAGATCCCAGCAATGTGTTTGAGGTTTGCAGAAGTGAACACATGCTAATGTGATATTTTGGCATTGGATGTGATAATATATCTTCGCAAAGATGTCTTTCAAAGCTTTGCACACTAATTCTGAGTTTCAAGAGCAATCATTTTTGATCTGATAAACTAAGTAGGTTGACCAACCAGATGTAACATATATTGGGTCATGTTTTAACATGCGTAAACTTATGAAGGATGAAAATCCAGTTATGGATCAGCAGATCTAGTTAACTCTGGTATTAACATTGCAAATCATATTTAGTTACCTGATAAATTCATTTGGCGGGAACAACTATTTACAATCCCACAATACTTAGGGGAGAACAAAGTCCCCAAAGAGATTCAAAGGTGTAAGCAAAAAATGAATGCCAAATCAAAGAAGAAGATAATAGAAGAGGTCATACAGCATGGTTGAAGAGCTGGTTAATGAGTTGGTTGGGTGGTGGGGAGGAGCGTCTTAGAAGAGGTAGAGACGTGGAGAGGAGTGTGAAGGAACTAGAATTCTAGTTGGAGCTTGGAAAGCGCAATAATAGAGCTAACAGCATATTGGGGTGTTGGGGGTGTTGCATGAAAACTGCACAAGAAACCAGAAAAAGGGATGGTTATTTTCAAGGTGTGATTGAAAAGTTGGTTGTGGTTTCTTGGAAAAGGAGTTGTGAGAAACAGACTTGCAAGAAAATGTACTGGCAATGCAGATATAAATGTGTGGGGCTTGGAGCCTATAGTTACCTGGCAGTAATAGCAGGGATTTGCTATTGCTCATATAGCTTCACATAGCTAGGTTTGTAAATCCAAATCAAACCGTCACTTCACAGTAACGTTATAAGCTAATTAGTTTGTGAACATCCAGTTTCATTGTCGGTTTGAAAGGCATGATGTATAGGTGCAGGTGTTGGACTGGGGAGGACAAAGTTAAAAATTACACAACACCAGGTTATAGTTCAGCAGATTTATTTGGAAGTGCAAGCTTTTGATGTGCTGTTCCTTTGTCAGGAGAAACACTCCGAAAGCTTGTATTTCCAAATAAACTTGTTGGACTATAATCTGGCGCTGTGTGGTTTTTTAACTCTCTTTGAAAGAATTAGATTATTTGTAGCTCTTGGATGAATAATTTTACTTTCTACATTCTAGCCTCCAGTTTAAAGCCTGAAAGTAAACTTCAGGCATGGCAGAATAGATTTGCTGTGTGAAATGCCCATTCTGTGGCATGTGGCAAGTTGTTGATATTTGATATGGTCTAGATAGAGTCATAGAGATATACAGCACGGAAACAGATTCTTTGGTCCAACTAGTCCATGCCAATCAGATATCCCAATCCAATCTAGTTCCACCTACCATCACCCAGACCATATCCCTCCAAACCATTCCTATTCATATACCCATCTATATACCTTTTAAATGTTGCAATTGCACTAGCCTCCACCACTTCCTCTAGCAGCTCATTCTGTACACACACCACCCTATGTGTGAAAAGGTGGTCCTTTGGGTATCTTTTATATATTTCCCTTCTCGTATTAAACCTATTGCCTCTAGTTCTGGACTCCACGACCCCAGGGCAGAGATTTTGTCTATTTATCCTATCCATGCCCCTCATGATTTTATAAACCTCCTATAAGGTCACCCCTCAGCCTCTGACACTCCAGAGAAAACAGCCCCAGTCTATTCAACCTCTCCCTATAGCTCAAATCCTCCAACCCTGGCAACATCGTTGTAAATCTTTTCTGAACCCTTTGAAGTTTCACAACGTCCTTCCAAGAGGAAAGAGACCAGAATTGCATGCAATATTCCAAAAGTGGCCTAACCAATGTCCTGTACAACTTCAACATGACCTCTCAACTCCTGTACTCAATACTCTGACCAATAAAGGAAAGCTTATCGAACACCGCCTTAATTATCCTATCTACCTGCGACTCCACTTTCAAGAAGCTATGAACGTGCACTCCAAGGTCTCCTTGTTCAGCAACACTCTGTGTTACCCTTACCATTAAGGGTATAAGTCCAGCTCTGATTCGCTTTCCCAAAATGCAGCACCTTGCATTTACCTAAATTAAACTCCACCTGCCACTTTTCAGCCCGTTGGCCCATGTGATCAAGATCCCGATGCAATCTGAGATAACCTTCGCTGTCCACTACACCACTAATTTTGGTGTCACCTGTAAACATACTAAGTATATCTCTTATGCTCACATCCAAATGGGAAACCTTGTCGAATGCCTTACTGAAATCCATATAGATCAAGTCCACTGCTCTGCCCTAATCAATCCTTTTTGTTACTTCTTCAAAATACTCAATCAAGTTTGTGAGACATGATTTATCATGCACAAAGCCATGTTGACTATCCGTAATCAGTCCTTGTTTTTCCAAATAAATGTACATCCTGTCCTTAGGATTCCTTCCAACAAGTTGTCCACCACTGACGTCAGGCTCACTGGTCTATAGTTCTCTAGCTTTTCTTTACTACCTTTCTGAAACTGTGGCATCACGTTAGCCAACCTCCAGTCTTCTGGCACCTCACCTGTGAGTATCAATGATACAAGTATCTTAGCAAGGGGCCCAGCAATCACTTGTCTAGCTTCCCACCGAGTTCTAGGTTACACCTGATCATGCCCTGGGAATTTATCCACTTTTATGTAGTTTCAAGACATCCAGCACCACCACCTCTGTAATACGGACATTTTTCAAGATGTCACCATCTATTTCCCTACATTCTATATCTTTGAAGTCCTTCTCCACAGTAAATACTGATGTAAAGTACTCGTTTGGTATCTCTCCCATTTCCTGCGGCTCCACACAAAGGCCGCCTTGCTGATCTTTGAGGGCCCCTCTTCTCTCCCTAATTACCCTGATAGTGTGAGAAGTGTAACCAACTGAAACAATGAGAGCTCTGAGTTTTAGAGCTCAACAGAGCTGAAGTCACAGTGTGGCACCATGAAGTTGAAAACTATATGGATTGCATGTTTAACAAAATGGTCACATTGCAGATTAAGATGAGGCAGTAAGAGAGGGAATGAATGAGGCTTGCAAAGACCAAGCAGATAGGCTCAGGAATTTCCCAATTCTGTTTTGCATATTGGTGAAGGTAATGATTCATCAGACGAATGTGGCAAGAGCCAAACATGTGCCACCATAAATAGCTCAGCTGCATAGATGGGGCAGAAGAACAATGGAAGGGTAATAGTTGTAGGCAGTTCAAAGACTGGTACTCCTGTAGGTATGACTTTAGGATGGTCTGGTGCCAGAGCCATAGATGTCAGAGTGACTGCTGGACATTTTGTTTGGAAGAGGATGAAGATCCAGAGGTCATAATTCACATTGGCAACAGTGACATAATTAGACAGGGGGATGAGGACCTGAATAGAATTTAGGGAGTGAGGCAGGAGGACATTTTGAGGCTTTAATGTTAGGATTATTCACACATGCTGGTGAGTATAGAAGCAAAAAAGATTAAGCAAATGAACTTGTGGCTGAAAAATTGGTACAGGAGGAATGACTTAAATTCTGTGGCATTGGATCTGCTTCTGAGACACATGGGACCTGTGCAAGAAGAAGAAGGGCAACTACAAGTGTGTTCAATGTCCTTACAGGAGCATTTGTCAGTGAGGTCAGAGAAAGTATAATCTAGCTTTCAGGAAATGGAAACCTGAAAGAGAATTCAGGTATAATAAAAACAATGCAGGTGATCTGAAGTAGAAAAGCTAAAAAGACTTTATCAGTAGAAAAAGTAGTATTGGAGAAATTAATGGGACTGCAAATTGACAAATCCTTGGGATCCGAAGAACTTCACCCTGAGGTGCTGAAGGTGATGACTATAGAGATGGTGGATGCATAAGTGATGTTTCTAATTGTATAAATTGGAGAGTTGCAAATGTCAACCCACCCTTTATGAAAGGGAATGAGGGACCATGTACCTTCTAATGTGCTGTTAGATTCTAGTATTTTCTCTACAACTATTATCAAGGATGTGATTACTGGATTTTTCAAAGATAAACTGATTTGATAAAGTCAACATGGATTTGTGAAGGGGAAATAATGGCCAACAAATGAGAATTCTTGAGGATGTTATAAGCAAAGCTGATCAGGGGATAGATCAGAGTGGTGCTGGAAAAGCACAGCAGGTCAGGCAGCATCCAAGGAGCAGGAAAATCGACGTTTCGGGCAAAAGCTCTTCATCAGGAATAGAAGCAGGGAGCCTCCAGAGTGGAGAGATAAATGGGGGGTTGAATCTGGGGACAAGGTAGCCAAGAGTACAATAGGTGAAATGGGGGTGGGGATGGAGGTGATAGGTCAAAGGGGAGGGTGGAGCGAATAGGTGGGAAGGGAGATTGGCAGGTAGGACAGGTCTTGAGGACAGAAGATAAGGGAATAGGGCCAGTGGATGTGGTATATTTGGATTTTTGGCCAGAATTTATTGCCTGTCCCTCGATGCCCTTGAGAACGTGGTAGGGAACGAATTCCTTGAACTGCGGCAGTCCATGTGTTGCATGTAGATGCACAATGCCATTAGAGAGGGAATTCCAGGATTTTGACCCAGCAATAGTGATAAATTTCCAAGTCAGGATGATGAGTGGTTTGGAGGGGAATTTGCAGAAGGTAGTGTTCTCATGCATCTGCTGCCCTTGACTTGGTTGTGGATTTGCCAGGTGCAGTATCATGATCTTTGGTGTTTTTATTTTGCAGTGCATCTTGTAGATAGTATACTCTGCTGCTATTGAGTGTCAGTGGTGAAGAGATTGCCAATCACACTGCCTACTTTGTCCTGGATAATGTTAAGCTTCTTGAGTGTTGTTGGAGTTACACTCATCCAGACAAACGGACTATTCCATCACACTCTTGACTTGTGCCCTGTAGATGGTGGACAGGCTTTGGGGAGTTAGGTGAGTTACTTGCTGCAATATACCAATGACCTGATCTCGTAAACACTATGTGGCAAGTCCAGTTGAGTTTCTGTCAATGAGGAGAAAGTGAGGACTGCAGATGCTGGAGATCGGAGCTGAAAATGTGTTGCTGGAAAAGCGCAGAAGGTCAGGCAGCATCCAAGGAACAGGAAAATCGAACTTTCGGGCATCAGCCCTTCTTCAGGAATGAGGAAAGTGTGTCCAGCAGGCTAAGATAAAAGGTAGGGAGGAGGGACTTGGGGGAGGGGTGTTGGGAATGCGATAGGTGGAGGGAGGTCAAGGTGAGGGTGATAGGCCGGAGTGGGGTGGGGGCGGAGAGGTCAGGAAGAAGATTGCAGGTTAGGAAGGCGGTGCTGAGTTCGAGGGATTTGACTGAGACAAGGTGGGGGGAGGGGAAATGAAGAAACTGGAGAAATCTGAACATTTCAGAGAACACCTCTGGGACACCCGGACCAACCAACCCAACCACCCCGTAGTCCAACACTTCAACTCCCCCTCCCACTCCACCAAGGACATGCAGGTCCTTGGACTCCTCCATCGCCAGACCATGGCAACACGACGGTTGGAGGAAGAGCGCCTCATCTTCCACCTGGGAACCCTCCAACCACAAGGGATGAACTCCGATTTCTCCAGTTTCTTCATTTCCCCTCCCCCCACCTTGTCTCAGTCAAATCCCTCGAACTCAGCACCGCCTTCCTAACCTGCAATCTTCTTCCTGACCTCTCTGCCCCCACCCCACTCCGGCCTATCACCCTCACCTTGACCTCCCTCCACCTATTGCATTCCCAACGCCCCTCCTCCCTACCTTTTATCTTAGCCTGCTGGACACACTTTCCTCATTCCTGAAGAAGGGCTGATGCCTGAAACGTCGATTCTCCTGTTCCTTGGATGCTGCCTGACCTGCTGCGCTTTTCCAGCAACACATTTTTAGCAGAGTTTCTGTCAATGGTAAACCATCCCTTCCCCAAAATCCGCATGGTGGGGATTCAGTGATCTTAATAACACTAAACGTCAGAGGGTGGTGGATAGATTGCCTCTTATTGGCGATGGTCGTTGTCTGGCAGTTGTGTGGTGCAAATGTTACTTACCCCCTGTCAGCCCCAGCCAAGTTATTGTCCTGATACTGAAGCATTGTGTATTCTAATGCAACAATATCTGTGAAGTCACAAATGGTTCTGAAGATTGTTTGTTTGCGTATTCCCACTTCTGCTCTTATGATCGAAAGAAGGTAATTGATGAAGCAGTTGAAGATAAAAGGACAAGAGAAGCAGATACATGGGAACACCACACCTTGCCACTTATCTAAACAATACCCAGGCTTGGGAGCTATTGCTGCATTTGGTCAGAGACTGCTTCAGTATCTGAAGAGTCATAAATGGTGTTGTTCATTGTGCAATCGTTGGCAAACATCTCCACTTCAGACCTTGTGATAGGGGACAGTCATTGTTGAAGAGCTGAAGATGGTTAGACCTAGGACCCTGAGAAATGCATATGCATTCTGTACACAATCCTTGTATCGTGCTGTTCTCTTGTGGTGTATGTGTGGTGTTCTCATTGTTAATTTGGGTGAATATTATTTGACAAAGAACTATTGCTGTGATATATCTGTTGTGCTGAGACCTCCCAGATTTGATTTTTGATCTATGTAGCTGGTGCATCCATCTCTTCCTGATCAGCTGCCTGCAGTTGGGCGTATGTGCCTGCAACTGTGAAGGCAAAATTGGTCATTCACTTCTACGTGATTTAATCAAGCTGATACCTGCTCCAAAAAGGTCCCAAGTTGTCACTTGCACTAGATTTTGTTAAGATTCTTGAATGTTTGCACCCTGATTGGCTCTCCAACACTCAGCTCTGGTAATGGTTCAAAATCCACATTTCAGTCTGAAGCTGGAGCTCCAATTTGGTAAGTGCAAACTCTGCCAATTTGTAAATCCTGGAGCTGTTCTAATCCCTTTTTTTTTCAGGAAATGCTTCCACTTGCTTCTTTCCCCTCTTGAACAATCACTTTGAGTGAAACAGGCCTTCGAGCCTTAGTAGCTGAAATGCCTATAGATTTGATGTATTGTCGTAGCAGAGGTAGTTCGAGAAGAAGGAATAAAATGAGGATGTGAAGTAGTATGAAAACTGAATGACAACTTTAACTCGGACATTGCTGAATTTGTATATGGCTGCAAGGATGATGGGTAGAGCGTTGAATGTGGGAGTTGGGACATCATGTTGTGGCTTTACAGGAGATTAAGGCCACTTTTGGAGTACTGCGTACAACTCTGGTTGCTCTGCTATCCAAAAGGTAATATTAAATTGGAAGGAGTACAGGAAAGATTTACAATTATGTTAACAGGACTGGAGGGTTTGAATTATAAGGAGGGGTTGGATAGTCTCTGAATATTTCCCCCTGGAGCATAGTAGGCTGAGGGATAACCTAAGAAGTTTATAAGATCATGAAGGGCATAGCCAAGGTTTCTCTTCCGAGGGTAGGAGAGTCCAACACTAGAGGCCATAGGTTTAAAATGACAGGGGAAAGATTTAAAAAGGACATGAGGGGCAATTTTTTTCACGCAGAGGATGGTGCATATATGGAATGAACTGCCAAAGGAAGTGTTAGATGCAGGCGCAGTTACAATACTTAAGACAGGTACAAGAATAGGAAAGGTTTCGAGGAATATAGGCCAAATGTAGGCAAATTGGGCTCGTTTAGTTTGGGATACCTGGTCATGTTGGAAAAGTTGAACCAAAGGGTCTGTTTCCATGCTGTGTGACTTTATAACTGGCAGATTAGCAGTGAGGCAGGACCAGCTTTGAAAGTCTTGTTTGTTTTCAAAAAGAAAGGTGTGGTAAAAACCCATCACTCCTTGAATCTTGGTATTTACACTGCAATTTTGAAGGCCTACCTCTGGACTGATTTCGCATCCCAAGAGTGTGAAGTGACATAGGGGAGGGGGTAGAGGCCATGACTGAGTTCGGGGAACAGGGAAAAGGCTGTTACTCAGAGGTTGGGGAGACCGAATGAGTATGAAGGAGGCTCTGATTTGCAGATCAAGGAGAGGGGAAGAGATTGCGGCTTGGAGGTGGGGTGCGGAGGGGAGTGCTGAATGGATCACGCAGTAAGTTACGTTCAAACAGATCTCACCACAATCGTTTACATTCCACATCCTACTGATTGTTGAAGTGAAGCAATGTTAAGTAGCAAATATTCAAATTAGAATTTACTGTAATTGTTTTATAACATTCAGTGAGCATAACAACACCCTTTGTGGGATTTACCGTATGTTGATGAACACTGCTTTATATATGATGAACTCCTTTGTGTTATTTTGACTACAAATGCTAAAAATGACAACATTACATGTAAATTGATGACCTTTGCAACTGTCCAGCAACATTATGTCATCAGGTTCAAAGAACTAATGATCAATTAGGCCAAAGATGGATTTGCCTGAACTTTGACATTTAATTTCTTTCACCCATAGGTGTGTTGGCAGTAAAATCCTGGCTAAGATTACCTAACTGCACAGAAATGGGTTCTAACTTGGGGTGGGAGAGGGGTGGAAAAATTTTCTGGTTAAAGTTGTGCAAGCATGTATTTAGTTTTGTTTACACATTGTGCTATTATAACTTATGTTGCTAAACTTTTGAAGATACTTATTCCTGCTTGCTATTATGGCTGCATTTCTTAGCAAAACCTGTTAGTTGACAAGAGTGGGAAAAGGCAAGGACTGATTAGGGATAGTCAACATGGCTTTGTGCGTGGGAAATCATGTCTCACAAACTTGATAGAGTTTTTTGAGGAAGTAACAAAAAGGATTGATGAGGGCAGAGCGGTAGATGTGATCTATATGGACTCAAGGTGTTCGACAAGGTTCCCCATGGGACACTGATTAGCAAGGTTGGATCTCATGGAATATAGGGAGAACTAGCCATTTGGATACAGATCTGGCTCAAAGGTAGAAGGCAGAGGGTGGTGTTGAAGGGTTGTTTTTCAGACTGGAGGCCTGTGACCAGTGGAGTGCCACAAGGATCGGTGCTGGGTCCTCTACTTTTTGTCATTTACATAAATTATTTGGATGCGAGCAAAAGAGGTATAGTTAGTAAGTTTCCAGATGACACCAAAATTGGAGGTGTAGTGGACAACGAAGAGGGTTACCTGCGATTACAACGTGATCTTGACTAGATGGGCCAATGGGCTGAGAAGTGGCAAATGGCATTTAATTCAGGTAAATAGGAGGTGATGCATTTTGGGAAAGCAAATCTTAGCAGGACTTATACACTTAATGGTAAGGTCCTAGGGAGTGTTGCTGAACAAAGAGACCTTGGAATGCAGGTTCATAGCTCCTTGAAAGTGGAGTCGCAGGTAGCTAGGATAATGAAGGTGGTATTTGGTATGCTTTGCTTTATTTGTCAGAGTATTGAGTACAGGAGTTGTGAGGTAATGTTGCGTCTGTACAGGACATTGGTTCGGCCACTGTTGGAATATTGCGGGCAATTCTGGTTTCCTTCCTATCGGAAAGATGTTGTGAAACCTGATAGGGTTCAGAAAAGATTTACAAGGATGTTGCCAAGGTTGGAGGATTTGAGCTACAGGGAGAGGCTGTTTTCCATGGAGCATTAGAGGCTCAGGGGTGACTTTATAGGGGTTTATAAAATCATGAAGGGCATGGATAGGGTAAATAGGCAAAGTCTTTTCCCTGGGGTTGGGGAGTCCAGTACTAGAGTTTAGGGTGAGAGGGGAAAGATATAAAAGAGACCTATGGGGCAACTTTTTCATACAAAGGGTGGTATGTGTATGGAATGAGGCGCCAGGGGAAATGGTGGAGGCAGGTACAATTGCAACATTTAATAGGCACTTCGATGGGTATATGAATAGGAAGGGTTGGAGGGATATGGGCTAGGTGCTGGCAGGTGGGACTAGATTGGGTTGGGATATCTGGTCGGCATGGACGGGATGGACCGAAGGGTCTATTTCCATGCTGTACATCTCTGACTCTAGTTCCAAATTGTTACCTCAGTAACACTATAGTATTGTGTCAGAAAACGATGTTCTTTCACAATTAGTGTGTAATGCATACCATAGACCACTACAACTATGTCAACCATTGAAGTCTTTAACTGTCCTCATTTATTGAAGAAATTATACAAAGCTCCTTTAAAACACCTTTCTTTTATTTAAAAATGTAATAAATTAATTGTCTTCTGTATTTCACATTTCATGGAATTCGAGTTTTCTTTAGCTATTGCACGTGTCTAAGATGTTTTTTCTTTGGAGCAGCTTGTTGTACTGCCCATTGGAGAACTGACAACTGTGGATATGGTGTTGTGTAATGAGGTAGACCTGATTAGGGAAATGAAGGTGGAGGAACCCCTAGGGGACAGTGACCATAATGTCATAGAATTCACTCTACAGTAGGAGAGAGGGAGAAGCTGGAATGAGATGTCACGATATTACAGTTGAGTAAAGGTAACGACAAAGACATGGCCAGAGTTGATTCGAAGGGGAGCCTTGCAGGGAAGACAGTACATCAGCAATGGCAGGAGTTTCTGGGGATATTTTGGGAGGCACAGCAGAAATTCATGTCGAGGAAGAAGAAATATACTTAGGGAAAGATGAGTCTAGATCAGAGTGGTGCTGGAAAAGCACAGCAGGTCAGGCAGCATCCGAGGAGCAGGAAAATCGATGTTTTGGGCAAAAACCCTTCATGAGGAATAGAGGCAGGGTGCCTGCAGAGTGGAGAGATAAATGAGAAGGGCGGATGCTGCCTGACCTGCTGTGCTTTTCCAGCACCACTCTATTCTAGACTCTGTTTTCCAGCATCTGCAGTCCTTGTTTTTACCTAGTTGATTTTAACCCTACTGCGAATCCTCTTGCAAGGATGCCTGCCTTGAAGAAGTTTTCCTCCTCTCTCTGCAAGCCCCTTCTCATTTATTTCTCCACTCTGCAGGCGTCCTGCCTTTTTTCCTGTTGAAGAGCTTTTCCCCGAAACGTCGATTTTCCTGCTCCTCGGATGCTGCCTGACCTGCTGTGCTTTTCCAGCACCACCCTAATCTAGACTCTGATTTCCAGCATCTGCAGTCCTTGTTTTTTACCTTAGGGAAAGATGAGGCAACCATGCTGACAAGGGAAGTTTTGGACAGCATTGAAGTGAAATAAAAGGCATAAAGTTTGGTGAAGATTATTGCAAAGCCTTTAAAAACCAGCAGAGGTCAACAAAAAAAAAGCAAGAGAGTTAGTTATACAGCACGGAAACTCACCCTTTGGCCCAACTCCTTCATGTTGATCAGGTTTCCTAAATTGAGCTAGCCGATTTGCCTGTGTTTGGCCCATATCCCTCTAAATCAGGGGAGAGAAGATGAAATATGAGGGTAAGTTTGTGCTGTGCAACTCTGTCTCTATAAGTTAGCTAGTGTAAAAGAAGTTTGCAAGAGTTTTTATTGTATAAAAGGTAATGGAGGCCAGAGTGGAATTTGGATTGCTAGAAAATGATACTGGAGAAGTAGTAATGGGGAACAAAGAAATGGTGGAGGAACTGAATGGGTAATTTGCATCCGTTTTCACAGTGGAAGACACCAGTAGCATACCATAACTTCGAGACTCAAGGGCAGAAGTGAGTATTGTGGCATCACTAAGGAGAGGTTGCTGGGGATGCTGGAAGGTCTGTATGTGGATAAATCACCCAGACTGGATGGGTGACACCCCAGGATTCTGAAGGAGGTAGATGAGGATATTGGAAAGGCATCGGTGATCTTTCAGGAATCACTAGAGTCAGGAAGGGTCCCACAGAATTGGAAAATGGCTAATGTAACACGTGTTTAAGACGGGAAGGAGGCAGAAACAGGGAATTGTAGGCCTGTAGTCTGGCCATTAGAGTCTATTACTAGAGTCATAGAGATCTACAGCACAGAAACGGACCCTTCGGTCCTAAGCCCTTCCTATTCATATACCCATCCAGATGAATTTTAAATATTGCAATTTTATCAGCCTCTAGCACTTCCTCTGCAGCTCATTCCATACACGCACCACCCTCTGCGTGAAAAATATTGCCCTTTAGGTCCCTTTAAAATTTTTTCTCTCTCACCCTAAACCTATCTGTGTAGTTCTGGACTCTCCCAACCCCAGGGAAAAGACTTTGTCTATTTAGCTTATGCATGTCCCTCATGATTTTATAAACCTCTATAAGGTCACCCCTCCGCCTCCAAAGCCCCCAGGAGAACAGCCCAAGCCTATTCCTCTTCCTATCGCTCAAACCTTCCAAGCCTGGCAACATCCTTGTAAATCTTTTCTGAACCCTTTTAAGTTTCACACATCCTTCCAATAGGCAGGAGACCAGAACTGCACACAGTATTCCAAAAGTGGCCTAACCAATGTCATGTGCAGCTGCAACATGACCTCCCAACTCCTGAAAGATGAGGTTGCTCATACTTGTACGTGTATGGAAAGATAGAGCTGAGTCAGCACGTCTTTGTCAAGGGGAGGTCATGCCTGACAAATCTGTTAGAATTCTTTGAAGAGGTAATGAGCAAGTTGGACTCATCAGTTTGGATTTCCAGAAGGCCTTTGACAAGGTGTCATAAAGGAGGCTGCAGAATGAGATAAGAGCCCATGCTGTTAGGGGCAAGGTACTGAAGTGCAAAGAGGATTGGCTGATGGGCAGAAGGCAAGGATAAATGGGACTTTTTCAGAATGGCAATTGGTGACCAGTAAAGTTCCGCAGGGGTCCATGTTGAGACCACAATTATTCACATTCTACATGAATGAACTGGATGAAATAACTGACAGTATTGTAACTAAGTTTGCAGCTGACACAAAGGTGGGGCAAGCCATGTCGAAGTGATGGGGAGGCTCCAGAAGGACTTGGACAGGCTATAAGTGGACTAAGTAGTAGTAGATGAAATACAATTTGGGAGAAAATGAGGTTATGCACTTTTGTAGGGAGAAAAGGGGAAGGCTTCGGAAATCTGGAGCACAAAGTGACTTGAGAGTCCTAGTTCAGGATATTCTTAAGGTTTAGTTGGCAGTTAGGAAGGGAAATGCAATGTTAGCATTCATTTTGAGAGGACTGGAATATAGGGAGATACTGCTGAGGCTCTATAAGGCTCTGATGAGACCACATTTGGACTATTCTGAGCAGTTTTAGGCTGCATTGTCAAAGTATGGATGTGCAGGCCTTAGATGGGGACCATGGAAAATTTACAAGACTGATCCTGGGAATACATCATATGAAAAGCAGTTAAGGAGTCTGGGTCTATCATCCATGAGTTTAGAAGGATAAGAGGGAGGATCTGGGAAGTGGTAATTTGCACATAGAGGTCATTTGGTGGTCTCTACGAGATCTTGGCCTTCAGCAGATTATCATTCCACATAGTGACCACATCAACTAGCTGTTGATCCAAAATCTTTATTGAATGGTGTTTGACTAGCCGACATGAGTGCACACCTAAGCATGATGTTTCTGGTGACTACATAAAAATACTGATGGTTCTTGAAGACACAGATTTCTCAAGGTAAGTTAGTGTGTGGTCACTGGCCACATGACACATTTTCTTGCTATAGCAAATTATTTGATGAATTAGTGAATGTTACAAATTTTTTTTAAAAATGAAGTTCATACTTTATTCATTTTGTTGGAAGAACATTTTCTGTCATCTGCTTATAAGGTACACTGCTAATCAAGCATGCATTTGAAAAATTGAGGATGACTATTAATGTGAGAATGGCATCTCATGGTTGAAGAGGAAGGTCAGCATATGTCCCATGTCAATGCAAAAATACTATTTTGAGACCAGAAAAAATAAGTTGCTTTATATACCAGGTTGACATATAACTGTGACCTATGATATTTAAAATTGAACTTGTATATACATATTTCAGTTGATATGAGTAGACAATACTTTGAAAACATCTTTCAAAAACTCGGCAGCAGCAATCGATTGCTTCCATGCATTGATACAGTGCTGGATTTTCTCCCAAATCTTCTCATTCATGATCCGTCTTTTGTTTCTTTTGATACACTTCCTCATTTCACTTTCATTTTCATGCCAGCTTTTCTTTGCTTTTATCACAAATCTCCAAATCCTAATATACAAAAGTCCAATTTTGAGTCACCTAAACTCCCCATTCACCACCTCTCAAACTATCCCTTTCTTCCCAAGATGCACCAATTCTGTGCCAGTTTCTGGTTCCATCCGTCCACCTGAAATAACTTGTACGAAAATCTCCAATCAGTAATCGTCATCTCTTTCAGCTTTTGTCTGTGTCATGAATGAAGTTCTTCAACAGCTACAGTTGTGATGCTTTATTCAGTCTTGCGAGAGTTATTTTCAACATTCAGCGTATTGTTTGTGCCTTTTTCTTACGATGTATATATTTGTCCAAAGATCGTTTAAAGGCATGGTACAGTGGCTCAGTGGTTAGTAATGCTGTCTCACAGCGCCAGGGACCCGGGTTCACTTCCACCCCCGGCAACTGTGTGGTGTTTGCAGACTCTCCCTGCATATGCATGGGTTTTCTCCAGGTGCTCTGGTTTCCTCCCATGGTCCAAAAATGTGCACTTTAGGTGGATTGGCCATGCTAAATTACCAGTAGTGTCCAGGGATGTGTAGGTTAGGTGTGTTAGCCATGAGAAATGTAGTGTTAGAGGGACAGAGTAGGGGGATGGGCCTGGGTGGGATGCTCTTCAGAGACTTGGTGTGGCTTGTCAGGCTGAATGGCCTATTTCCACACTGTAGCTGCCTCTACCACTTCATTTGGCTGCTTATTCCATACACAAACTAACCTTTGTATGGAAAATGTTATCCGTCAGGCCCCTTCTAAATCTTTCCCCCATCATCTTAAACATAGAACATAGAACAATACAGCACAGAACAGGCCCTTCGGCCCACGATGTTGTGCCAAACATTTGTCCTAGCTTAAGCACCTATCCATGTACCTATCCAATTGCTGCTTAAAGGTCACCAATGATTCTGATTCTGCCACTCCCACAGGTAGCGCATTCCATGCCCCCACCACTCTCTGGGTAAAGAACCTACCCCCTGACATCCCCCCTATACCTTCCACCCTTCATCTTAAATTTATGTCCCCTTGTAACACTCTGTACCCGGGGAAAACGTGTCTGACTGTCTACTCTATCTATTCCCCTGATCATCTTATAAACCTCTATCAAATCACCCCTCATCCTTCGCCGTTCCAATGAGAAAAGGCCTAGCACTCTCAACCTATCCTCTATTCCAGGCAACATCCTGGTAAATTTCCTCTGCACCCTCTCCAAAGCTTCCACATCTTTCCTAAAGTGATGCCACCAGAACTGCACACAGTACTCCAAATGTGGCCTTACCAAGGTCCTGTACAGCTGCAACATCACCTCACGACTCTTGAATTCAATGCCTGTGCTAATGAACGCTAATACACCATTGGCCTTCTTACAAGCTCTATCCACCTGAGTGGCAATTTTCAAAGAGCTATGAACATAGACCCCAAGATCCCTCTGCTCCTCCACCTTACTAAGAACCCTACCGTTGACCCTGTATTCCGCATTCTTATTTGTCCTTCCAAAATGGACAACCTCACACTTGGCAGGGTTGAACTCCATCTGCCACTCCTCAGCCCAGCTCTGCATCATATCTCAGTCCCTTTGCAGCCGACAACAGCCCTCCTCACTATCCACAACTCCACCAATCTTCGTATCGTCTGCAAATTTACTGACCCACCCTGCGACTCCCTCATCTAAGTCATTAATAAAAATTACAAACAGCAGAGGACCCAGAACTGATCCCTGCGGAACTCCACTTGTAACTGGGCTCCAGGCTGAATATTTACCATCTACTACCACTCTCTGACTTCGACCGGTTAGCCAGTTCTCTATCCAACTGGCCAACTTTCCCACTATCCCATGCCTCCTGACTTTCCTCATAAACCTTTGGACTCCACTAGTCTTGGAAAAAACCCTTTGCTATTCACCTTATCCATATCCCTCGTGATTTTATAAACCTCTATAATGTCCCCCCTCAGCCTCTGATGCTCCCGGAAGGGAAAAGTCCCAGCCCATCCAGCCTCTCCTTATGATTCAAACACTCCAGGCCTGGCAACGCCCTTGTACATTTTCCTAGTTTAATTGCATCCTTCCTATAGCAGGGCGATCACATTTTGCACACGTTCAGCAATGATGATATCTGCAGTCACATGGAGAATATCCTCCTTAATCTGTACATGGGAAAAGCACAGAAGAGATCACGTTTTCTTTCCTTTCTAAGTTTGCGCACTCAGTTTCAAGGAGGAGAGGGAAATTCTTACTGTTTACTGTGCAATAAGTACACAACAGAAAATGTTGGAAATATTAATCAGTGTTCTACTTGTAACAACCAGCTATTCTTTATTTGCACCACCAGTTGTCGATCTCAAAAGATTTATTTTCAGAGTTCTCATAATAGCCGTCCTTAAGCTGTTGCAAAGTTTGGTAGCCTTGGAGGTGGAAGAAGGATATCACTGTGTCCTCTTACAGAATTCTCTGACGCAGATACATTACTACTGTCACATCATCCATTATTGCACAGTGATTCTTGGAATAATGCCAGCATCAGTGGTGAAGCTGGAACTTAACCAGCTGTCTGTGCTCACCTTCCTGACTGTCATTTATGTGCAGTACAGCAGTCTCAACTTGGCAAATCTGTTTCCCTACAGCACAGATGGGATAGAAATTCAGCATGAGCTGTGGTAATTGGTTCCCCTGTCTGATTTTTTGAAAATAATTTTCTCCAGTGCTCAATCTGCATAAACATACATTACATCAATCAAGATTTCCCACACTTTCCTAAACTTCAGTGGAAAAAAATCACAGTCTAACCAATCTTTCCTTATAAGACAACCAATTTATTGTGGGTATCGTTCTAAGCAAATTTTCTAAACAAAGTTCAAGTTTCTTTCGTGATCCTACAATAAAAACTCAGGAATTTGCTTTCTCAAACTGTTATTCATGTGAAGCTGAGAAATGTAAGCCTGGAAGCAGCTCAAGTTTAACAACTTCAATAAATCTAATAATGCTTACTTCAAACAAAATTGCACATGGATGTTATAATAAGTCTGGTCTATGTCGAAAGAAAATTGGGTGTGTTTTGGATAGACAAGCTAATTGGCTGAATTAGTTTTCTCATCTGTATTTATTTTGATGTCAAATGCTGATTTACTAAAGTAAACTTTAAGACTGTTTTCTTGGCATTATTTCAACATTTCAAATTCTTTTCAAAGTACCATCCTGCTGAAGTTATGAAATTTAGTTTCAATTTAGAAATATCTCAGCTGTGTTTACTTGATACAGTGGAACAAATAAGTTACCCAAATTTAAAATGGTTTTATACACTGTAACTGTTACACTCTGGAATACTTAGAACCAAAGCATTTCTAGATTTTGGAATTTTCTAGATTATAGAATTATGTCAGACTGCCAAATTACAAGTGTGTAAAATAGGATATGATAAAGCATTAGTATAAATTTGTTTCTTTTAAAATATTATTATCTTTCTTGTTGTTGTGGTTCTGTTCGCCGAGCTGGGAATTTGTGTTGCAGACATTTAGTCCCCTGTCTAGGTGACATCCTCAGTGCTTGAGAGCCTCCTGTGAAGCGCTTCTGTGTTGTTTCTTCCGGCATTTATAGTGGTTTGTCTCTGCCGCTACCAGTTGTCAGTTCCAGCTGTCCGCTGTAGTGGCCGGTATATTGGGTCCAGGTCGATGTGCTTATTGATTGAATCTGTGGATGAGTGCCATGCCTCTAGGAATTCCCTGGCTGTTCTCTGTTTGGCGTGTCCTATAATACTAGTGTTGTCCCAGTTGAACTCATGTTGCTTGTCACCTGAGTGTGTGGCTACTAGGGATAGCTGGTCGTGTCGTTTCGTGGCTAGTTGGTGTTCATGCATACGAATCGTTAGCTGTCTTCCTGTTTGTCCTATGTAGTGTTTTGTGCAGTCCTTGCATGGGATTTTGTACACTACGTTGGTTTTGTTCATGCTGGGTATCAGGTCCTTTGTCCTTTTGAGTTGTCTGAGAGTGGCTGTTGGTTTGTGTGCTGTTATGAGTCCTAGTGGTCGTAGTAGTCTGGCTGTCAGTTCAGAAATGTTCTTGATGTATGGTAACGTGGCTAGTCCTTTTAGTTGTGGCATGTCCTCATTCCGTTGTCTTTCCCTTCGGCACCTGTTTATGAAATTGCGCGGGTATCCATTTTTGGCAAATACATTGTATAGGTGTTCTTCCTCTTTTTGCAGTTCTGGTGTGCTGCAGTGTGTTGTGGCCCTTTTGAATAGTGTCTTGATGCAACTTCTTTTGTGTGTGTTGGGGTGGTTGCTTTCGTAGTTCAGGACTTGGTCTGTGTGTGTGGCTTTCCTGTATACCTTTGTGGTGAATTCTCTGTTCGGTATTCTCTGTACCATCACGTCTAGGAATGGGAGTTGGTTGTCCTTTTCTTCCTTTCTAGTGAATCTGATTCCTGAGAGTGTGGCTTGAAGATCTGGTGTGTGTTTTCTATTTCTGTGTTTTTAATGATAATGAAGGTGTCATCTACATATCTGATCCAGAGTTTGGGTTAAATTTGTGGTAAGACTTTGTTCTAATCTTTGCATTACCGCTTCTGCTATGAGTCCAGATGAACCCATGGGTGTGCCGTTGATTTGTTCATAAATTTGGTTGTTGAATGTGAAGTGTGTGGTGAGGCACAGGTCCAGTAGTTTGAGTATGCAGTCTTTGTTGATAGGTTCCCTGTCTTGTTGTCTGTTCTGTATGTCCAGCAAGTTGGCTATTGTTTCTGTGGCTAGGGTTTTGTCGATAGAGGTGAACAGTGCCGTTACATCGAATGAGACCCGATAGGACAAACAGGAAGACAGCTAACGATCCGTATCCATGAACACCAACTAGCCACGAAACGACACGACCAGCTATCCTTAGTAGCCACACACGCAGATGACAAGCAACATGAATTCGACTGGGACAACACTACTATTATAGGACAAGCCAAACAGAGAACAGCCAGGGAAATCCATCAACAAACACATTGACCTGGACCCAATATACCGGCCACTGCAGCGGACAGCTGGAACTGACAACTGGTAGCAGCAGAGAGAAACCACTATAAATGCTGGAAGAAACATCACAGAAGCGCTTCACATGAGGCTCCCAAGCACTGAGGATGTCACCTAGACAGGGGACAAAACGTCTGCAACACAAATTCCAAGCTCGGCAAACAGAACCACAACAACAAGCACCCGAGCTACAAATCATCTCACAAACTTTGAATCTTTCTTGTTCCCTGACTGAATTGTACTAAAATAATGCTGGTGATACTGAGAAAACAGGAATTTCCAGTTGATTAGAATTAACAAAACCAAAACAGCCAACTTTATAGTACGACCCAGATACAATTGGAAAAATCAGTAGCCACAAACTCATCAGGTTTAATTACTGATGTGATGCATATGTGAAATGGAACACAATGATTGAGCATTATCTCAGCTTACTCTTTTTCAGAATTTGGGAAGCTGACGATACCATTCTCCTTCACAGCCTCTCCACTGTTGTCCAGACAAGTGGAACTTGGTCCTAGTCCAGTCTTCTAGACAGAGAACCAGCTATAAATTGGTTCTTTCCTGTTCTTGCACCAGTACATCTTTGAGTATGTTAGGATTTACTCTTCTACCTCCTTTTTGTTTTTAAAAGTCAGCGTGCCAGCCCTCAGCAACAACATCTAAAAATGTAGCCACAATCAAACCAAATTCTACCCAACCAACATCACTAATCCTTTCACGACCTCTTATTTTTCACACTTTGTCACAGACGGGCTGAAATGTATTCCAAAATAAATATTTGAATAATTAGAGTTAGTATCTTTGACTTCCACCACAAATTCTGTTCACTATCCATCAACTCCATTCCTCACTAAGCCACTGTCTGAGATCAACCAAATTGCTTGTTTGTAATGTTAGGGTGATCTTCTAACTGGGTGACTTCTCCATCACCAGGGCAACTTAGTTCCACCTGCCAAATATCATACCCCTCTGTTATTATGGCTAGCTTTGCACTCTCCAGAACCTTGAGCTCATCTGAAAGTCTGCTGTCCTTCTCCTGAGTCCAGTTCACTCATCATTCCACTGATTGGCATCCAGTCTGGCAATGTCTTAATTTTAAAATTCTCTTTTTGTCATTTCATGCCCCTCCATGATCTTGCTCATCCTTGTCTTCAGCTCCTTTCATGCTGACAATCTTCTGAGAGCTCTGCACTTCTTCAATTCTGGCTTATGTCTTCCTTTTTGTTTCATCCACCATTGAAAATCCTGTCTCCAACTGAAAGACTCTGGATTTCTTCTTTGAAACTTTGAACTTTCAGGACCTGTCTGCCTCTTTCTTTAAGAGACAGCTTAAAACTGATGTCTGACTAAGCTTGTAGTCATCTGTCTTAATTTCTTATGAAGTATGCCTCCTACCTTATTTATCTATCATCTTGTGAAATGTTTTGGCATGTTTTATTAGATTAATGGTGATTTATAAATGCAAATTGCAGAAAAAGGAACAAACCTTGCTGTTCAATTTAGTTTTGTTTATCTTTGCAGCGTCTAAATATATAAATGATTATATTAGATTCCCTACAATGCGGAAACAGGCCCTTTGAACCAACCAGTCCACACCAACCCTCCGAAGGATAACCCACCCAGACCCAATTCCCTCTGTCTAGTACCTAGCACCGTGGGCAATTTAGCATGGCCAATTTACCTAACCTGCACATCTTTGGACTGCAGGAGGAAACTCACGCAGACACAGGGAGAATGCGCAAACTCCACACAGACAGTCACCTGAGGCTGGAATCGAACCTAGGACCACGGTGCTATGAGGCAGCAGTGTTAACCACTGAGCCACTGTGCCGCCCTGTAAAATAGATTGCTCTTTACATGGGATATAAGTATCATTTGAGATATAAATATCATGGGGATATAAGTATCATATCTTCCTGACGAAGAGCTCATGCCCAAAACGTCGATTCTCCTGCTCCTTGGATGCTGCCTGACCTGCTGTGCTTTTCCAGCAACACATTTTCAGCTCTAATCTCCAGCATCTGCAGTCCTCACTTTCTCCTATAAGTATCATTGGCAAATCAGAATTTGGTTTTCAGCCCTACTTTGCTTTGACAATGATGTTATCTCTTTAAACTCTTAACAGTCCATGTGATATAGGTTCATCCACAATGCAGTGAAAGATTTGAATTGTGGGATATTTACTGCACTCAAGCAGTCGAACAATTAAAGTGCAAAGCAAGGAGACATTTTTCCCAAATGACTGGTATTGGTGAGAAGTATCAATGAGGAGCAAGAATAAGGAAGAATGCAGCACAAGAAAGAATTGTATTAAAATGTACAAGGAAAAGTGAAAGTTAGTTGAAGGACACAATGGCTCACTTATGTCCTCAGGGAATGAAATCTGACATTCTAACCTGGTCTGGCTTGCACGTGACTCTAGATCCATAGCAGTGTGGTTGATTCTCAAATACCCATTGAATGGCCTAGCAAGCCACTCAGTTGTATCAATTGCGACAAAGTCTTAATAAAGAAATCAAACAAGATGGACCACTTAACATTAACTGAGGCAACAGAAAAGACAGGGATAGAAAAAAGCCTGTTGATTCTGCAAAGCCCTACTTCCTAACAACTGGGGGCTCCTGCCAAAATTGGGAGCTGTCTCAGAAAAGTCAAGCAACAACCTGACAGTCACACTCAAAGAATCATACCTTACAAATGTCCCAAACACTGACATAGAGTCATGGAGTCATAGAGATGTACAGCATGGAAACAGACCCTTTGGTCCAACCCATCCATGCCGACCAGATATCCCAACCTAACCTAATCCCACCTGCCAGCACCTAGCCCATATCCCTCCAAACCCTTCCTATTCGTATCATCATCCTTGGATATGTCCTGTCCCACTGACACGACAGACCCAGCAGAGGTGGCAGCATAGTGGTTATAGAGTCAGGAATGAGTTGATTTGGGAGTCCTCAACATTGACTGTGGACCCCATGAAGTCTAATGCTTCAGGATAAACGTGGGCAAGGGAACCCCCTGCTGATTGCACATACCATCCTCCCTCAGCTGGTAAATCAGTACTCCTCTATGTTGAATAACACTTGGAGGAAGCACTGAGAGTGACAAGGATGAAAAATGTACTCTGGTGGTGGACATTGACATCCCCCCCACACGATGCCCAGTGCAGATTTGTCTAGGCCACTTAGCTCCTAATGTCATTACAGCTTTGTTTCAAACATGGACAAAAGAGCTGAATTCCAGAGGTGACGTGAGAGTGACAGCCCTTGATATGAATGCTGCATTTGACTGAGCATAGCATCAGAGTCCTAACAAAATTAGAATCAATGGGTATTAACGTAAACTCTCTGGAGTCCTGCCTGGCATATAGGATGATGGTTGTGGTTGTTGGAGGTCAGTCATCGCAACTCCAGGACATCTCTGCAAGAGTTCCTCAGGGTAATATTCTCAGCCCAACCATTTTCATCTGCTTCATCAATGACCTCCTTTTCACCGTAAGAACAGAAGTGAGGATGTTCACTGATGACTGCACAATATTTATCATTCACGACTGCACAGATATTGAAGTAGTGCGTATTCAAATGTGACAAGATCTGGATGATATCTAGCCTTGGGCTGACAAGTGGAAAGTAATATTCATGCCACACAAATGCCAGGCAATGACCATCTCCAATGAGAGACAATCTAACCACCACCCCTTGACATTTACTGGTGTTCCCATCACTGAATACCCCATTGTCAACATCCTGGGATTGCTATTAATCAGAAACTCAACTGGACCCTCCACATTGGCTACAAGGGCAGGTCAGTGGTTATGAATACTATGGTGAATAAGTTAACAACTTGACTCTCCAAAACCTGTCCACTATCTATAAGGCACAAGTCAGGAATGTGATGGAATACTCCCAACTTGCCTGGATGCGTGCAGCTCCTACAATACTCAAGAAGCTTGACACCATCCTGGACAAAGCAGCCCACTTGATTGGCACTGCATCCATAAGCATCCACTCCCTCCACCACTGGTACTCACTACAGACTGCAGCTGCTGCTATCTACAAGATGCACTGCAGAAATTCACAAAAGATCCTTAGACAGCACCATCCAAACCCACTTACTTTTGTCTAGAAGGACAAGGGCTCATATACTTGGGAACACCGCCTGCAAGTTCCTCTCCTAGTCACTAACCATCCCAACTTGGAAATATATCGTTATTTCCCCCCTTGTTCGGTCAAAATCCTGGATTCCCTCCCTGAGGACATTGTAGATCAAATTAAAGTGGACTGGAGTGGTTCAAGAAGGCAGACCACCAACACCACCTCATGGGCAACTGGGAATGAGCAATTATTGCTGGCAAGCCAACAATTCTCACGTCCCGTGAGTGAATACAAAAAAATGGCAATTATTGAAAGCTGAAGAATATTCCAGAAAAAAATACTGACTTGCACTAATGCATGCTAGAAATAATCAATTGAGAGTTGGTCCACAAATATAATTTTTGACTAAAGATTCCTAAATCTTAGAATTAAGACTTTAAAGACAGTATTAAAAATTGCACAAGATAATTTGGAATAATTTGTCATTGTTTTGTACATTAGAAATGTCAGTCAGAAATATTTAATTTATGAAAATTACCTCAAAGCACCTTGAGGACTTTGATATTCTAATCTCGTAAAAAGATTGCACAATTACAAGGCTAGATATTAGCTATTAAATGGTACGCAACATCACACTTCCAACATTTCAATTCCCCCTCCCACTCTGCCGAGGACATGGAGGTCCTGGGCCTCCTTCACCGTCACTCCCTCACCATCAGACGCCTGGAGGAAGAACGCCTCATCTTCCACCTCGGAACACTTCAACCCCAGGGCATCAATGTGGACTTCAACAGTTTCCTCATTTTCCCTTCCCCCACCTCACCCTAGTGCTAAACTTCCAGCTCGGTAACTGTCTCCATGACTTGTCTGGACTTGTCCTACCTGCCTATCTCCTTTTCCACCTATTAACTCCACCCTCTCCTCCCTGACCTATCACTTTCATCTCCTCCCCCACTCACCCATTGTACTCTATGCTACTTTCTCCCCAGCCCCACCCTCCTCTAGCTTATCTCTCCACGCTTCAGGCTCACTGCCTTTATTTTGCCCGAAATGTCGATTTCGAAGCTCCTCGGATGCTGCCTGAACTGCTGTGCTCTTCCAGCACCACTAATCCAGAATCTGTTTCCAGCATCTGCAGTCATTTAAAAAAGCCATTCAGTAGCACCACCTACAGGAGTAATAACTGTTTAATGATCTTGAGGGAACTGTGCAGCCCATGTGCTAAACACAGTCAATCTTCATTGGTGTTTCATTCTTTGAAGCATAGTGCAAAAAAAGAGGAGATAGCTTAACCCCAGGTTGGGGAATGGGATCATCATCTTGCACCTAAGGAGCATGGAAAATGGAAGGAGGATAAAAGGAAGAAAATAAATGAGCAAATATGAGTGAGGATGGGGAGAGGGGTGGATGTAGGAAATTGGGTTGCCAGTGTAGTGCATTGATTCCCTCGGGATTGAAGGCTGGCTGGAAAACTGTCTTTGGGGGACATAACAATAGTTCCTCCTCAAACCCCAACTGTAAGATTTAATTGTTTCATCTTTGACTCCCACTATTGGTCTCACCATTTTCCAGCAACACATTTTCAGCTCACCATTTTTGTCCAAATTCTTAACCTTCCACTCAGATAGTAAAGAAACTGTAATGCATTCAGTTACTCTCTGAACCACAGCACCTTACACACTTAATTGCTGCAGCATCTTGTTTGCAAATATCTGTTTTCAGTTTATGAATGGAGAGACATTCATACCAGATGAAGTAATATGCATTATGTTAGTATCTGCAAGTCACCAATGCAGGCTGAGAGATATTGTGTTATAAGTGATCTTTATTAATTCACTCACCAGCTCGTTATATTTTACTGCATTTTCACACCTTATCAGCCCTTCCTACAAGCAGTATTTATGTCTGAATAAATGTAGCTTACAGAATAATACCATCCCCATCAAGTTTCTATGCAACATTATTATAATAATCAGCCCTTAGCAACTATCTGCTGGACCTGAATGGATTCCCCAATTGGAACATACCCGTTAAATACCTTTTAACTGGGCCATTATCTCTTTAAGAAACTAACTGACAAAACAGTGCTTCCATGAAATTGCATGAATGAATGAAAGTCATACTGGCAAATAGAAAATAAATTTCCCAACCTAACTGCAGTAATCAGTTTAATATCCTTTTGTACTCCTATTTAGGACAGGTAAAATTTCCAACTTATTTAGAGCATATAGGCCAAGTAGTTTTACTAACAGTTACTAACTTAAAAGACAAAAGGACTAGCATCTAATTATGCAAGCAGACCAGAGACATCCCATCAGAAGTGGAAGTCAGCATTTTGCACGTTTTAACACATCTCCTGTCTCCCGGGTCAGAAGCCTTTCAAACCTTTGTAAACAAGAGATATAAAAAAGTAACACCATAGCAATGGAATTTTAATATATGTAATAACTGTGTAAAAGGGCTCCTGTAAGAACTGTGTATTGCTGCCTCAAACTCTAAATGTGATTGCTGAATAAAAGAGGCAATTTTCTCCACTCACTGATTTGATCGTGATCCCACAAGGCCGAGCAAGACAAGCTGCTACTAATACTGTTGGTTTGCTTTTTAGTATGGTGCAACCTGCGTTTTGAAACACTGTAGCAGTATTTCACTAAAAGATCACGGAATAATGAGTATTATAACACCAGTTGGTAGATAAGGAAGGGAGTAACAGCATTCAAGAAGCATAGCTGCAGTTCAGAAGATGACAAACATTTTAAGAAGGTGCATTAACTGGGTAAAAGGGCTCAAAGGTATTTGAAACAAATGCTAAAAAATTAAGACTCATTTGTTGGTTCAAAGAGAAAATGCACAGTCAAAGAATATTCTTTTAAATGAGAAAGGCAGAACAAACAAATGCAGAATTCCGTGGATGACAAAAGAGATAGAAATTTAAGTAGAAAAAGTATGCTTATGACAAGTGACAGGTAGGAAATAAAATTTGTCTTTAGTCTCAAGTTTGAAGATTCAGAGAGGAGGTGAAAAAGCATTAGAACAGCGAAGGGGATTTATAATAAAAGACTGGCAGCCGATGTAAGAGAGATTCCAAAATCTTCTATTGCCATGTAAATAGGAAAGGGGTGGTAAAAAGGAGGAGGAGTCCCAAGGAAATTTGAGAGATTTTAAAAATTGTGAGCTGGCTGGATAGAGTAGATAAGAAGCAGTTCCCATTTGTGAAAGGAACAAAGATATGGATAAGAGCATTGATTTGAAGTAATCTGCAAAAGAAGCAAGGGTAAAGTGAGTAATTAAGGTATAAAATGCACTACCTGCAAGTGTGATGGAGCAGGTTCAATTGATGCATTCAAGAGGATACTGAATCTTTATTTGGATAAAAATAATGAGCATGAGTACAAAGAAGAAGCAGGTGATTTGACACCAGATAATGACCATTTATGAAGCCAGTGCAAGCAAAATGGCCAACTGCAGCACCATAACATTTCTGAGTCTGGATAATCAGTTGCAGAGGGGGAGAAGTTCATTTTACATTTTCTGCAAATGTAACCTTTATACATATGCACAAAGGAATCATAGGCAACGTAAAGTAAATCTTACTTAAGCAGAGGATGCTCTGCTGTTACATCTTTGTAATAGACACTTGAAATTTTTTAACGAGATATTAAGCTGACTTGACATTACCTTTATTGTCTGCTTTCTTAAATAAACTGTAACGTGGGCAGTTTTCCTCTGGGACATCTTGAAAATTTAAGGATTTTCAGAAGATTACAACCAGTGCATCCATTATCTCTGGAGCTACTTTGTTTTTAGTAATGTAGTATACATCCCATGAGGTCCAGGGACTTTGTCTTTAGCCCCAAAGGTTTCCCTGGCACTATTCTGTAGTATTAACTATTCTATTTATTTTCTTTTCTTCGTTTGCCCCTTGATTATTTAGTGACTTTGGAATGCTATTAGTGTCTTCTATTTGAAGACTGATGCGAAGTATTTATTTGTACTGCTTCCCAAAATTAATGAAAGCTTTGGAACTGTAAGCTAGTTACTTTGCATTTCTAGTAGGAAGCAGGTTGTATGTGTGCTTCATTGCCATGAGGGAGCTCCGTGACATTCGTTGATTTGAGATTTTATCTTTGTAAACTCAGTTAAGAGCATAATCAGCAGGTAAGATGAGTTGCCATTTGGGAAATAATAGCGAAGACACTGTGTCAGGTTTGGGCCTTATGATTTTATAGTTCCTTTTAGAAGCTGAGAAATGAAGCCAGGCCGAAGCTCTAAATCGGTAAAATGTTAGAAGCAAATTACTTCAGATGCTGGAATCTGTACTGAAAAAATGCTGAAAAATCACAACAGGTCTAGCTGCAGAGCTCTAAAGAGTCATCCAGATGCAAAATGTTAGCTTGCTCTCTCTCTGTGGATACTGTCTGACTCAGTGTGTTTTCCAAAATTTTTGATTTCATTAGGGAAAATGCTAGATCTGTTATCATTGCGACAGTCGGTAAGGTAAAGCTGGTATTCAATATAAGTTTGGAGAGGGGAAAAAATGATAGGGAGAAGCTTAAAAACCTGCAATGATACTCAAGAAAAATCAGTTAACCACGTAGGAGTTCTGCTAAGCCTGCCCTGCCATTCCAGATCATAGCTGACTGTTTTCAGCCAGCGAATCCACAAGGGACTCTTTTAAAAAAAAATTGGACCTAGGCAATATTCCAGTTTGGCACAGCCAGTGTGTTGCAGAAGTAGAAGCCAGGAATAGGTTGATTGGGGAAAATGTCTAAAAACCTTTGAGCCGATAAGTGAGAAGTAACATTCAGACCACACAAGTACCAAACAATTTCCCTTTGAAGTTTTGACATTAGCATTGCTGAAAATGGCTGCAGATTGTGCATTTTTTGAGCAGGGAGTCAATCCATGTAATATTTCGTAAATTCCACTTTGGAAACAGAACCAGTCTGACACAAGGTTGGGATATAGACAGACACTAACCTCAGATCTTTAATACATTGTCTGAGCTGAGATGTCAACTTTTTTTTAAAATAAAACCTTGTTATTCTTGAATATGACTTAAAAGAAATTGTGGAACTTGCATCTTAATGAACCAAAGCCTGCAACCCATTCGAAAAGATGAAAGACTTAACAGTAATCTTGGTTTGTTCAATATATCATTTCAGTTGCATAATACTGTAATTTTTGCTATACATTGTGTCTTATGATCTTGTTCCACAGCTACCTGATGAAGGAGCAGCGCTCCAAAAGCTGGTATTTCTAAATAAACCTATTAGAATGTACCTGGTGTTCATGTTTTGGAGATGCCAGTGTTGGACTGGGGTGGACACAGTTAAAAATCTCACAACACCAGGTTATAGTCCAAAAGGTTTAATTGGAAGCACTAGCTTTCAGAGCCCTGCTCCTGATGTTGTGATTTTTAACTTTGTCCACCCCAGTCCAACACTGGCACCTCCACATCCTATGTTAAGAAGGCAGCTCACCACTGCCATCTCCAGGGCATTTTAGAATGTTCAGTAAATGCTCGCACACCTTATCCCATGATTGAATTAAAAA
This sequence comes from Chiloscyllium punctatum, assembly GCF_047496795.1. Lineage (NCBI taxonomy): Eukaryota > Metazoa > Chordata > Chondrichthyes > Orectolobiformes > Hemiscylliidae > Chiloscyllium > Chiloscyllium punctatum. The sequence continues at coordinate 79,518,220 of NC_092746.1, read as the reverse complement.
GAACATCAACCATAGAATGTTACGGCGCAGTACAACCACTCTGTCCTCGATGTTGCGCTGACCTGCAAAACTAATCTGATGCCCATCTAACCTACACCATTCCATTATCCATATATATGTCCAATGCCCATTTAAATGTCCTTGACTTCGGCGCGTCTACTACTGTTGCAGGCAGGCCGTTCCACTCCCCTGTTATTCTCTGAGTAAAGAAACTACCCCTGATATCTGTCTGTCCTAAATCTATCGCCCCTCAACTTAATGCTGCATCCCCTTGTATTAACTTTCACCATCTGAGGAAAGAGGCTTTCACTGTCCACCCTATCTAACCCTCTGATTATCTTATACGTCTTGCTTAAGTCATCTCTCAATCTTCTGCTCTCCAATGAAACCATCCTCAGTTCCCTCAGCCTTTCCACGTAAGACCTTCTTTCCATACCAGGCAACATCCCAGTAGATCTTCTTTGAACCCTTTCCAAAGCTTCCACATCGTTCCTGTAATGCGGTGACCAGAACTGTATGCAATACTCCAGGAGCGGCCTTACCAGTGTCTTGTACAGCTGCAGCATGACTTTGTGGCTCCGAAACTCGATCCCCCTACCAATAAATGCCAACACACCATATGCCTTCTTAACAACGCTATTAAACTGGGTGGCAACATTCACGGATTTATGCACCTGGACACAGAGATCTCTCTGTTCATCTACACTGCCAAGAATTTTACCATTAATCCAGTACTCTGCATTCCTGTTACTTTTTCTGAAGTGAACTACCTCATGCTTTTCCGTATTAAACTCCATTTGCCACTTCTCAGTGCAGCTTGCCATCTTATCCTTGTCTCTCTATAACCGACAACATCCTTTGGCACTATCCAAACTCTGCCTCGCTTATTGTCATCGCAAATTTGCTAACCTATGCCCACCTCCAGATCATTTATAAAAATGACAAACAGCAGTGGCCCCAAAAACAGACCACTGGTAACTGAGCTCCAGGATGAACGTTTCCCCTCAACCACCACTCTTCTTTCAGCTTGCCAATTTCTGATCCAGACTGCTAAATCACCTTCAATTCTGATATTCTGTATTTTGTGCAATAGCCTACCGTATCAAACGCCCTACTGAAGTCCACGTACACCACATCAATTGCCTTACTTTCATCCACCTGTTTTGTCACCTTCTCGAAGAATTCAGTAAGGCTAATGAGACATGACCTACCTTTCACAAAACCATGTTGACAATCCCTAATCAAATTATTCCTTTCCAGGTGATTTACAAATCCTATCTCTTACAACCTTTTCCAACACCTTATCCACAACCGAAGTAAGGCTCACTAGCCAATTACCAGTGTTGTCCCGACTCCCCTTCTTTAATAAGGGAACAGCATTTGCTATCTTCCAGTCTTCTGGCAGTACTCCTGTCGACAATGATGACATAAAGATCAAAACCAAAGGTCTGCAATCTCTTCTCTGGCTTCCCAGAGAATTTGAAGCTAAATTCCACCTGGCCCCCAGCATCTTATTTATTTTCAGATCTTTCAAAATTGCTAAAACCTCTTTGTCACCCACAATCCCATCTAATCTTGTTGCCTTTATCTCCGTATTCTCACTAACATTGTCCTTTTCCAATGTGAATACTAACAAAAATTATTCATTGAGTGCTTCCCCTATGTCCTCAAGATTCCACGCACAAGTTTTTACTACTAACTTTGGCCCTAACCTTATTCTCGTCATTCTTTTGTTCTTGATATATCTATAGAAGGCCTTAAAGTTTTCCTTGATCCTATCCGCCAACAAGTTCTCATGTCCCCTCCTGGCTCTTCTTAACCCTCTCTTTAGATCTTTTCTGGCTAACTTAGAACTCTCAAGCCCCCTAATTGCACCTTCATGCCTCATCCTCACATAAGCCTTACTCTTCCTCTTGACAAGAGCATCAACCTTTCTAGTAAACCATGGCTACCTCTCTCTACAACCACCTCCCTGCCTGATAGGTATATACTTACCAAAGACCTGCAGTAGCTGTTCCTTAAATAAATTCCACATTTCAAGTGTGTCCATACCCTGCAGTTTCTTTCCCCATCCTCTGCATCCTAAATCTTGCCTAATCGCATCATAATTGCCTTTCCCCCAGTTATACCTCTTTCCCTGCAGTATATACCTATCCCTGCCCATTGCTATTGTAAATAATAACTGAATTGTGGTCACTATCACCAAAGTGCTCACCTATCTCCAAATCTAACACCTGACTGGGTTCATTCCCCAGTACCAAATCCATAATGCATCTCCTCTTGCTGGCCTTTTTATATACTGTGTCAGAAAACCCTCCTGCACACATTGAACAAAAACTGACCCATCTAAACTATTTAAAACTATTGTATTCCCAGTCAATATTGGGGAAGTTAAAGTCCCCATAACAACTACCCTGTTACACTCTCTACTATCGAGAATCATTTTTGCTATCCTTTCCTCTACAGCCCGGGAACAATTTGGAGGCCTATAGCAAACTCCCAACAGGGTGACCTCTCCTTTCCTGTTTCTAACCTCAGCCCAAACTACCTCAGTGGATGAGTCCTCAAATGTTATCTCAGCTGCTGTAATACTGCCCTTGATTAACAATGCCACACACCCGCCTCTTTTACCATCTTTTCTGTTCTTGCTAAAACATCTAAATCCCAGAATCTGCAACAACCATTCCTATCCCTCGTCTAGCTATGTCTCTGAAATGGCCACAACATTGAAATCTCAGGTACCAACCCATGCTGCAACTTCACCCACCTTATTCCAGATGCTCCTGGCATTGAAGTACACACATTTCAAATCAACATTCTGATTGCTGATACCCTCTCGTGACCTTGTAAACCCCTCTACACTGGGACTGCAAATCAGGTTCCCAACCCCCACTGCATTAATTTAAACCCTCACCCCCCGCCTTCCGAAGAGCATTAGCAAATTCCACCCTATGATATTGGTACCCCTCTGGTTTAGGTGAAGACCACCCTGTTTGTTGAAGCCCCACCTTTCCCTGAAAGAGCTTCAATTATCTAAGGATCCAAAACTCTCCTTCCTGCAGTCACGTGTTCAGCTCCGCTCTCTCCTTGTTCTTTGCTTCACTAGCACGTGGCATGGGCTACAAACTAGAGACAACAATTGTTTGTTCTAGCTCTAAGCATCCACCCTAACTCCTGAATTTCTGCCTTAGCTCCCCACCTTTCTTCAAGAAGATTTCGAGCCACGGGAGGGGTCCCTCAGTTCCGCGATCGGTCAAATAAACACAAGCAATTCAGTCTGGTTCTGCAAGATTTCACACTATTATCATGGCCGGGCTTAGGTTGTCCAGCAACACAGAGGTTAAATGCTTTTGTTTCCTTGGAGAAACTGCGTAAATGGCTTAAAACAAAGACAATTTTTTATATGGTTCTTAAGGAATAGTACAGCCTTAATTACAGAGCAAATCCAATAAAATGCAATAAAGTGACATTATAGACATGAGGTTAAGTCAATGATAATTCCTGGGAACTAACTCTGTTTCACACATTTTATCTCTTGGCATCTGCGTCTCCAAGGCTAGCAATGATGGTTAGTAATGTCCTGTCTAGCTGAGTTAATTCCATACTGTGAAGGAAGCATTGTCTGCTAATCTTTGGTTCAGTTATTTCAGGAGTGCAACTTTTAGCAGGGTTAAAAGCCATTTTAAACAGAACTATCAATTTGCAGCCTAGAAGCCATTTTGTTATGTTACTTTATGTTACTCTCATTAAGAACCCATTTTGTTGTTAGTAAGGGCATGTTGCTCCTGACAACAGCCTAAATCCAGATTTTAGATCATCATTCCTACCGATGTCATTGGTACCTATGTGGACTACAACTTGGAGCTGCTCCCCCTCCCCCTCAAGGATCCCTAAAACACGATGAGAGATATCACAAACCCTGGCACCTGGGAGGCAACGCACCATTCGTGAGTCTCTCTCGTTCCCACAAAACCTCCTATCTGGCCCCCTAACTATGGAGTCCCCAAATACTAAAGCTCTGCTCCTCTTTCCCCCTTCCCCTCTGAGCAACAGGGACAGACTCTGCACCAGAGACCTGTGCCCCATTGCTTACCCCTGGAAGTCATTTCCCTCCGACGGTGTCCAAAATTGTATACTTGTTGATGAGGGGAACCATCACAGGACATCCCTACACTGCCTGTCGGTTCCCTTTCCTACCTTGACAGTAACTCATCTATCTTCTTCACATGGCTGTGGAGTAACTACCTCCCTGTAACTCCTCTCAATAATCCCCTCTGCTTCCTGAATGATCCAAAGTTCATCCAGCTTCTTGTAGAACTGGAGTTGGATGCACTTCCCACAAATGAAGTCAGCAGGGACACTAGAGATGACCCTTACTGCCCACATACTACAGGAGGAAATTTCAACTGCCCTACCTTCTAGTCCCACTATTTTAAATTTCCAAATAGACTGCTGGGGAATAAAAAATGAAATATGAAAGAAAACATTTGTGACCTTACCAACCAATGCAGAACTTTTATTTTGGTTAGAGAAAGACACTACCCGAGCAGTGTTTTCAGGTAAAGCAACTGCCTAGATATGTGACCTTGTGACCCCTGCGTCCAGGAATTGAAGAAAAACCAGAACCAGAAGAATTTTAAACTTGTATATTCATGTATCCCAACAGACTCTGCTGCTCCCTGGAGACCTCGTGATTTCTCTGACTGTGTCCAGGAACTCTATTAATACTTAGAAGTTCATTTGTACTTAGCTGGACCAAGAACGTTTGTATTTCATGTACAAGGTTTTATAAGTTGATTATGTTTTGGGCTCTTCCTTTAAATGCAGTTTGAAATAATGCAATAATATAGCACATTAGGCCTCTTGCTCACCCTATCTGGCTACAGATCAATTCATGGTTGCCATTGTGACTGTGTTAAAAATCACCAGCTTCTGTCCAACAGGTTTGTTTGGAAGCATCAGCTTTTGGAGCGCTGCTCCTTCATCAGGAAGGAATAACGCTCTGAAAGCTAGTGCTTCCAAATAAACCTGTTGGACTATAACCTGGAATTTTGTGATCTTTAACTTTGCCCACTCCACTCCAAAAGCAACTCCTCGATATCATAGTGACAGTGGGCATATTAAAATTTACTGGATCCATGGGCCATATTTCTCAGCTGATTCCAAAACTGAGAGGCAGGTGTTTTGCCTTGTCTGGACGTGTTGTTTGGTATTTTCAGTCAGGCCACTGTTATTCCATCATTATTGCTCGGCTCAAATATTATGTTTGCACCTTTTGTCATGTACTGCAAGTGTTCCTAATGAATTGTTGTTTTGGGATTGTCAGCAACTATGAGGACTTAATACACCTTTACAGTCATTTATTGGATGGCTTCATTCCTAAAGTCTTTTGTTTGGTGAATTGGTCACTGGACCTTTGAGTGTCCATAGTTTGGCTCCAAAAACATCTCAGAGCTATGGAGATGACTACATTGATACTGACACTGATAATTAGGAGACAGCTACTGAGAGCTGTAACCTTTGTGAGTTGAGTAATTTTAAAGGCATTGGAAGAGTTGAGCAGAAATGAAACATCCAGCTGCCTGAGAAGAGGATCCGAAACTATGCTAACATTTCATACAATGTACATATTCATCTTGCTAGACAAAAGGCAGTTGTCAAAATCCTTGATACAAAGAGCAGCAGCTGTTTTGGTCTGGAAAGAGAAAAGGCTATTTTCCTTGTTGATCATCAGACAGGATGTTCTGGGAAGCATGACCATTAGTTGAAGAGAAGAACGCACAGCAACTTAGAACATAGAACATAGAACATAGAACAATACAGCACAGAACAGGCCCTTCGGCCCACGATGTTGTGCCGAACTTCTATCCTAGATTAAGCACCCATCCATGTACTTATCCAAATGCCGCTTAAAGGTCGCCAATGATTCTGACTCTACCACTCCCACGGGCAGCGCATTCCATGCCCCCACCACTCTCTGGGTAAAGAACCCACCCCTGACATCTCCCCTATACCTTCCACCCTTCACCTTAAATTTATGTCCCCTTGTAACACTCTGTTGTACCCGGGGAAAAAGTTTCTGACTGTCTACTCTATCTATTCCTCTGATCATCTTATAAACCTCTATCAAGTCACCCCTCATCCTTCGCCGTTCCAACGAGAAAAGGCCGAGAACTCTCAACCTATGCTCGTACGACCTACTCTCCATTCCAGGCAACATCCTGGTAAATCTTCTCTGCACCCTCTCCAAAGCTTCCACATCTTTCCTAAAGTGAGGCGACCAGAACTGCACACAGTACTCCAACTGTGGCCTAACCAAAGTCCTGTACAGCTGCAACATCACTTTACGACTCTTGAATTCAATCCCTCTGCTAATGAACGATAATACTCCATAGGCCTTCTTACAAACTCTATCCACCTGAGTGGCAACCTTCAAAGATCTATGTACATAGACCCCAAGATCCCTCTGTTCCTCCACCTGACCAAGAGCCCTACCATTAACCCTGTATTCCACATTCTTATTTGTTCTTCCAAAATGGACAACCTCACACTTGGCAGGGTTGAACTCCATCTGCCACTCCTCAGCCCAGCTCTGCGTCACATCTAAGTCCCTCTGCAGCCGACAACAGCCCTCCTCACTGTCCACAACTCCACCTATCTTTGTATCATCTGCAAATTTACTGACCCACCCTTCGACTCCCTCATCTAAGTCATTAATAAAAATTACAAACAGCAGAGGACCCAGAACTGATCCCTGCGGAACTCCACTTGTAACTGGGCTCCAGGCTGAATATTTACCATCTACCACCACTCTCTGACTTCGACCGGTTAGCCAGTTTTCTATCCAATTGGCCAAATTTCCCTCTATCCCATGCCTCCTGACTTTCCGCATAAGCCTACCATGGGGAACCTTATCAAATGCCTTACTAAAATCCATGTACACTACATCCACTGCTCTACCCTCATCCACATGCTTGGTCACCTCCTCGAAGAATTCAATAAGACTTGTAAGGCAAGACCTACCCTTCACAAATCCGTGCTGGCTGTCCCTAATCAAGCAGTGTCTTTCCAGATACTCGTAAATCCTATCCCTCAGTACCCTTTCCATTACTTTGCCTACCACAGAAGTAAGACTAACTGGCCTGTAATTCCCGGGGTTATCCCTATTCCCTTTTTTGAACAGGGGCACAACATTCGCTACTCTCCAGTCCCCTGGTACCACCCCCGTTGCCAGTGAAGACGAGAAGATCATTGCCAACGGTACTGCAATTTCCTCTCTTGCTTCCCACATAATCCTAGGATATATCCCGTCAGGCCCGGGGGACTTGTCTATCCTCAAGTTGTTCAAAATGTCCAACACATCTTCCTTCCTAACAGGTAACTTAATCTATGGAAGATTTGCCTGGCTAGGCTGAGAGAAGATATCATGAGTGTCCATTGTTGAATGGTTGCTGAACTTTACCCTCAGTGAAACAGACAATGTGAACCCTTAGTAAGTCAGCCGTCTCTTTTTAGACTGTTTCCTGAAAATGCCCATTTCTGTGAAAAAAAGATGTTAAAGTTATTTTGTGTTGGGGTTATTGGTTGAGATACAATAATGATAAGTTAAAAATCACACAACACCAGGTTATAGTCCCAACAGGTTTATTTGGAAGCACTAGCTTTTGGAGTGGTGGTTGTCCAAATCCTAACAATGATAAGAATGATCTTTTCTGGAATTTGGAATGCTTCTTAACGTAGTGTATGAAATAGGAGCAGGCATAAGTAATTTAGACATTTTGATGCTGCTCCTCCATTCAGTGACATCTTCTACCTCAACACTGCTGTCCTGCAGTCTATCCATAGATCATATTATTATGTGGAAATTCAGCAATCCCCATCTTGAACATAACAACTGAACCTTCACTACTTTCTGGGCAGAGAACTACCACCTCCTGAGTGAAGATGTTCCTAATTATTTCTGTCCTAAATGCTCCTCATCTGAGACTGTCTCCTGATTCAGGTTTCCCAGCTGGAAAAACCAACTGTCATCCCTCTTCCCTTGAAGAATTATTGATGTTTGAATGAGGTCAACTCTTGAGCTTCTAAATTCCAGAGAATATAGGCCCAATGTATTTAGTCTTAGCTCAGAGAACATTCCTAGAAATTAGGAGGTAAACTCAGTAATGTTAAGTCAATGTTACTTTTAGCTTGTTTATTTAACTTGAAATCTTAACTTGAAATCCTGTCTTGCAATTATTTGAAGTCAGTCACTGGGGACTGGAACTTTTGAAAGTCATCTGGCTTTATGGAGATTGTAACAGCTATCTTTGAAAACATCCCCAATTGTTTAAGAGCAAATATTCTCTGTACACTTAATGTGTCCTCCAAAGAGAGTTTGAGGATATTAAGCCGATACTGTCCATGTGTACTGTCCAGAGGAATGAGAGGTGATTTCATTAAAATGTGTAAAATTCCTCCTGGAGTTAATTCTGAGTATGTGGTTCTCTGGCTGTTGAGTCCAGAACCAGAATCACAGCCTTGAAGTAAGGCATCAGCCATTTAGGCCCAAGTAAAAGAATTATTTTGTCTTTAAGCATTTTTAGGGCCATTCACTGAATTGTTGGACATGACATAAACCATATGTTCTGGAGGTAGTATGACAAGATGAGTTAATGTGGAGGAGACAAACCATGATCTTATTGAATAGTTGAGCAGGTTCAAAGGCGTGGACTGTTTCACCAATTTGATTTAAGAGTCACCATTGATTAATCGAGCTTGGATAAAAAAATATTTTTTTTAAACAACTCATGGACTCAGTAGAAAATCAAATTATGACTACCTGGGGACAAATTATTGTGTCCATTATCCTCTTTCACTCCTACGTGAATGCTCTGCAGCATTATTATGTTATTACGGTCATTTCAATTTTGCAAAATTTAATTTTAAATTTATTTAATGACATACTAAGATAATGAATGTGCATCAGAAGTAGGTTTTATTTAAATGGCTATGAAAAGGGTTTCATGTAGAAATTCACCATTTTCCTCTGCGCCCTGATTTATAAAATAATAAAGATGCTCGATTTGTATACTTCATTCCCCATTTCAGAAAAACATCCCAGACGACATGGTGTGAACCAATCTGCCATTGCAGAAATGATTTTATCCTCCTCTGGAGAAGTTTGTTGATTTTCTACAAATGTTTTACATGACATTGTCGGTATGAATTTGTAATTCGGTTGAAATTTCTGAAGCTAGCATACACAAACCAGGCAATGAAGAGAAAGTTTGATATATGTTCAAATTTCACTTTCCAGAAGTGAAACCAAGAGGTTTGCCATCAAATCGTTTTGGACAGTGAATTTATCTAGAAGTGCAAATTATATTGACTATTTTAGCACATAGTACTCTTTACCTTTCAAGCCTTTAAATGTGATTTTCTATTTTTGTTTTATAGAATAGGACCATGAGGTTTCAATTGGGCCTCTCTATCTCATTCAAAAGTCAATTATCAGCAGGATTAACGTTATGCCAAACCATTAAATGCATATTAAAGATAGATGAAATTATTTCTTTTGAACCCTGATGAGTTTGTGTCTAAATGTAAGGATATGTTTCAAGACTTAGAATTCTATGTAGTTGTGCCTACTTTTAAGGGAGAGGGGAGGTAGTAGATGGTGTAAGTTGAATAGGGGGGTGGTAGATGGTGAAAGTTGAATAAGAAATTCTAAAGATGACCATTTCAATTTTTGTAAAAACTTATCTCGTTCACTAATGTCCTTTTTAAGGAAGGAAAACTACAATCCTTACCTGGCCTGGCATTTGTGTCAACAATGTGGTAAACTTTCAACTGTCCTCAGAATGGCCTAGTATGTCATTCAATTCTATTAAAGAGAAATGAACCCAGATTGACCATTTGATGTTGGTACTAAAAGCAACAACAGCAAATTTACCCCTGTTGATCCTCCAGTATCTTTGGTTAATGCCAAAATAGGGAGAGCTGTCTCAGACTAGAGGAGAAATTGCCTGACAAAGAACAAAGAAAATTTACAGTCCAGGAACAGGCCCTTTGACCTAGGCCGATACAAATCTACTGTCTAAACCTATCGCCCAGTTCCTCAGTATCTGTATACCTCTGCTCCCCACCTATTCACGCATCTGTCCAGACACACCTTAAATTAATCTACCGTGCCTGCCTCTACTACCTCTGCTGGCAACATGTTCCAGGCACCTACCACCCTCTGTGTAAAGTACTTGCCACGTGTATCCCCCTTAAACTTTTCACTTTTCGCCTTCCTCCTTGAAAGTGTGACCTCTCATTATTGAATCCCTCACCCTGGGGAAAAAGCTTAAATCTATCTACCCTGTCTTACCCTTCATGATCTTGTCGACCTCAATCAGGTCCCCCCTGCAAAATCTCCTTTTTTCTAATGAAAACAATCCTAACCTACTCAACCTCTCTTGATAGCTAGCATCTTCCATACCAGGCAACATCCTCGTAAACCTTCTCGGCACCCTCTCCAAAGCATCCACGTCCTTTTGGTTATGTGGCGACTAGAACTGTACACACAGTATTCCAAATGTGGCTGAACCAAAGTCCTGTACAATTTTAACATGACCTGCCAGCTCTTATACTCAATACCCCATCTGATGAAGGCAAGCATACCATATGCCTCCTTGACCACCCTATCCATCTGTACAGCCACCTTCTGGGTACAATGGACCTGAACTCCCAGATCTCTCTGCACATCAACTTTTCCCAAGTCTCTTCCAGTTGCAATATCATTCGCTCGAGATTTAGTCTTCCCAAAATGCATCACCTCACATTTGCCCAGATTGAATTCCATCTGCTACTTCACCGCCCAACTCTCCAATCTATCTATATTCTCCTGTATTCTTTGACCGTCCCCTATGCTTTCTGCTACTCCACCAATTTTCGTGTCATCTGCAAACTTACTGATCAGACCAACGATACCCTCTTCCAGATCATTGATGTATATTATAAACAATAATGGCCTCAGCACTGATCCCTGTGGAACACCACTGGTCACCTTTCTCCATTTCAAGAAACTCCCTTCGAGAAACTACTCTCTGACTCCTGTTGCTTAACCAGTTCTTTATCCACCTAGCTAGAACACCCTGTACACCGTGTGACTTCCCAAGGTAAACTAATGGAGAAAGTGGAATTGAATCAAACGCCTTACTAAATTCCATGTATATGACATCTACAGCCCTTCCTTCATCTCTCAACTTGAGCACTTCCTCAAAGAACTCTATTAAGTTGGTAAGGCACGATCTCCCTCACTCAATACCATGTTGCCTATCACCGATAAGCCCATTCTTTTCAAATATAAATAGATTCTATTCCTCAGTTCCCTCTCCAGCAACTTTCCCACCACTGACGTCAGGCCCACTGGTTTGTAGTTACTTGGAATATCCCAACTACCCTTCTTGTACAAGGGGACAACATGAGCAACTCTCCAGTCCTCTGGCACCTTACCTTTTGTTAAAGATGCTACAAAGATATCTGTCAGGGCCCCAGCTATTACTTCTCTCGCCTCCCTCAGCAACCTGGGATAGATCCCATTCGGTCATGGGGATTTGACTATCTTTAATATTCTTTATTCTGGATTAGTGGTGCTGGAAGAGCACAGCAGTTCAGGCAGCATCCAAGTAGCTTCGAAATCTACGTTTCGGGCAAAAGCCCTTCATCAAGAATAAAGGCAGTGAGCCTGAAGCGTGGAGAGATAAGCTAGAGGAGGGTGGGGGTGGGGAGAAAGTAGCATAGGGTACAATGGGTGAGTGGGGGAGGGACGAAGGTGATAGGTCATGGAGGAGAGGGTGGAGTGGATAGGTGGAAAAGAAGATAGGCAGGTAGGACAAGTCCGGACAAGTCATGGGGACAGTTACTGAGCTGGAGCTGGAAGTTTAGAACCAGGGTGAGGTGGGGGAAGGGGAAATGAGGAAACTGTTGAAGTCCACATTGATGCCTTGGAGTTGAAGTGTTCCGAGGCGGAAGATGAGGGGTTCTTCCTCCAGGCGTCTGGTGGTGAGGGAGCGGCGGTGAAGGAGGCCCAGGACCTCCATGTCCTCGGCAGAGTGGGAGGGGGAGTTGAAATGTTGGGCCACGGGGCAGTGTGGTTGATTGGTGTGGGTGTCCTGGAGATGTTCCCTAAAGCGCTCTGCTAGGAGGCGTCCAGTCTCCCCAATGTAGAGGAGACCGCATCGGCAGCAACGGATACAGTAAATGATATTAGTGGATGTGCAAGTAAAACTTTGGATGTGGAAGGCTCCTTTAGGGCCTTGGATAAAGGTGAGGGAGGAGGTGTGGGCGCAGGTTTTACAGTTCCTGCGGTAGCAGGGGAAAGTGCCAGGATTGGAAGGTGGGTTGTTTGGGGGCGTGGACCTGACCAGGTAGTCACGGAGGGAACGGTCTTTGCGGAAGGCGGAAAGGGGTGGGGAGGGAAATATATCCCTGGTAGTGGGGTCTGTTTGGAGGTGGCGGAAATGTCGGCGGATGATTTGGTTTATGCGAAGGTTGGTAGGGTGGAAGGTGAGCACCAGGGGCGTTCTGTCCTTGTTACGGTTGGAGGGGTGAGGTCTGAGGGCGGAGGTGCGGGATGTAGACGAGATGCATTGGAGGGCATCTTTAACCACGTGGGAAGGGAAATTGCGGTCTCGAAAGAAGGAGGCCATCTGGTGTGTTAATATTCTTTAGTCTACCAACAAATTTTCCCTTTTTATGTCAACGTGATCCAGAGTAAACAAATTTCTATCTCTAATCTCAGTATTCATCACCTTCCATTCCTCAGTGAACACTGATGCAAAGTAATCATTGAGAAACTCGCCCATTTTCTCAGGTTCAACACACAACCTTCCTTCCTTATCCTTTAGTGGATCAACCCTTTCTCTGGTTACCCTGTTGCTTCTTATATAAGAATAAAAGGTCTTGGGATTCTCCTAATTCTGCTCACTAAAGTTATTTCATGACCCCTTTTAGCCTGTTGATTCCTCATTTCTGATTGGTCCTACTCTCCCGATATTTCTCCAAGGCCCGTTCTGTCTGGACCTTATGTACGCTTCCCTTTTCCTCTTGACTAGTTGCACAATTTCTCCTCCTTAACCACTCTAACCACTGCACAATTTCTCATATCATCCACGGTTCACAAATCTTGCCTTTCCCTATCACTTGTTTTCAAAGTGACATGCCTATCTTCAATCTATATTTGAAAGCCCCCCCACTATCACATATGGACTTTTCTTTAAATATGTGTCTAATCCACATTTCCTAACTCCTCCCTAATTTTGATATAATTGGCCTTGGCCAGTTCAGTACTTTTCCCTTAGGACCACTCTCATCTTTATCTACGAATATTCTAAACTTTACAGAATTGTGGTCACAAGTACCAAAGAAATCCCCCACTGCAACTTCTACCACCTGGCCTGGCTCATTCCCCAACACCAGTCCAATATGGCCCTTCCCTTGTTGGACTATTTACATACTACTCTAGAAAACTTTCTTGGATGCTCCTTACAAATTCTGCCTCAGCCAAACCTCTGACATGAAGTGTATCCCAGTCAATGTTGGGAAAATTAAAATCTCCCATCACCACCAGCCTGTGCCTCTACATCTTTCCATAAGCTGTTTACCTATTTGTTCTTTTACCTCACATTCACTGTTGGGAGGTCTGTAATACAGCCCCACTAAAGTAATTGCACCCTTCTTATTTCTCAGCTCCACCCATAATGCCTCACTGCTCAATCCCTCCTTTCACACTGCTGTGATATCATTCCTGACCAACAATACAGCTTCTCCCCCTGCCCTTTTACTTCCCTCCCTGCCCTGTCTGACGCATCTATATTCTGGAACATTTAGTTGCCAATCATGCCCTTCCTTCAACCAAGTCTCTGTGATTGCAATAACGTCATACTCCCAGGCACCAATCCAAACCTGAAGTTCATCTGCCTAACCCACTATACGCCTTGCATTAAAGTATATGCACTTCAGGCTGCCAGTTCTTTTACGTTCATCTGCTCTCTGCCTACTGTTTCCTTTGGTAATGCTGACTTCATGATCCTTTCATTCTTCAGCTTCCAACTCACTGTCTAGTAGTCTTCTCTTCTGGTTTCCAGTCCCTTGCCACATTAGTTTAAAACCTCCCCAACCACAGTAGAAAAAGCTCCCCCAAGGACATTAGTTCCAGTCTGGTTCAGGTGTAGAGTGTCCAATTTGTAATAGTCTCACCTTCCCCAGAACCGGTTTCAATGTCCCACAAGTCTGAACCCTTCCCTCCTACACCATCCCTCAAGCCACGTGTTCATCCTACCTATTCTTTCATTTCTACGCTGGCTAGCACGTGGCACTGGTAGCAATCCCAAGATCACTGCCTTTAACTTCCTTCCTAGCTCCCTGAATTCTGCTTTCAGGACCTCATGTCATTTTTTTACTTATCATTGCTGCCTATGTGCACCATGACAACTGGTTGTTTACCATCCCCTTTCAGAATTTGTCTGCAGCTGATTGGTTACATAGCCATACACGTGGAATCTTACACACTGCTTCAGACACCACCATCACTATCCCTAGGTGTGTCCTGCTCCAATAGCAGGACAGTGGTATAAAGTTGAGAGTGATTTGCTATAGAAGTCCTCAATGGTGACTTTGTATCCCTTGAAGTTTCTTGACAGTACGTGGAGCATGGGCAAGGAGTCCTGCTGTTGATTATCACATGCCATCCCATCAATTGATGAATCAGTGCTCCTCCTTGTTGAGGTATAATTAGATAGTCATATAGCATGGAAACAGACCTTCAGTCCAACCAATTCATGCCAATCATAATCACAAGCTAAATTCATTCCATCTGCCTGTGCTTGGCCCATGTCCCTCCAAACATTTCTTATTCATGTACTTATCTAAATGTATTTTAAATGTTCTAACTATACCCGCATCTACCACTCTCTGTGGAAGTTCATTCCACACACACAGCACTCTGGAGGGGAGAAAAAAATTGCTCCTTTTACATTTTTTAAATCTTTCTCCTCTCACCTTAAAAATACCCCCTACTCTTGAGATCCCCCCACCATAGGGAAAAGACACCTGCCATTCATCTTATCCATACCCTTATGATTTTATAAACCTCTATTTGGTCACCTCTCAACTTCATATCCTCTAATGAAAAATATTCCAGCCTCTCCTTATAAAGCAACCCCAACATTCCTAGCAAAGTCCTCGTTTGAAGAGTGTATTGAGGGTTGTAAGGGTTCAAAATATACTCTGCTGTTGGTGGATATTGAATTCAATTTACCAGTGGTTCAGCAGCACCATGACTGACCAAGATGGTCAGTTCCTTAAGGACAAAGCTGCTCGACTATGTCTGTGGCAACTGGCGAAGGAACCAATGGACCTATTTGGCCCATCCTTCACAATCTATCTGCTGCAGTAACATCTTTCCATGAATATACCAGTCAGTGATGGACTTGTGGAGAGGAAGATTTGCTTTCATATTGAAGACACTATCCAACATGATAATGGGCACGATTGCTGTACTAAACAGAACAGACTTTGAACAGAGCTAGCAATTCATGTCTGGGTATCCATGAGGTGCTATAGACCATCAACAACAGCAGAAGAGGATTCAAACACAAATCTGTGACATCATGACCCAACATATCTCCTATTCTGTGATTACCATCTCAGCAGGGGATCATTGCTGGTTAATGAGGAGTGCACGATCGAAAAATGAAACTAATCTACCGATTAATTCAGGGCTATTTCTGAGCCGAACAGCATATGCAGCAAGTGAATGGGCTAAGTAATTCTTCAACAGACATAAGACCACAAGACCATAAGACCTAGGAGTGGAAGTAAGGCCATTCGGCCCATCGAGTCCACTCCGCCATTCAATCATGGCTGATGGGCATTTTAACTCCACTTACCCGCATTCTCCCCGTAGCCCTTAATTCCTCGAGACAACAAGAATCTATCAATCTCTGCCTTGAAGACATTTAGCGTCCTGGCCTCCACTGCACTCTGCGGCAGTGAATTCCACAGGCCCACCACTCTCTGGCTGAAGAAATGTCTCCACATTTCTGTTCTGAATTGACCCCCTCTAATTCTAAGGCTGTGTCCATGGATCCTAGTCTCCTCACCTAACGGAAACCATTTCCTAGCGTCCACCCTTTCCAAGCCATGTATTATCTTGTACGTCTCTATTAAGTCTCCCCTTAATCTTCTAAACTCCAATGAATACAATCCCAGGATCCTCAGCCGTTCCTCATATGTTAGACCAACCATTCCAGGGATCATCTGTGTGAATCTCCACTGGACACGTTCCAGTGCCAGTATGTCCTTCCTGAGGTGTGGGGACCAAAACTGGACACAGTACTCCAAATGGGACCTAACCAGAGCTTTATAAAGTCTCAGTAGCACAACGGTGCTTTTATATTCCAACCCTCTTGAGATAAGTGATAACATTGCATTCGCTTTCTTAATCACGGACTCGACCTGCATGTTGACCTTTAGAGAATCCTCGACTAGCACTCCCAGATCCCTTTGTACTTTGGCTTTATGAATTTTCTCACAGTTTAGAAAGTAGTCTATGCTTTTATTCTTTTTGCCAAAGTGCAAGACCTTGCATTTGTTCACGTTGAATTCCATCAGCCATTTCCTGGACCACTCTCCCAAACTGTCTAGATCCTTCTGCAGCCTCCCCACTTCCTCAGTACTACCTGCCTGTCCACCTAACTTCGTATCATCTGCAAACTTCGCTAGAATGCCCCCAGTCCCTTCATCCAGATCATTAATATATAATGCGAACAGCTGTGGCCCCAACACTGAACCCTGCGGGACACCGCTCGTCACCGGCTGCCATTCCGAAAAAGAACCTTTTTATCCCAACTCTCTGCCACACATTCCACCCTGACCTTAAATTTACCTGGACTATCTCTGACACCTCGCTCCCCTTCCTGGACCTCTCCATCTCCATTAGTGACGACCGACTTGACACTGACATTTTTTACAAACCCACCAACTCCCATAGCTACCTGGATTACACCTCTTCCCACCCTACCTCTTGCAAAAATGCCATCCCGTATTCCCAATTTCTCCGCCTCTGCCGTATCTGCTCCCAGGAGGACCAGTTCCACCACAGGACACACCAGATGGCCTCCTTCTGTAGAGACCGCAATTTCCCTTCCCACGTGGTTAAAGATGCCCTCCAACGCATCTCGTCCACATCCCGCACCTCTGCCCTCAGACCCCACCCCTCCAACCGTAACAAGGACAGAACGCCCCTGGTGCTCACCTTCCACCCTACAAACCTTCGCATCAACCAAATCATCCACCGACATTTCCGCCACCTCCAAAAAGACCCCACCACCAGGGATATATTTCCCTCCCCACCCCTTTCCGCCTTCCGCAAAGACCGTTCCCTCTGTGACTACCTGGTCAGGTCCACACCCCCCTACGACCCACCCTCCCATTCTGGCACTTTCTCCTGCCACCGCAGGAACTGTAAAACCTGTACCCACACCTGGGCGGCAAGGTGGCACAGTGGTTAGCACTGCTGCCTCACAGCGCCAGAGATCCGGGTTCAATTCCCGCCTCAGGCGACTGACTGTGTGGAGTTTGCACGTTCTCCCCGTGTCTGCGTGGGTTTCCTCCGGGTGCTCCGGTTTCCTCCCACAGTCCAAAGATGTGCAGGTCAGGTGAATTGGCCATGCTAAATTGCCCGTAGTGTTAGGTAAGGGGTAAAGATAGGGGTATGGGTGGGTTGCGCTTCAGCGGGGCGGTGTGGACTTGTTGGGCCGAAGGGCCTGTTTCCACACTGTAAGTAATCTAATCTAATCTAATCTAAACCTCCTCCCTCACCTCTATCCAAGGCCCTAAAGGAGCCTTCCACATCCATCAAAGTTTCACCTGCACATCCACCAATATCATTTATTGTATCCGTTGCTCCCGATGTGATCTCCTATACATTGGGGAGACTGGGCGCCTCCTAGCAGAGCGCTTTAGGGAACATCTCCGAGACACCCGCACCAATCAACCAAACCGCCCCGTGGCCCAACATTTCAACTCCCCCTCCCACTCTGCTGAGGACATGGAGGTCCTGGGACTCCTTCACTGCCGCTCCCTCACCACCAGATGCCTGGAGGAAGAACGCCTCATCTTCCGCCTCGGAACACTTCAACCCCAGGGCATCAATGTGGACTTCAACAGCTTCCTAATTTCCCCTTCCCCCACCTCATCCTAGTTTCAAACTTCCAGCTCAGTTACTGTCTCCTTGACTTGTCCGACCTGCCTATCTTCTTTTCCACCTGTCCACTCCACCCTCTCCTCCTTGACCTATCACCTTCATCTCCTCCCCCACTCACCCATTGTACTCTATGCTACTCTCTCCCCACCCCCACCCTCCTCTCGCTTATCTCTCCATGCTTCATGCTCACTGCCTTTATTCCTGATGAAGGGCTTTTGCCCAAAACGTCGATTTCGCTGCTCGTTGGATGCTGCCTGAACTGCTGTGCTCTTCCAGCACCACTAATCCAGTATTTGGTTTTCAGCATCTGCAGTCATTGTTTTTACCTTCTGTCAGACAGCCAATCCTCAATCCATCCCAGGAGCTCACCTCGAACACCATGGGCCCTCACCTTGCTCAGCAGCCTCCTGTGTGGCATCTTATCAAAGGCCTTTTGGAAGTCTAGATTGACCACATCCACTGGGTTTCCCTGGTCTAGCCTACTTGTCACCTCTTCAAAGAATTCCAACAGGTTTACCAGGCATGACCTCCCCTTACTAAATCCATGTTGACTTGTTCTAATCAGACTCTGCTCTTCTAAGAATTTAGAAACCTCATCCTTAATGATGGATTCTAGAATTTTACCAACAACCGAGGTTAGGCTAATTGGCCTATAATTTTCCATCTTTTGTCTTGATCCTTTCTTGAACAAGGGGGTTACAACAGTGATCTTCCAATCATCCGGGACTTTCCCTGACTCCAGTGACTCTTGAAAGATCTCAACCAATGCCTCCGCTATTTCCTCAGCCACCTCTCTCAGAACTCTAGGATGTATCCCATCTGGGCCAGGAGATTTATCAATTTTAAGACTTTTTAGCGTTTTTTTACCACTATCTCTTGTAATGGCAACCATACTCAACTCAGCCTCCTGACTCCTTTTAATTGTTGGGATATTACTCCTGTCTTCCACTGTGAAAACTGACGCAAAGTACTTGTTAAGTTCTCCTGCTATTTCCTTATCTCCCATGACAGATCAGATGTAAGCTCTGTAATCCTGCCACATCTGCCATATCTCCTGTAATCCTGCCACATGGTGGGCGGCACGGTGGCACAGTGGTTAGCACTGCTGCCTCACAGCGCCGGAGACCCGGGTTCAATTCCTGCCTCAGGCGACTGACTGTGTGGAGTTTGCGCGTTCTCCGCGAGTCTGCGTGGGTTTCCTCTGGGTGCTCCGGCTTCCTCCCACAGTCCAAAGATGTTCAGGTCAGGTGAATTGGCCATGCTAAATTGCCCATAGTGTTAGGTAAGGTGTAAATATAGGGGTATGGGTGGATTGCGCTTCGGCAGGTCGGTGTGGACATGTTGGGCCGAAGGGCCTGTTTCCACACTGTAATGTAATCTAGTCTACCTGTTAGTTCTGCTGGACAATTACGTTGTTTCCTCGATGCAGATGGTCTACAAATATTCCCATTCCCAATTGTGATGGAACCCAACAATTATCACCAAAAGGTAAGGCTGAAGTTTTCACAACAATCTTCAGCCAGAAGTGCTGAGTGCATGATTTCCAGTCTTCCTCCAGAGGTCCCTAACATCACAGTTGCCTGTCTTTAGTCAATATGATTTACTCCACTTAACATCAAGAAATGGCTGAAAGCACTGATTGCTGGAAGAACTATGGCCCTCTAACAACATTTCCAACAACAGTTCTGAAGACTTCTGTTCCTGTACACATGCAGCAGGACAAACCCAACATGATGAATTATTGTCCCGTTAGTTTAATATTTAATAGTGACCATTATCAAATCCCCCATGATCAACATTCTGGAGCTTGGCATTGACTAGAATCTGAACTGGATTAAGCATATAATATTGTGGCTACAAGAGCAGGTCAGAGGTGAGAAATCCTGCAGAAAACAATTTAGCTCCTATTTACCCAATTCTGATGAAGGGCCCCTGCCCAACACGCTGAATTTCCTTCTTCTCGGATGTGCTTTTCCAGCACCACTCTAATCTTGACTCTAATCTCTAGCATCTGCAGTCCTCACTTTCTCCTATCTACCTAATGCCTGTCTCGCATCTACAAAACACAAGTACTGAGTGTGGCTGAAGACACCTCATTTATCTGGATATTTGCAATTACAAACAAGCTTCTATGACTCGAAACTTGACATCGCCTAGGACAAAATCACCTGTTTGGCAACACCATCCTCAAATATTCACTGTGAACACCATCACCACTCAGTAGCAGCTGTGTGTACAATCTACAAGATATAATGTATATATTTACAAAAACTCTTTAGACAGGAGCTTCCAGTCCAATTATAGATCACTACTATTTGGAAGGACAAGGTCACTTTCTCACGTATCAACACCACCATCAGCATGGTCATCTTCATGCCACTCATTTTCCTGACTTCGAAATATATTGCTGTTTTTTCAGTGTCACTGGGTCACAATCCTGGAACTCCCTGCCCATCAGCGTTGTGGTGTCTGCGCTAATTGGACTGCAGTCATCCGCGAAGACAGCTCACCACCACCCTGTCAAGGGCAAGTAAGAATGGGCAATAAATTCTGGCCTAACCAATGATACCCAAATCCCATAAGTGAATTTAAAATACATCATTTCAGGTTGTATAATGTGCTTATGTTTGTAACTTCTGCATCTGTAGCAACTAGATTTTTCCATAGCTTTTGAAGAGTTGTGTTGTGGCTACATAAATCTATGATGGTTTTTATTTCTAATTATTATCTTGCCCTGATTACTTTATTGTGAAGTGGTGATTTTGAAATGGCAGTGTGAATATTCTTTGAATGATTTTAAATTTCTTACTCATCTGGCAGCAGATTGAAGATTGATACTTGTAAATAATTGTGAGATCAATATTAGGCTGGTGATATTTAGCAATTCTTTGTTATTTGAGAAGAATACAATCTTAATTATATTGTGCAATGTAACTTGCTGCTTCAATAAATGTTTTGACTAAGTTGCTCTTTCAAAAAATACTTTCTGAGAAATATTGTTCTTAGGATAGTCAAGAATTATATTCCCTTGAACAGGAAAGGAGAACTTTTTTTTTAATACACATAGTGACTTGGCTTTCTTTAATAATGAATGATATAGGAAGGAGGAGTAGATCATTGACCCATTTGAGCCTGTTCCACCACTCACTGAGATCATGGCTGGCCTTGTCCAAGTCGTTCTGCTATAACATGCGTTTCGGCAGTGCAAATTAGTTAAACGAAATTGATGAATTGTGGACATTGTTTATATAACGCAAACTTTCTACTGAACAAGTATAATGATTTTTTTATTTGTGATCTTCTATAGCACAATTTTCTATAGCCACAAGATTGCAGAGGCACAAAGGTGTTGCATTACAGCAGAACAACCTGTATCTTAATTACATTTACTCATCTTTTAATCCATATCATTCAATACCTTACAGAACTGTCAGTTTCAACTGATCTAGTTGCGTTCACACAGGTCAAGAATTCTGGATTTTTGTGACCTTTTATGTGAAATAGTGCTTCTTGAAGCCAGCCTTGAATGGAGATTGCATTGAGAATGTTAATATGCTCATCAACTTGTGCTGTCAGTATTTTCTGTTTTGATGTTGACGTATTCATTCAATATGCACATATTTCATGAATTGTGCATTATAATGTGGCATTCCTTTGAGGTGAATTGCCTGTCACTGTTATTTACTTTAAAATTACTGTGTTTTTTTTTTCACCTTGCCCCTCATTCTGTACTTAGATTACTTATTTCTGTCCCAAGGTGGCTGGTACTAGCTGTGGCTATGATTCGATTTTCTTACCAGAAAAGAACACACAAGGGACTATATAGGAGCATACAAAAGACACTAAAATTTTTCCAGACATTTGCATTGCTAGAGGTAAAAATATTGATTGCTATTATTACAGTATTTGTGCAAACTGATTATGTAATGTATCATTCAAATTTTAGCTGCTTACAATGATCTCATGGTTTTTTTTCTTTCTTATATTGTTTAACAGATTATCCACTGTGCTGTTGGTGAGTAATTGGTGAATTGGTAAATTGATAAAGATACTAAATATGGAATCTTTTATTAACTACAAAGTTACTTTTTTTTTAAGGGATAGTGCGAACTTCGGTGCTTGTTACTGGGGTCCAAGTCATGTCCAGAATTTTCATGGTGTGGTTTGTTATCCATAGTATAAGACCGGTAAGTTTAATTCAATCTTTTGATTGAATACTGAAGCCTCTATTTGTTTTTCCTGTCCTGCTGATAGTATTGCTATTGTGCAGATTTGGAAAAAAAATTCTCAGATTAATAATAGTAATAATACAAACTGTGTATTGGTTTGTTCTCTTCTTTATGGAAATTCTTGATGGCATAACTCTCCTTCTAATAATAGTGTAAATTGTAATCATTCTCTCAATATGCAATTCTGCAGCTACCATGTGAATCATTGCTTACCTAGGGAAACACTGTTTTGTCATTGTTTGTTCACATTGCTCCAATTTCTATTTAATAAAAATGGTAGTGAGAACTAAAAAAAGCTATGAAGTGAATGGCACTGCTAGCAATGCTGATTTCCTGTTTACTAAATGCAGGTTTTGCTCAGTGTTTAAGTAATGCTTAAGAATGTTGAGTTCAAGACTTTGCTATATTGAAATGTATTGGTGTATCAATCTAATGAAAGGCTTCACACCTTTCATACATGAATTTAAAGAGTGTCTTTAAAATGAGACTATAAACAGAGTAATATTGAATGAAATTTTCCATCGGTAATGCATTATGATGTTAAGGCAGTTTTGAGTTAGTTGTAAGTGATAACTCATGCCTGTTATTGTATCATCAGAGTCAAGACAAGTCAAATCACTACAGTCTTACCAGACCATAGGGCTGCTCTTTTATTAGAGAGAGATTGGTGCTGGTTTAACCTCAGGCAAGAGGAGGGATTGAGAGGGAGAGCCCTTCATGGTAACCTCAGCCAGTATGGGGATTGAACCCACACTGTTGGTATCACATTGCTTTACAAACCACTATCCAACCACTTGGCTAAACCAATCCCCATCATAAGGGTATTGAAATTCTTTACAGTTAGTGCATACTTTTGAAGACTGCCTTCTACGTTTGCCTAAAACTTAATGTGCGTACAACAAATCCATGAGATCAAATCTATGGATTTTACTTTGATGCATGTTGAGGGAGGATATTTGGTTAAGGCACTGGGAGATTTCCGGTTTTCCTTAGAATAATTCTATGTGAATATTTATATCCATCTAAATAGGGAATGCACCCATAGTTCAAAGATATGGTGTCTTTGTTATTACGGTATTTAAAGAAATGCTGCTTAGTGCCTTAGGAGTTTAGTGCATGCTAGTAAGATAGAAATTGCATTATTTACTAAATATGTGCTTAATAAACTTGAATAGTATTTATTTTCTCCACTTTTTGTATTTCATAATGACAGTGAAATATTATAGCAAAAATAGGTGAAAACGAACCATTTAAATTCTGATTTAAGATTGTTGATTTCAATTAAATAATTATAAATGGGGAATGTACTAGAATAATATACTATTCAGTGAAATGGTAGGACGCAAGATTCTTGTTATTCTTTTTCTGAGACTTGATCTCAGCTTTTTGAAATTTCAACACAGCAGTGGATTGGAGGGGAATCATCTACTGTGTTTTCACATAGATGGAAACCTGTAAATGAATTGCTTCCCAAAATAGAGACAAGGATGAGATGTAGCACTAAGCTACAAATATAGGTAAATAATTACTTAACAGTGCCAGAAAATGTGTTTAAAATATTTCTTCTTGTTATAAATTCTCAGTCACAAATTACGAATTTGGCTAAAGGTATATTCTAGTCTAACATCTGGAATGAGAAGATTATGTATGCTCTAAAGTTTAGAAGACTCAGAGGTGACTTAATTGAAACATATAAGATCCTGATGGAACTAGACCAGTTTGGTGAGGAAAGGACTTTTCCACTTGTAGTTAAAAACAAAGGGTTTCTAATTTAAGACCCATGAGGAGAACTATTTTCTCTTGGAGGATTGAGTGTCTTTGAGAAACTCGCCCATTTTCTCAGGTTCGACACACAACCTTCCTTCCTTATCCTTTAGTGGATCAACCCTTTCTCTGGTTACCCTGCCTCAAAAGGCAGTAAATGTAGGATCTTTAATCATTCTTAAGTCAGAGGAGATGGATCCTTTATTTGAAGGAGATGAAAGATTATTGAGGATATGCAGGAATGTAGAGTTGAAGTTAAAATTGGATCAGTTGTGATCTTATTGAATGTCAGAGTAAGCTCAAAAGGCTGAGTGGCCTACTCTTGTTCCTTGTATGTTTATATGTTCATATGCTCATAGTTTCTATGAAGTATATAACTG
This sequence comes from Chiloscyllium punctatum, assembly GCF_047496795.1. NCBI lineage: Eukaryota > Metazoa > Chordata > Chondrichthyes > Orectolobiformes > Hemiscylliidae > Chiloscyllium > Chiloscyllium punctatum. Next base: position 79,493,612 of record NC_092746.1, on the reverse strand, counting down.
ACTTCTGGAATAAAATTGGTGCCACTGTATTCCAACAGCCAGATGCTATATCCAATAATTGGTTTGGTGCATTAATCATAGCAGAGCTTGTAACTTTTACAGGATATGTAATGAAACTCTAAGTAAACTGTGGGCATGAATTGCACTTTACATGTTTTCATTTGAAGAGCATGCGTACAAGATTTGCATGTGTAGTGTTGTTGGAATCAATGCATAAACACAATGAATGTTTCTTCCATTATGTATCTTGTGCCAGTGCTTGAGACATGTGTAACTATTTGTACAAATATCCATAGTGTTTGTATTTTTAACTTAGTAAATTTGAATTCTGCAATGCAATACAATATTTTTTTATAGTTTCAGCAAAACAGATGTAACGATGTTTGATTGTTTACGTGGAAAAATCAAATACATAATACTGTTGAATATTGCAAGGTGTCATTGCTTTAGTATGTAATCAGTAAGGAGAAATCAAATGCACTTCTGAATATGGGGGTTAAATCCTTTTCATTTCTGAACATGCCTGTTTTCTCATGGAATAATCTGCAGATACAGAATGAGGAAAGCGTCGTTCTTTTCTTGGTCACATGGACAGTGACAGAGATTACCCGATATTCCTTTTACACATTCAATCTGCTCAACCATTTGCCTTACTTCATTAAATGGGCCAGGTGGGAAAATGTGATGGTATGCAGCTGCTTTGTGATGACGTTTTGCATGCTGTACTAACACTGGATGTTGCTAATTCTAATCGAACTTTAGCTGTTGCAAAATAGCAGGATGCAGCTAATGGTTATGAAGGTGAGATGATATTGAATTATCTGCACCTGTTTGCTTTCATGCTAACTATCAGGTTATCTTGATTGTTCCTTGTGAACTCAGAGACTCTGTTCTGCAATCGTCATTTGGTGAAGCTTCTTAATGATTGAGTTAACTGAGAGGCCCAGATGTTTACAGAATCCTGATATCCTAATGTATTGCTTTGAGACTTTTGAATCCCTTTAATTTTAAAAACACTTAACTTCTTTTGAAATTACAAGAGGAGAGTTTGAATGCAAAGATGAATCTCAAATTCATGAAATTATTTAATTTGTGGCCATCAGCCCTGCAGTTCAAGACAATTGAAGAAATTTGAGTTGTTATAGTTGCTTAAGTGTCTCTTCAGTCATCTGAAGATGGATTATGCATTTTTGCTCAGCAACCACAATTTTTAATTTAGCTAATGATGATAAAGAGATTTCAACCTTGATTCACATTTTTTGCTATGGCCTTGAATCATAATGGACAGGTATTAATTGGAACAAGAAATATTGAACCAGTAAAAATTTTAATAAATTAGGATAAGTGAGAACAGGTATTTTACTGGGTTTAGGCTTAATTTTGAAATAGACCATTTCATCCAATCTGCCAAGTTTTTGGAACAGCATTGTATGGATTATTATAAAGCTGCCCACTACATCCTGGAAAGTGTTGTAAAATTAGTCTGTCTTCGGTCATACCACAATACAAAGAAAATCATATAGTAATATGCAATACATATGGTTCAAATGGTAAATCTACAACAATATAGCAAAATAATAAGTGACATCCTATGGCATTTCTCACAGTAGATCCAGTGTTAAATTGCTTAATTAATAGTGTGTGTGTTTGCCAGTTACAAAATATAATATATTTCATGTAGATAGGAAATCTATTATGCACATAGTTAATCTGCATATAGAAGTGAAATGCATGTACAAAAGAATAAAGTACCGTGAATTTCAGATATTGTATGTTGAATGAATGCCAGTTAAAAAGATATATAGAATAATATATTCAGTGAATTCCTGTATAAACAGGTGAAACTATCCTAGTGTATCTGTTTTCCTTTTATCACATTATGTTTATTGCTCACCTTTTGAATGCTCTTTCATTCTTCTCCTCCACAATTTTCCTTAGGTTATGATACTCTTCTTTCTTTCTTTCTTTATGCCATAACCCTTCACGCATGCTCTTTCAATTTACCTTCTATACTCTAGCTTCAGAGTCAAATTTTTCCACACCATAACAGCTGAAAAGCAAAATAATAGTGTATGAATGGTGTGAAAATGAGCAATTGATTTGAATCTCAAGGAAAATGATAGCAAATCCAGCTGAAAATCTATGGATTGTGGTGAAGTTGTCCTTGAAACGAAGTCAAAATCCTGGAACACACTCCCTAATAGCACTGAGAGTACCTTCACCACATAGATTGTGGTAATTTGCTGATGGGTTGTACAAATGTTCACTTCCATTTGTGCCCACTAGATAATGAAGCAGTTTGTGCCTTCATGCAGTAATATTTACACAACGTGAAGATGTGAGCTTATAAATAGTAAGTAATACTCATGTCACATACAAGCTAAGGAATGACAAGTTTCCTGCCTAATTGATACTATGTCCATCAACTTAAAAATTCACTCCCTTTATCACTGGTGCACCAAACCAAAGTGAACGTCTACAAGAACCACAGTAAAGTGTTACAACTTTGATGGACCTTCCAAACATATGACCTCTACCATCCATTAAAAACTTGTGTTAAGAATTCATATCTACATTTAATGACTGTTGGGGAAATTTAAACTGATGGAATTATTGGTACATTTTCTGGACAGGAAATATGATTTCTTGGAATTACGTTCAGCAATATGTGAGCTAGGGACCCACATGTGAATTAGTGAAGTCAAAAGTTTAATATGTGCCCTAAGTGCTGTTGATGCGAGTGACTTTGGCGGAACGGAGAAGTATATCTTTCAAGGAACTAAGAAAAGGAGTTTGCTGTAAATATTGAAAAGAAAACTGATTTTGAGAGGACTAGGGACTGATGCTAACAGTTGTCTAATTGCCCATTCTGGCCTTTGGGTCTGTGAATCAGAATTCAGAGGTCGGGAAGAAAAGGTACACTCCAAAAGCTGCAGTCTCTCTAAAGTTTAGCTTCTTAGACAACATTTCCAAATATCAGTATTTGTGTTAACCTAGTAAAACCTGAGGTAATGGACTGTGACCAATTCTCACCAACTCTAATCGAAGTTGATTGGAATTGGAGCTAGATATTTATCATCAACCTACAGTTGTCAGCAATTCAGCTTCATTGACAGCTCTGCCTATTTTCTGTTCTTTCACCAATATCTGCTTTGGACACCCTCACCATCTGCTTCTTCTTTTTCCACCACATAAAAAAAAATTCCTACCCACTTCAGTTATGAAGAAGACTGAACTCTCTTTCTCTCACCATAGATGCAGCCAGACCTGCTGAAATTCTCCAACCCATTTATTTAATTTCACATCTCCAGTATCTGCAGAATTGTGCTTTTAATTAATCAATGCACTTGCATTAAGAAATTTTCTTGAGAATAAGCATCTTAAAAAGCAGTTTATTGCAAGAAGCCTTGTTAATGTTTCTTCTTAGCAGCACAAAAGAGGAGAATTGACCATTTGGCATTGAATCGCCAAACTTACACTAATGGTGTCACTGGTAGAGTAATGGGGCTTTACTATCATTCATCCTGGCACAGGACAAACACGAGGACTGCAAGCATATGAGAACCTCACCATCTCCTTGACCAGTTGGAGGTGGATCAGAAACTGTGGTCCTGTTCATGATGCCCCATCCCATGAAAGATTTTTAGAAAATACCATCTGTGTACTGCCTGCTCAGTTGAAAGCTTTCCACACATAGGTAGAGCTAGCTTCAGTATTGATTTGGCTGCTTACATCATTTGGAACACAATGGAACAAAGTTTGAACCATACAAAGCTTAAACTTAGCCTGCAATGTTTTAAAGGTGGGAGTGGGGTTGGTGGGGGCAGGGAGAGACAATGTGGTAGAGGTTCATTTTGACTGGAGTTGGTACTGACAATCAAGCAGCAAGTGAACAATGGCACAGCGTAGGAAAGAGAAAGCAGGTTCCATGGGTTTCCAGTACCATGTTGGAGGCTATAATAGAGGAGCTAGGAAGATGCCATGCATCCTGTCAGCAGGAAGGAAACCCCTCCAGATACATGGTAAAAAAAGTGAGAGTGGATAAATGCCAATAATATAGATGTGATTCACAAAAGTTCAATGAACTTAAACATGTAGTCAAGGTTAGTACATATCTGTTCAAATGCCGCAAATTATCAATAGCAACAACTGAAATCACTTCATTGTCATCATTGACCGACCACAAGTCTCTTCCAATCAGTCTCTTAGCTAATCGCTACGTACCACAGTGCAGAAGGTTGTGGTTGGAGTACCATTCAAGCAAGATGCGTTGTCCTGGATGGCTTCCATTTTGGAGCTGCAAACATCCAGCCAATTTCATTTCAAACCTGGCTTGTGCCTTTTAAATGATAAGCAGGCATTGAGGAGATGGAAGATGAGTTACTTTCTGCAAGATTTCTCTGTTAAGACCTGCTGTTGTAGCCATTTGTTGCCCCTATTCAGTTTATGATGATTTGTAATCGCAAGATGTTTGTGGCAAAGTCAACAAATGGTAATGCCATTGAAAATTGTTCAATGGTTAGATTCTCTCATGTTTTGAGATGGTCATTACCTTGTATTTGTGTGAATGGATGTTATTTACGATTTAGCTCAAACCTGAATGTTTGTTCAGATCCTGCTGCATATAGTTTCTGTTCCTAAAGGATCACGAATGGTGCTGAACATTGTGCAATCGTCATGGAACATCCCTACTCCTGACCTTATGCAGTCGAAAATAATTCGGCCTGGTATAATATTGTGAGGAACTGAGGTTTCTTGGCAATGTGCTGGTGTCCTTACCACTGGACCAGGAGGCCTGGGTTCAAATCCCATCTGCTGCAGAGGTGTATCATAACAATTCTGAAGAGATACATTATCTATCTTCAAGAACTCCTGCAGTGATATTCTGGGGCTGAAATAATTGACTTCTAATAAGTACAATTATCTTCTTTTGAGCTAGGTGTGACTCCAATAGCTGGATAGATTTCCCCCAGGACTCCAGTTTTGCTAGTGCTGGTGGGTGAAATGTTGCCTTGATGTCAAGGGCAGACTCATGTCAGCTTTGGATTCAGCTCTTTATCTATGTTTGAACAGAGCTGGATATGAGGTCAAGAGCTCAGTGGCACTGGTAAAACCCAGTGTGAGTGGCAGTGTTTGTTTGGCATGGCAGATGGACATATCAGTGTACCAGTGTTTGTTGTTGATCAAGAGTAGACTGGTAAGATAATAATTGGCCAGATTGGATTTGTTCTGCTTTCAGTGCACAGGACATACCTGAGCAATTTTATAAATTGTCAAGTAGATACCAGTGTTGTAGTCATACTGGAAATGGGGCATGACTTGGTCTGGACTGCAAGTCTTCAGAACCATTGTCAAAATTGTCATGGCCCATTGCCTTTGATAGAATCATGGAATCTCCACAGTGTGGAAACATACACTATACAGTAATTGAAGGAGACTTCAATGTGCAGGTGGACTGAGAAAATCAAGTTGGTAGTGGTGCTTTAGAAAGGAGATGAGGAGGACCTTCTTTAGCCAGAAGATGGTGAATCAATGGAACTAATTGCTGCAGAAGGCTTTGGAGACCAAGTAAGTGAGTGTATTTAAGACAGAGATAGTTAGATTCTTGATTAGCAATGGGATCAATGGTTACAAGGAGAAGGCAGCAGAATGGGTTTGATAAACAAATTAGTTCTGATAGAGTGATGGAACAAACCTGATGCGTTGAATGGTCTAATGCTGCTCTAGTATCTTATAGTTGTTTCCATTTGTGGGACAGTACAGAACCAGAGGACGTAATTTCAGAGTAAGGGGATTGTATTACTGAGATAGATTTTTTTAATCAATTGAGATTCAAAAATTTAGTGGAAAAGGAAGGAAAGTAGAGTTTTGTATAATCAGATCAGGCATGAGCTAATTTTATATCTAAGCAGACTCAAATGAGATGAATGGCCTAATTCTGCTCCAATACATTGAGGTGGAAATGAAGTGGGACCAAAATATTGAAAAGAGATGAAATGCATGGGGGTTTAACATAATTGATCAAACTCAAGTCTTTTTTCCAAATAAGTCCAGTTTGACATTCTCTTTTTATGAAGAGATGCGCCTTTTTTAGGCAAGTTGTTTGAAACTGTAATACTGGAATAAGTATTTGGGGAAAAAAATAATTCATGTACTATAATTCCTGTCTTATGATACAGTTAAATGATTGTATGTCTCCCTCAAATTAACTTCACATTGTACGTAAATCATTTCTGGCAGTGACTGTTACATTCCAGATAAAAGGTATTTTCATGTGTGCAGCAAAGTGTTGGGACCTATTTAGCTAAGCTAAGCAGAACCTACAGAATTGTGAAATGACATAGTCATTTCCCATATCTAAAGATTGAAGGACTAATTCCAGTACTGCAACCTTTTATTTACATTTAATTTTCATGCATGAGGAATCTAAGTAAATGGAGATTTGCAAGCTTGCAGCATGGTAGGGTATTTGGCTCTTGAAACAGCAGCTCCTGCTACTGAAATAGTTTCATGTTTAGCTGCTGCCATTTTAAAGATGATCTGTTTTGGTCATGGAATGCACTTCTTACATTTCTTCAGATCCTCAGAGGTGATCGGAGTATTACTGTTACACCAGGCTTTCACAGTCATACTGTGTGAATGATTACATCTGCATGATTCATTTTGTGTGAAACATCTATGAAATGTTGCTTAATGTGTAATACTGAGCATGCTTTTCATCTTTAATTCACTTTTTCAGTCAGGAAAAAAAATAATTTAATGTTAAAAGTATAGTTTGTGCTGCAGAATTTCTCTTTTATTAAACATGTTCACGAAAATGTGTGGTAAAATTCTGTTGGTTTGGTATGATATTACATTAACCAAGTGGCAAAACTAGAGTGTTGTGATTTCCTTCCCGGTTCTCCCTCATACTTCAGTTGTGTCTCTAATATTCCCTGTGGGATCCAGCCTTACTCCCTCTGTGTATTTATGCTCTTCCTTTCCCTTGTGGCTGCCTAAGAAGGGAATAACTGTATGAATTCTGAGTACTGGGAATAGCTAGGTCAACAACCTGCTTCTTGACCTGCATTAAATGTGAGAATAAGAGGGAGTAGCCAAAGAGAGGGGTGAAATGTTTTAAGTACTTACTGATTGGCAGATGGAATATGATCAGTAATCAAGTCAAATTCTATTCTTAAAGTAAAATCAGTCCTGAAATATACATGCTTCATAGTATGTTCCGTGTTCTGATTAAAATATGAAATCACTGATTTTACACAGGATGTGCATGAACAAAAAATTTGTTATAGACTTGAATCCAGATCTCTCATCATCCAAAACGAAAGATCTGCAGTTGTGTAAATCAGAAGCCAAAGCAGAAGAAAGCTCAGCAGGTCTGGCAGTGTCGCTGAAAAGAAATCAAACTATGTCCTCCATATTTGTTGCATACATTTGACATCTTCCTTGATACATGTGTACCAGTGGCAAGTAGAATTTGTCATCAAAGGGGAAACAGAAAAAGGAAGATTTCAAAGATGTGGATTGAGGAGAATTTCAGATAGATAGCAATTTATTTTACTTGTATGCATATGCCAAAAAAGTTGGCAAAAGATTGCAACAAATACGAGGATATAGTGATCTGAATTCAAGCCTATACCAGAAGTTTTTTCATTACTGCATATACTGTCCAAAATCAGTGAATTCATATTTTATCAGAATAAGAAACAAACTACATGAAGCCTTTACATTCAGGGCTGATTTTAGTCCTCTAATTTAGGAATAGAATGATAAATTAAGATTTAATTACATTATTGAAATGTTTGATTTATAGATAGAGTCATAGAGATGTACAGCACAGAAACAGACCCTTCAGTCCAACCCTTCCATGCCGACCAGATATCCAAACCCAATCTAGTCCCACCTGCCAGCACCTGGACATATCCCTCCAAACCCTTCCTATTCATATACCCATCCAGATGCCTTTTAAATGTTGCAGTTGTACTAGTCTCCACCACTTCCTCTGGCAGCTCATTCCGTACACGTACCACCCTCTGCATGAAAAAGTTGCCCCTTAGGTCCCTTTTATATCTTTCCCTTCTCAGCCTAAATGTATGGCCCCTAGTTCTGGACTCCCCAGCCCCAGGGAAAACACTTTGCCTATTTATCCTATTCATGCCCCTCATAATTTTATAAACCTCTATAAGATTGCCTTTCAGCCTCCAACGCTTCAGGGAAAACAGCCCCAGCCTGTTCAGCCTCTCCCTTTAGCTCAAATCCTCCAACCCTGGCTACATGCTTGTAAATCTTTTCTGAACCCTTTCAAGTTTCACAACATCTTTCCGACAGGAAGGAGACCAGAATTGCATGCAATATTCCAACAGTGGCCTAACCAGTGTCCTGTACAGCTGCAACATGACCTGTCAACTCCTGTCCTCAATGCTCTGACCAATAAAGGAAAGCATACCAAAAGCCTTCTTCACTATCCTATCTACCTGCGACTCCACTTTTAAGGTAACTATGAACCTGCACTCCAAGGTCTCTTTGTTCAGCAACACTCCCTAGGACCTTACCATTAAGTGTATATGACCTGCTAAGATTTGCTTTTCCAAAATGCAGCACCTCACATTTATCTAAATTAAACTCCATCTGCCACTTCTCAGGCCATTGGCCCATCTGGTCCAGATCCCATTGTAATCTGAGGTAACCTTCTTTGCTGTCCACTACACCTCCAATTTTGGTGTCATCTGCAAACTTACTGACGATACCTCTTATGCTCACATCTAAATCATTTGCATAAATGATGAAAATTAGTGGACCCAGAACAGATCCTTGTGGCACTCCACTGGTAACAGGCCTCCAGTCTGAAAAACAACCCTCCACCACCAACCTCTGTCTTCTACCTTTTGAGCCAGTTCTGTATCCAAATGGCAAGTTCTCCCTGTATTCCATGAGATCTAACTTTGCTAACTAGTGTCCCATGGGGAACCTTGTCGACCGCCTTACTGAAGTTCACATAGATCACATCTACTGCTCTGCCCTCATCAATCCTCTTTGTTACTTCTTCAAAAAACTCAATCAAGTTTGTGAGACGTGATTTCCCACGCATAATGCCAAGTTGACTATCCCTAATCAGTCTTTGCCTTTCCAAATACATGTACATCCTGTCCCTCAGGATTCCCTCGAACAGCTTGCCCCACTACCAATGTCAGGCTCACTGGTCTATAGTTCCCTGGCTTGTCCTTACCACCTTTCTTAAACAGTGGCGGCACGTTAGCCAACCTCCAGTCTTTTGGCACCTCACCTGTGACCATCGATGATACAAATATCTCTGTACGAGGCCCAGCAATCACTTCCCGAGCTTCCCACAGTGTTCTAGGATACACCTAATAGGGTCCTGGGGATTTATCTGCCTTTGTGTTTCAAGACATCCAGCACTGCCTCCTCTGTAATTTGGACAATCTGCAAGGTGTCACCATCTATTTCCTTACAGTCTATGTCATCCATATCCTTTTCCACAGTAAGTACTGATGCAAAATACTCATTTAGTATCTCCCTATTTTCTGCGGCTCCACACAAAGGCCGCCTTTCTGATCTTTGAGGGACCCTATTCTCTTCCTAGTTACCCTTTTGTCCTTAATGTATTTGTAAAAACCCTTTGGATTCTCCTGAACTCTATTTGCCAAAGCTATCTCATGTCCCCTTTTTGCCCTTCTGATTTGTCTCTTGAGTATAAAGGCAGTAGGAGTATACTTTTCTAAGGATTCACTCGATCTATCCTGTCTATACCTTACATATGCTTCCTTCTTTTTCTCAACCAAACCCTCAATTTCTTTATTCATCCAGCATTCCCTATACCTACCAGCCTTTCCTTTCACCCTAACAGGAATATACTTTCTCTGGATTCTCGTTATCTCATTTCTGAAGGCTTCCCATTTTACAACCGTACCTTTACTTACGAGCGTCTGCCCCCAATCAGCTTTTGAAAGTTCTTGCTCAATACTGTCAAAATTAGCCTTCCTCCAATTTAGAACTTCAACTTTTAGATCTGGTCTATCCTTTTCCATCATTATTTTAAAACAAATAGAATTACGTTCGCTGGCCCCAAAGTGCTCCCCCACTGACACTTCAGTCATCTACCCTGCCTTATTTCCCAAGGATAGGTCAAATTTTGCACCTTCTCTAGTAGGTACATCCACATACTGAATCAGAAAATTGTCTTGTACACGCTTAACAAATATCTCTCCATCTAAACCCATAACACTGTGGCAGTCCCAGTCTATGGTTGGAAAGTTAAAATCCTCTACCATAACCACCCTATTATTCTTGCGGATAACTGAGATCTCCTTACAATTAAGGGGTCTATAATACAATCACAGTAAGGTGATCATCCCTTTCTTCTTTCTTAGTTCCACCTAAATAACATCCCTGGATGTATATCTGGGTATATCCTCCCTAAGTACAGCTGTGATGCTATCACTTATTAAAAATGCCAGTACCCCCCATCCCCCCCATCTTTCTGTCCTTCCTGTAGCATTTGTATCCTGGAACACTAAGCTGCCAGTCCTGTACATCCCTGAGTCACTTATCTGTAATTGCTATGATATCCCAGTCCCATGTTCCTAACCATGCCCTGAGTTTATCTGCCTTCCCTCTTTGTCTCTTGCATTGAAATAAATGCTATTTAATTTATCTATCCTACCTTGTTCCCTGCTTTGTCCCTGCCTGCCCTGACTGTTTGACTTGCTTTTGTTCTCAACTGTACCAGTCTCCGATTGAAATCTTTCCTCACTATCTTCATGGGTCCCAACTCCACATCCCCCCCCCCCAACCTTCCGAGCTTAAATCCTCCTGAGCATCTCTCTGAAATCTCCCTGCCAGTATATTAGTCCTCTTCAAATGTGGGTGCAATCCGTCCTCCTTTTACAGGTCACTTCTACCCCAAAAGAGCTTCCAATGATCCAAAAATGTGAATCATTCTCCCGTACACCAGCTCCTCAGCCATGCATTCATCTGCTCTATCCTCCTATTCCTGCCCTCACTAGCTTGTAGTACCGGTAGTAATCCAGATATTACTGGTCTCAAGGACATCCTTTTAAAATTCCTGCCTTACTCTCTGTAATCTCCTTTCAGAATCTCAACCTTTTCCCTTCCTGTGTTGTTGGTTCCAATGTGTACAATGATCTCCTGCTGGTCCCTCTTCCCCCTTGAGAATACTCTGCACCCTCCCTGAGACATCCTTGATCCTGGCACCAGGAAAACAACACACCATTCTGAATTTTCACTGCTGGCCACAGAAACGTCTGTCTGTCCCTCTGACTGGAGATTCTCTTAACACAACACAATCGATCGGTTGGAACCCGACATACCTCTCATTAGAGCCTGTCTCCATACCAGAGACTTGGCTGTCTGTGCTACATACCCCTGAGTGTAAACAAAGATACATGCAGGTTTGAATTCATTTAGTTAAGTTTTCACTTATCAAAGTGGAAAACAGTAGTTAAAGTTATGAAAGCAACTTGTAGGAAATCCATTAGGGCAGAGGATGTGCTTTAATATGGAACAGAGAATTACAACATTTTCATAGAATCCTATTCGTTTGCTGCCAACAGTGAGGCTCAACGAGCATCCATTGCTTGTGAATAAATGATACAACATCGTCAAGCTTTTCATCATTTATGTAAATGATTTGGAGGTGAATACAGGAGATATAGTTAGTAATTTGGCTGATGACAAAATTGGTGGTGTTGGAGACAGTGAAGAAGGTTACCTCAGAGTACAATGGGACCTTTAATCAGATGGGCCAGTGGGGCGAGGAGTGGCAGATGAAGTTTAATTTAAATAAATGTGAGGTGTTGCATTTTGGTAGGGCAAATCAGGCCAGGACTTACACAGTTAATTTTAGGTCCCTGGGGAGTGTTGCTGAACAAAGAAACCTATGGTGCAAGTACATAATTCCTTGAAAGTGGAGTCGCAGATAAACAAGATATGAAGAAGGCATTTGGCAAAGTTGCCTTCATTGGTTAGTGCACTGAGTACAGTAGTTGGGAGGTCATGTTGCAGCTGTACAGGACATTAGTTAGGCCACTCTTAAAATACTGCGTTCAGTTCCAGGAATCTTCCTGCTACAGGAAAGATTTTATTAAAGGGTTCAGAGAAGATTTACAAGAATGTTACCAGGATTGGAGGATTTGACCGTTGGGGAGAAAAACTGAATAGGCTGGGGCTTTTTGCCCTAGAGTGTGTGAGGCTGAGGGTTGACCTTCTAGAAGTTTATAAAATCACAAGGGGTATGGATAGGGTGAATAGCTAAGGTTTTTTCCCTGGGGTAGGTGAATCCAAAACTAGACGGCATAGATTTAAGATGAGAGGGGAAAGATTTAAAGGGGCCGAAAGGGGAGCATTTTCACTCGGAGTGTATGGAAGGAGCTGCCAGAAGGAGTGATGGAGGTCAGGTATTTAATATTTGAAATATTTAATATTTTAATATTAAATATTTCAATATTGAAAAGGCATCTGCATAGGTCTATGGATCGAAAAGGTTTGGGGGGAAACGGACCAAATGTTGGCACATGGACGAGATTAGTTTAGGATATCTGGTTGCCATAGATGAATTGGACGGAAGTGTCAAGAACATCAAACATTACAGCGCAGAACAGACCATTTGGCCCTTGATGTTGCGCCAAACTGTGGAACCAATCTGATCTACACTATTCCATTCTTGTCCATGTGCCTATCCAATGACCATTTAAATGCCCTTAAAGTTGGCAAGTCTTCATCTATTGCAGGCAGTGTGTTCCACACCCCTACTACTCTGAGTAAAGAAACTACCTCTGATATCTGTCCTATATCTATCACCCCTCAATTTAAAGATATGTACCCTCATGCTAGCCATTGCCATCCAAAGAAAAAGGCTCTCACTGTCTAACCCTCTGATAATCTTCTATATCTCAATTAAGTCACCTCTCAACCTCCTTCTCTCTAATGAAAACAGCCTCAATTCCCTCAGCCTTTTCTTGTAAGAGCTTCCCTTCATACCAGTCAACATCCTAGTAAATCTCCTCTGAATCCTTTCCAAAGCTTCCACATCCTTCCTATAACGCGGTGACCAGAACTGTATGCAATACTCCAAATGTTGCTGCACCAGAGTTTTGTACAGCTGCAACATGATACTATGGTTCAGAAACGCACTCCCTCTACCAATAAAAGCTAAATCACCGTAGGCCGCCTTAACAACCCTATCAACCAGGATGGCAACTTTCAAGGGTCTATGTACCTGGTCACCGAGATCTCTCTGCTCATCTTTACTACCAAGAGTCTTATCGTTAGCCCAGTACTTTTTATTCCTGTTGCTCTTTTCAAAGTGAATCAGCTCACACTTAAACACGATTTGCTACCTCTCAGCCCAGCTCTGCAGCTTATCTAGTCTCTTTGTAACCTACAACATCCTCCGTCAGTATCCACAACTCTACTGACCTTAGTGTCATCCACAAATTTACTAACCTATCTGTCTATGCCTTCCTCCAGGTCATTTATAGAAATGATAAACAACAGTGGATCCAAAACCGATCCTTGCGGTACCCCACTAGGTACTGAACTCCAGGATGACTACTTTCCATCAACCACCACCCTATATCTTCTTTCAGCTTGCCAATTTCTGATTCAGTTAACTAGTTTCCGTGCTGTATGACTCTCTAAAAAGCTGTTAAGAGGATGACATTTCTGCCATGGTTCATAAAGTTAAGACATGGAACCTGTTTAGTTTGAGATGAAAATTAGTAAAATAGGAAGTTGCTTGTGGAAGTGGTTTATGACCCTTTTTACAATAATCGTAGAGACCCAAGGTCATAGAGATGTACAGTAAAATAGGAAGTTGCTTGTGGAAGTGGTTTATGACCCTTTTTACAATAATCGTAGAGACCCAGGGTCATAGAGATGTACAGCGCAGAAATAGAATCTTCTGTCCAACTTGTCCATGCCAACAAGATATCCGAAATAAATCAAGTCCCATTGGCCAGCATTTGGCCCATATCCCTCTAAACCCTTCCCATTCTTTACTCCTCCAGATGCCTTTTAAATGTTGTGATTGTACAAGCCTCCTCTGTTTCCTCTGGCACCTCATGCACAACCTGCATGAAAAGGTTGCCTCATAGGTCCCTTTTAAAGCTTGTCCCTCTCACTCTAAACCTATGCCCACTAGTTTTGGATACATCACCCCAGGGAACAGACCTTGTCTATTTACCCTATCCATGCCCCTCATGAGTTTATAAACTTTATCAGGTCACCCCTCACCCTCCAATGCTCCAGGGAAAACAGCTCCAGCCTATTCAGCCTCTCCTTATAGTTCAAACCCTCAAACTCTGGCAACATCATTGTAATTCTTTTCTGAAACCTTTCAAGTTTCACAACATTCTTCCTATAGTGGGGACACCAGAATTGCTGGCAGTATTCCAAAAGTAGCCTAACCAATAACCTGTACAGCCAGAACATGACCTCTCACCACCTATACTCAATGCTCTGACCAATAAAGGCAAGAATACCAAATTCCACCTTCATTACCCTATCTACCTGCGACTTCACTTTCAAGGAACTATGAATCATTCCAAGATCTCTTTGTTCAGCAGCACTCCCCAGGGCCCTACCATTAAGTAGATAAGTCCTGCCCTGATTTGCCTTTTCAAGATTCAGCACCTCGCATTTATCTAAATTAAACTCCATCTGCCACTCCTCAGCCCATTGGCACATCTGATCAAGATCCTGTTGTACCCTCAGGTAACTTCCTCCATGTCCACTGCACCTCCAATTTCGGTGTCATCTGCAAACTTACTAACCAGACCTCCTATTTGTGCATACATGTAATTTATATAAATGAAGAAAAGCAGTGAATCCAGCGCTGAACCTTGTGGCACACCACAGACCTCCAATCTGAAAAGCAACCCTCCACAAGCACTTTTTTACGTTTGACCAGTTCTGTCACTGATTTCTCTAGCTTTAATATCCTTCTCCACAGTAAGCACTGATGGAAAATACTTGTTTAGTATGCCACGCCATCTCGCAGTTCCGCACACAGGTGGCCTTGCTGATCTTTAAGGTGCCCTATTCTCTCCATAGTTACTCTTTTTATTGTCCTTAATATACTTGTTGAAAAGCATGGGAAAGAAATAATGGGAGTTTGTGAGAAAGATTTGTTATGAACTAGGCCAGACCACTTAAAACATTCCTAAGCAGGCAGCCCAGACCATGACTTTGCAATTTGTTTCAGTAAGTGTACAGTGAAAATTACCTGGAGTAAGTTAGCGAGATGGACTACCAGGTATTAAAACAGACAAATATTGATTCACAAAATTACACAATGAAACACACAGAACAGAATAAAAAACCCCTACAGAACTCAGTCTATCCAAACTAGACTTAATTATGCTGTCCTGAATATACACAACGGTCCCAATAAGCAAACCATCTTACAACACAGTTTTTAAAAAAAAGGAATAGATGCTTATAGATTGACGTTAGAAGTGCAGAAGGAAAGAGAGAGTTTTCACGCAGCTCACTGTTGAACTCTTAACTCGCTCTGGACTGAACTGCTCAGCTAGAGAGCTGACCACTCCCCTTCCATTTTACAGGACACTTCTAAAACATGACCATTTTGGCCTGAAGTCTCATCTGTTTACATATAAACAAAAGGCCTCTCAAAATCCTTTTCATCTCTGTACCAAACTAGTCTAATCCGAGCCCAGCCCCATTTACGACCCCACTGAAAAAAAAGTCAAGGACACAGTATCCTTGAGAGAAACAAACAGCTCTTAGAAAAAGGGACCAACTTTGTGACAGATATAGCAATAATGAAAAGTGGTTTTAATCTGTATATAGATTGGATGGATTAGTTTGACAAGCGGAGCCTGGATGATGAGCTTATGGAGTGTTCTTGGGACAGTTCGTTAGAACAATGTATACTGGTCATGCACACTGGGAACTGTGCTAAGGCTTCAGCTATACACAATTTATATTAATGACTTGGCTAAAGAAATCCAAATATATGATAAAATCTTGCTCATATTATAAAGATAGGTAGATGAGTAATTTGTGGAGAGAACATGACAATTCTACAAAGGAATATAGATAGGTTAAATGAGAAGGCAAAAGTTTGGTAGATGGAGTATGATGATAGAACATGTGAATTAATAGAAAAGCAGCATGTTATTTAGACAAAGTGAAATTGCAGAGCTCTGAGATATAGAAGAATCTGGCAGTCTTGGTACGTGAATCACAAAGTTAGTATACAGGTACTGGAAGTGATTAGAAAGGAAGATGGAATGTTGTCCTATATTGCAGGGGAATGGAATATTAAAGTTGGCATGTTTTGTTATAATTGTATAGTGCATTAGTAGTGGAGCAAGTAAAACTCAGGATCTTTAAGAGCCCAAAGTTAGACTGAAGCAATGATGTATCCTACTGTAAAATCCTCTTCACTAAAAGTCCCAGATTATACAACTTAGATTAGTTGAACAAAGTCAGGATCTGTACAACAATATCTATGTTTCAGGCAATGATAGGTAGGAAAGGATGTTTTGAAGTGGATGTAAGGAGGCTACAGGCAACGTAGGTAGCAAATGGACTATATTATGGGAACATGTGAAGTTGCTCACGTTGGAGGAAGAGTAAGAAAGCAGAGCATTCCTAAAACAATACAATTGCAGAATTCTGCAGTGCAAGGTTAGTATGCAGGCACAGCAAGTAATTAAGACCAATGGAATACCATATATAAAATAAATTTAATGGATATCATTGCAAGGTATTGGTAAAGCCACACCTCCTATTACTGTGCAGTTTCGGTCTCCATATTTAAGAAAGGATGTAAATGCTTTGGAGACAGATCAAAGAGGCAACTTTTATTCATTCACAGGACATAGATGTTGCTGGCCATGCCAGCATTTATGGCCCATCCTAATTGCCCAGAGGTAAGTTGAGAGTTAACCACATTGCTGCGGGTCTGGAACCACATGTAGGCATTCTTCATTGTTGAAGTAATACTTCCTGGTTTATATGTGCATTTGTAAAGTCCAGTTCCTGTTAGGTTTTTTTGATCACGTTTGTTCATATGGAAGGCTTTATTGTGCTGTTTCCTAAGCTGAAGGGCATGAGAGCTTTGGAATATGTAGCATCAGACATATGTTTTGGTCAATCATCGCATGGCTGCATACAGAGGGCAAAGTTCCAGCTACTTTGTTCCAACAGTATGACTGAATCCCCGCTTTAGAATCCCATGGCGTTTATTTTTCTTTCCTGGCCTGATTATCTTGAATGACATTGCAGCTAGTGCTGAATGCTCGCTTTTGCCATATATACATAACTGCTGAGATGTGGTTGCGATTACTGAAACTTGTTCACATTGGATCCTGACAACTTGAGCTCATCAGTTTTGGATGGGTTTGAACACAGGCCAAGACTTTGTAATCC